>NC_091501.1:5427284-5740773 GCF_947461875.1 Haliaeetus albicilla | reverse complement strand
AATGGGCTGACACCAAAGGCATCCTATTCCTTTGTGTTAGCCATCCTCAAAGCTTCTACCAGTTTGGTTTTTGAAGACTGGTCATCAATTTCCTCACCCAATATCCAAAGAGTAACAAAGAGCATCATTACTCATCTGTGTGGGACAGTTTGAGGATGGGCAATGCAAAGGGGTGTGTGGAAGAAGCATCTTCCAGTGATCGCCACTCCCCAGGAGCAGTCTCCAGTATGTGACAGGATAATAGGGGAATACATAAACCCTGAGGGTCTCAAAGGGTTGTAAGTTAACAACATTTCATCAAGTATATGATCAGGTGACAATAATCACATATAGACCCCAAGCACACATTCATGGCATGCTACTCCAGGTACGGAACAAATTGATGGACGGGCCTGACATAAAATTTACTTTGGGATTTTGGGACAACAGTTCCACACATCACTGATATCCCACTGATGCCAGCAGGTCACATTTTTCATTTATAGGTTTAGTTCTTTGTATCAGAACACTACAAACAAACTTGTTACTCAATCCCTACCCATGTGGAAGAGTTAATCCTGGGTCCTTCATCCTCCCTCCCAACCTCTGTGTGACTTTGTTCCCTTTAGAGGTACAAAATCATTCATTATATCACTAGGAAAAAAACCCCAAAACCCCACAACAACCAAACACACCCCCCCACACACCACCCCCCACACCACACCACACACCCCCAACAGTTGTAAACAAATCAAATTAAGCTAGCAAACTGAAACACAGCCACAATGCATAAAGAACAGGAAACTGGCAAAGTGCTCTGCTGACCTAGTGGTAATACTGCATTGCTAAGCACACTAATCTGGGAAAGTTTGGTTTAATCCTCCTCCCATTTCTTCCTAATCAGCCTTCTCCCTCCCCTCCCCTGGTACTAATCAGTCTCAAGACTTAAAAGTTATTTGCATTGCTTCAACTGACAAATCCACTAAATGCAGGCAAATTATTTTAACAGGTTTTATCTATTTTCAAAACATTTTCCCATGGAATACAGCAACATTCACTTCTTTTATCCTGAAGTGACTGAAATTCAGTATATACTAGGAAAAGAAAAACTACTATACAATCCTGACCGCCTGCTCAGATCTCTTACACATTACTTTGACATTTCAGGATTCATTATTCATTTCTGGAGTGGGAGAGCTATTGATGAGATGATGTATCAGGCAGAAACCCAATAAAATCCTGAACAGAAATGCAAGTATTCTAAATTAAGGCAAAATTAACCAGTAATGGGCCTCGCAAATACATTCACTTTCATTAGAAGATTTTACTTAGCAGGGAAAACATCATTGCAGCATTAATGTAAAAAAGTATACTAGAAGGAAAGAAGAAATTACTGCGTGCAAATAGGTATCAAGTAATCAGTTATTATTACAGACGTGCTGTCTTTTTTTTCTTTTTTAACCTTGGCTGGCATGCTACAGCATGCTAGCCCTAGGAAAAGATTTTTATAAAGTTCACTAACACCAGTTCACATAGATAGGGTAATGGAAGTGGTGTCTTCAATGTAGCATTAATCTACCAGAAATGAAAAAACCCAATCTCAAGTTAATTCAGTACCTCACCCTGCCTTCAAATAAGTCAGCAAGAAAGTGTCCAACTGTTATTTTCTGATCCAGTGCCAGAGCAAAGGCATGTGATTTTTCTGGGTTGATTCCACCTTCTTCATCATCACCTTGATTCACCAAGCTGTTCATATCATCAGAAGAGAGTATGATTCTTCTGTAACCGGTTTGTAATAAAATCTCCATGCCACTAACAATTTAATAGTGACACAGTCCATTCCTTTTTAGGGTCTCTTTTTGTATTTTTCCAAAATAAACTCTGAGGGCTAATACACTGAAGTCAGAAGATAATTCTATAGACAGTGGTCTAACAGACTCCAGATTTGAGGGCATGTAAAGGATTAAGCTGAGCTATAAATTAACTTCTAAAGACAGAGAGCTATTCCAGCATGTCCAATTCCAATCCCAATATAATGAAGCTTTCTGCAAAGCTACTTTCCTACTCCAGCTAAAGCTGGCATTTTTAAAACTCTGCAAGTAACCAGCACACAGAACTGCCAAAGGCTTCTTCTTGTAAACAAGCAAGATACCGGTAAAGGTAATTTATTCACTCACCATGTACATGCAGAATGACATATAATAAAATTTGGCTTACATCTAGGAAAGCTTAATGCCTGATAAATGAGAAAAAACCCAACAGGTAGGTGGTTGAAGGAGGTCCGTGAGGCAGTTGCAGCCTTCTCATCTTTTCAGAACTAGGGAAGACATTTACTTTCAAAACTAGGCACAGCACAGAAAGAACCAGGTCTTGATACAACAGTTTTACGCAGCTCTGTCTACATATGCATGTCACCCTCCTACAAAACAGAGTTCTCCAGCAATCTAGTAAATGTTACAGTCCTACAGGCTTAGGTTTGCATATTAAATAGCTTGGAAACATGAACCCAAGGGTAAGAGAAGCTAAGCCTCACCAGAGTGCTCAGGCTGCCCAGCACTTTACAAGATCAGGCTCACATATGGCTTGCCCTGCCGCTGATTCACAGCATGGCATTCAGTCCTCACAAATGTGAACCGTTCAGCAAAGGATCATCTAATAGCTTCAAGAAAGGGAAGGCACTAGTCAAAACTCTGCTGTAAAACAGCAAAAGCAGCTATAGTAGGATGGCTAGTTCAATAGGGAAAGAATCTCTTCAGTTTTTTGCAAAACAATTACTATCAGCAAGGCATCCATACATTTATGCCTCCTTGTAGTACTCAAATCTCTAGATCCTGCTTAGCACAATGTTAACTTGCTTCCAGGCACGGAGACAACTCCAACTTCATAGGCAGTATTAAAACCAAACTCCCATGGGTTTGTAAATACATTAGTTCTCAGGTGATAATGCACTGCTTACCTCTGTTGGCAACATATGGTGAATACGCCTCAGGAAGCACAGAGGTATATGATGCAAACTTTGAATATGGAACAATAATATATACGGTATTTCACAGAAGTCAGTGCTGACTGTAATTTACTGCAGCTGTTGTTTTTTCATTTCTGGTAGATTAATGCTTGATTCAAGACATCTCTTCCATTACCTTATCTATGAGAACTGGTGTTAGTGAACTTTATAAAAATCTTTTCCTAGGGCTAAACTAAGACAGTTTGTCCTATCTATCTGTCCTATCTGCTCTCTTGAAGCTTCTCTATATGGAACTGAAAGTTTACAAAATGTTAACTTAAACTTTATTGTTTCAAAATGTTTTGGGAAAAAAAAGTCTTATCATTTGAAAAGGCAACACAGTTGTTCCCTCAGACATGAAAAGAAAGCAATTAAAAAAAACTGTATCAGTGCTTACTTGTTAGTTTAGCAAGAACTAATTTAAGAATTCTTAACACCTGGGGTTAGCTCTGCAACATAATAAATATGAAAATCCATGCATGCCCTAGAGAGCTTGACACTTATCTACTGAGTTACATATAGCCTAGTGAAGTCAATACACAGGAAGATGAAACAAGCAGCACTGTTGAAAAATGCAGACATGAGGTATCATGAATTCGGGGAGAGAAATAACACTGGTATAAAGCACCACGTAAAATAGACCTGGACAGATACAAGTTATCCTGATACCCAGGTAATGTGGTACATATAACCCAAGACTATTCCGTAATTGTCAAGAGTTTCCTTAGGAGTCTGGACATAAAAAGGCAGTAGAGCCCCAGAGATTGTTGCTGCTTTGCCTGTGTGACTCTGGAATCACAAGATAACTGCTCACAGAGACACAGATGCTGAACAGAATTACACTTCACAATTTCCATGCTGTTCTCTCTCTGGATATATTGATAAAGGCAACATGGGTTTATTTTTATTCATCTTCTGTCATCACTGCTCTTAATATCTAGACAGATTTGTCAGGAATAATGAGATGAAACCTCTTTCCAATGACAAAACACCACATCTTACTTTCCTCTAACCTGCTTAACTGTTTATCCCTTCTAATAGACAGTAGACACACAACAGTCTACTGAGTTTCTAAATGGCATTTTGTTTCAAGTGAAGATCCCAGCTGAGCCATTTCTATAATATGATGAAGAACTAGAGATGATAGTAAAGCTCTGAAAATAATTTACTATGGCAGTGGGAAGTCAGGAATGTAAACTGGGCACACTCTGCTCATACACCATTGCAAGAGCCTCAGCATGCAACTTAAGTAAATGAAGTTTTCTAACGATCCCTGCTTGCTGCACTACATATTGCTCAAGTAATAAAATGTCTAGAACGATGAACACAACATTCTCAGAAATCAGACAGCAGTAATTCCATATGCAGCGTCAGGGCTTGCTTGCAAGGAGGAAGAACTACAGGAATAAACTCTGTAAGGAAGATTTCCTCTGTAAGACCACTAACATGATAACTACTTCAGCGTACACTTCAGGGTACCACAGCACAGATGGGAGAACTACAGCAGGAAGTACAATATGTACTCACGTGGACGTGGTTTACTTGATGAAGACATAAAAATGCTTAACTATATTTACACACATGGGCTTGCCAGATCAACCAAAACTCACTCCTTGAGCACAGCTCATACATTTTGTTCCTGTGACTCCTGCTTAATCACGGCATCATACACTGCATCTGCCTTGTAGTATCGCAGTCCCTTTTTCACTAAAAATTCCATTTGCAAAATAGAGTCATGATCCCATCACATCTGGTGTGGGTGCTCAAAGAGGAGAGAGCACTGTCCTGATCCTGCACAGCAACCAGGGGCTTGTCACGCATTGAGGCCCTTGCACCCAAAGGCAATCTGCTAGCAATACATCACCCAGCTGCAGCCTAGTGTTATTGGCCCTTCCACATCAAGTGGCTCCAGGTGCCTAGGCAGCATATCCACTGCTACGCCCTGCGATAGGATGCTGCAGATCCCTCCTTCCACTCTTGGGACAAAAGCAATTTCAAGTCATTTCAAAGGTCCATCTACATCATTTACTGAATCCCATCCCAATGAATGCACCCATCCCAACAATTGCCCTACTGTCAGTAGAAAAGTTAAAGGCATGCAAAATGAAGTCCTGCTTAAATATATACATGTAAGTCTGAAAAGTTAGGTCTCCAGCACCTAGCAGAAACCTGTATCTTAAAAAAGGGCAAAAAAAAAAGGAATGTTCAAAAAATTCTTACTTTCCTAAGTGTTTCAAAAAGCTCTGGGCAAACATTGCTCTTGCACTCCTTTCAAATGCACTGATCCAACTATTTAGAGCAGCTTGAGCTGTCAATCTAGAAACTTACTGCTGCTCTGCACACAAAGCAGTGTTTTGGGACACATATATGCATATATCCACATGGATAATTAACAGCATGCAGTTGGTACTAATTGCTACTCCCCTGAGACTTTGCACTGCATCCATTCGGAACCATCAACTATTGTTACTTGATCACAAACTACAGTGGTTTGAATTACATGGAAATCTAAGTTTTCATCACAAACTTCTAGTAAACTACTCCAGAAAATCTTGAAAGTATGGTTGAGACATCTGAGAAATTTTAAGAGTTCAGAATTTAGTTAGAAAGAAAACACGATTAACATTTTTTAAACTGTCATAACTGTTTTGAGGTGGCATAAACCCTGATTTTTCAATACTGTGGACTGGTACAACCCACTGCTGTTTTGTCTGACAGCCATGACACTGATTCCAGCCATTTTTATGGTCACTGCTTCAAAGTAGGTCAGTAACTAATTCCTATTTTACAGATAAGGAAATTAGAGCAGGGGATGACAATGACTTTGCAAAGACAAAATTTAAGTCAGGAAAATAAAAAGGCAAATTCAGAACCTGGCTTCTCAATGCTCTCAACTTCTACAGTCTCTCTACTAAATCTCATTCCCTCTCGAAATGAAAAGGGTTGGTAGCAGTTCCTAATACGCTGCTATTGAGGCCCAGACAATGTGTCTCCTAACAACACATCAGCAAAAGTTGATTTTCTCTTGTGATTAGGCGGCAAAGAAATATTACACATAGGTTTTTTTCTTAACTGTCCATTTATGTTTATTGCGCAATTCAGCATTACACTTCTCCTTCTACAGCAACTGCAATCATAAAATTTTGTAATAAGGCCTGTGCCTCTCAAAAATTGAGGGTGAATTCAGTCAGAAAGTGTGTCTTACTTTGAAATAATCAGAAACGGCTCCTGGAAAGGATATCTTGATATTTGCAAAGCTCAATAAAATTAGTCAGAAATCAATGTTAGCCTATACAACACCACCATTCTCTTGGGAATTAAGCACCATATATGACTGAATTAAATATTTCCATTAATTTTTAAATAAAAGAAAAAATCATAATACTGCCCCAACTTTGGTGTATTCTTTTAGATCTCATCCAAAAATATCAATACTTTTTAAAGCATATATAGGAAAAAAACCCACACAAAACGTTTCAGTTTTCTCTTCCACTTACATAATTAATATGACCTATATATGCTTTGTTGTTACTGCAATGCCATTTTTTTGCCACTACTGGATTCTGAGAACACAACCCCAAACTGAAGTCACAACACATAGTGATTCTCAAGGAATTAAATAGCAGAAGCGGCAACACTAAGTACACTAAACGCTGAGCCAGTGTCTTTGGTAAAGTCGCCAACACTGGCCACTAAACCTGAATTTTCCTAAGTCAGTCATAGTGTAGTGTGCTTTCCTCCACATCCTTACAAAGCTTGACTTTGAACAACTGCTATGTGCCTCCCATCTCAAAATGGCATGAAACTCTGACGAGGTATTGCAAGGAACACATCCAATATTCACAAGTGACTGAATATTCAGATCAAATTAAAGCAGGAAGTGTGCAGGAAGAAAGTGGCCAAGAAGTGCTGGGAAAATGAAGTAGATTCAGTACTACTGCAAGGTACAGATGGGTAAATGTGCTGAAGCAGTGAAAAGAAAGAGGAAATGTCATAACTGTGGGGCAACAGAAATGGAGAAGGCTAAAAACCAAGATGAAAAGGAAGAGGCAAACCAAAGCAGACCAAGAATTTTTTCATGAATCACAGGCCAGAGTAACCACTTCCTAAAATGCCATCCTAAAAAGCATCAGCAGGGGAAAGCAACGTTATCCACAAGCTGGACACTTCATAATCAAACCGCATTTATCCTCCCCTTTCCTTCTTTCATCCATTTCAATCCTACCTGCTCTTTGGTCTCAGACTTCTACCATCCAACATGCCCACACTCTTGTTACTCTTAAAGCGTGGCTCTACCAAAATGCCCATCAATGACTTTCAGTGCTGATTTCATGTCACCTCTCCAGCCCTTGGCTACACGCTTGTCCTGGTTTTGGCTGGGATAGAGTTAATTTTCTTTCTAGTAGCTGGTATAGTGTTATGTTTTGGGTTCACTACCAGAAGAATGTTGATAACACACTGATGTTTTCAGTTGTTGCCAAGTAGTGTTTAGACTAAGTCAAGGAGTTTTCAGCTTCTCATGCCCAGCCAGCAAGAAGGCTGGAGGGGCACAAGGAGTTGGGAGGGGACACAGCCAGGACAGCTGACCCAGACTGGCCAAAGGGGTATTCCATACCATGGGACATCATGCCCAGTATATAAACTGGGGGGAGTTGGCCTGGGGGCATCACTGCTCAGGAACTAACTGGGCATCAGTGAGCAAGTGGTGAGCTATTGCATAGTGCATCACTTGTTTTGTATATGCCAATCCTTTTTATTATTACTGTCATTTTATTATTGTTATCATTATCTGTATTAGTTTCTTCCTTTCTGTTCTATTAAACTGTTCTTATCTCAGCCCAGGAGTTTTACTTGTTTTTTCCCCAATTCTCTCCCCTGTCCCACTGAGTGGGGGAGAGTGACTGAGTGGCTGCGTGGTGCTTAGTTACTGGCTGGGGTTAAACCATGACAGCGCTGTATTGTTTTCTAAGTATCTAAGCTGTGCTGTAAGCCTCTGATTGCTCTACATTTGCACAGGATCCAGGACATGAAGACTTTGAAGCTCTCCCAAGCTGGATCTTCCAGGTATAGGTAGCTAAATCCTGGGCAGATATCTCTTCCAAGTCATGCTATCAGTCCCCCAAAAGAGCAATCCTGCCAAATGGACATACACGTACACTAGTTTTATACCTGAAGTGATTCCTGATAAAAATCAGACATTCAGTCTTCCAGTAAATTCAAAATACCCCCATTCTCCTCATCTCCCTGTGTCCTCTGATCTACTGGTCTAAGAATAGGAAAGCTGTTGTTTCTAAGGGACTCGGGTATCTAACCTACATAAATACTTGCAAAAGTTCCACAAGACACTGCGTATGTCTTTAAAGACCTAGATATGGTATTTTGAAATATCTAGTTTTATGCACATGGGAATCCTAGCTTCACTGAAAATCACTCAGATTTACAGTAATATTTTCCAAAGCACTGGATATGATTTACAAGTTTTACTGTCAAAGGGATTTAGTCATCTAGGTCATGTAAGCACTTCAGAAAGTGTTATTTTTTTCTGCTCCTGCTCTCATATGTTTCACACTGACTACTTTAGGTACTCAATTTCAGTATGACTCAAAAGTGTACATTCTCTCTGTAATCAATGGACATAGACAGTTCCTTCCAAACGGTGAGTCACAGCACCTAAGTCAGATGCCTAAAGTCAGTGTGAATACTTATCTGTGTATTGTGTCTATGTTTAGGCAAGCAATTTTGTCAAGGCTGGCCTTCCAATGTACCATAAGGTAAGGATATACCACAATTTTTCTTTCATTAATTGTTTGGAGACAGACAAAGCAGATAAGATTTTTTTCATGCATATGACTTTTCTGAACATCAAGGCAGGAAGGGGCTGAGATATCAGATGGAAAACACCCACAACTCCTCTTAAACCACAAGAGGTGCAGACAACTTTAATGTAAATAACAGCATCATAATAGCAATTTATCTTCTACTCCACATCGAACAAAAGAAACACAAATGAAAAATTACCTGAGCACCATAGACTCGTTGCATTGCCTGAAGCAACTGGTTTGTATATTCAGTAAGGGTTCCTGCATCTTCTTCAAATACGCTGAGCAAAGACCGAGTCTTCAACAGAAGAAAAAAAAGCAAATGGTTTTAGTCCTGAGTGAAAATATTACAAAGAACCATAAATGACTGTAAATAGATGGTAGCAAAAAATACAAATCAATCAGAAATAATAAGCCTTTAACTTTGCATGATTCTGTTTATTCAGAATCTCAAAACATATAGAAATTAGTCCTTCTATTACGAATAGGTAAGCTGAGGCATAAGGAAGCGAAGTGATAAAATGCTATGGCCAAATCCTGACTCCCAGTCTCTTGCTCTAACTAATAGACATTCCTCCCAAGATAATCAGGAATGTAAAAAATCCTGAATATCTGCCTGCTGATGACTACAGTAATCCAAACCACGTTAAGGACTCTGGGTCAAACACCACTGCTTGCTCACTTCTCTAATGTCAGACTGCATTAAAAGCACCCCTTTCCATGAGATAATTTACAGAGTATTATTCACTCTCAACTGTCTTGAGCAACTTTTAAAGGGCCACTGCCAAAGCTAGCTGACGTAATTGGACCAAACAACTGAGTGTTCATCTACAACAACAGGCAGAGAAGCATACACCCACTCAGAGATACCCCGTACTTTCTCCATTCTGCTAGCTCATCCTTGTCAGAAAATGGGGAAAAAAGAGCATAATGACTTGTGTTATCTTAAAGACATGAATTCCCTTGGTTTGTTTCGGTGGAATCAACAGGAGCAAAGAATTATGTTGCTGACACAGCTCCTGAGATGGGAAACAAAGATATCTTGGAATAATGCAGAGCTCCAGAATTTGCTAGATCACGACAATAATGAAAGAGAGAAGGCTGTCCCTTTAACAAAGTCATGACCCATCCTTAGTCTTAACTTTGGTAAATCCAATCCATTTGATGCTAACTGGTAATGTCTTTCCATCTGTACAGCTAATTTATATGACATTAATTAGTTTCATCTGCTTACATGAGGGGCACGCAAGAACTCAAGTACTTTCATAATCACGTCAGTCCTGCAACAGAGCAAGCATTTTATCTGTCCTCCTACAGGAATCTCTAATGTACCTTAAGTATCCATGTTCAAATCTGGAAAATTTATTTCAAAGATTTAAGATAGTTTTAAGTTACTCCACTACTTTAACAGTAGGCACATGTACTTCCCCAAGGCGTTTATTCTTCTCTGCAAAACTGCCCAGACTTTATGTTTGTCCTGAAAAACTCAAAATCAGCATCCTTCAAGAACCCTGGCCTAAGATTAACTATCATTTCATCTCTGGCGAGAAGTATCTAAGCCAGAAATAAGCATTGCTCAGCAGTTAAAGTACATGACTTGGGAGTCAGTACTTGGGTTCTGTTCTAGACATTGCACGGGAGTACTTCCATACTTTGAATAGCTCTAAAGCTCTCAACATTTCAGTCTGCTAACATGCTAAACTGCTACAATACTTCCTAGCTTAGAGACACTGGCAGTCAATGCATTTGGGAAACTAGTTAGAGATCTCAGCATGTAAGGAGATATGTAATACAAAGTACTGTTTTCAAATAAAGAGAACATAAAAACCAAAGAATGGAAAGAAGGCCAAGTCAATGAAATGAATACCAAGAACCCAAACTTATAAAGGACCTTTGTGCAGAACTTCCCTACAAGGACAGTGGCATAATTTTGAGAGTTTGCCACACTAAGCTATTATTCCAGTAATTGAAAACATATTGCTCTTCAAAAATATCTCATTTTAAATGTTTTATCTCCAATGATGCATTAAAGCAAGCAAAACTAATGTCAACAAACTATCTTCTATCTATACAGTGCTCACCTTCCTTATTTTGTGTTACAACAGCACATGAAATGCACATGGTATAAAGATGGTTAAAAAATAAATCTAGGAAAGGCAAAAATGATAAAACCTGACACAACATTTATCAAGACAAATCTCAAGCCAAGAGTAAAAAGCTATAAAGAAATTGCCTGAAATAGGCTACAAATCACACATTTCTGCATGCTGGAAAAGGTTTCCAAACACAGGAATGTCAGCTACATTCCTAAATCTTACTGAATTTTTGCAGGTTCAGTTTTTCAGATGTCTAAATATGGGTTGACGTAGAACTGCTCTGGGAAATAATTTCTGAAAGTCTTGGCCTCAGTTATTAGCACATTCTTCAAAAATAATAAAAACAATAAATGATTCAAGCAGTTTGGAAGTTATTCTTGGAAACTTGTATATTTAAGAACACCATTTTAAATCTGCAACAAAATACCAGCATGTGTGTATTTTTGTTGTTGCTGTTTTGACAAATTCTGGAATAGCAGCTAATGCTGCTGAAATAAACCAGTAATCCAAATATTAAGCTAACATTTACAAGGCCTCATTAATAGCACCATTATCTTGGCTTCTGGAAACATAGGAAAAGAATTTCTACTTTCATGTATTTCCCTTGGTTTTAGCATGACTGTTCACATAAATTTCTCTCCTATTTCGTGGCCAAACACTTCAAAATTAAGACAATTCTTATGGCCTTTTTCAGCCAGTGCTTGGGAGACAAATCAAGACAAAAGTACTATATGGTTGGGGAGAGAGAAATCAAGCTTCAGAAAACTGATGAAGAAATAACTTTGGCCTAATTCTCTTCTGTCTTGCATATAATTTACATACTTCACACAGTTTATAAAAAGTGAGGTAATATCCTCATTTTAACATCCCTTTGCATTGCTGTAAGTGACTGCACAGTGTAGAGGAGAATCAGGTCACTTTACACAGAAGTAAATGATCCTATAAGCTGCTATGCTATAAGTTCTGTGGGACAGAGACTGCCTTTTTGCTTTGATTTTGTAGCACCCAGCTCACAGAGGGACTCTGTTGCACTGTGAATCTAAAGCTCTCTCCACAAAGAGAGTAATAAAAATATAAAAGACTGAAAAAAATAACAAACCCCTGTTTCCTTGCATGAAAAAACAGATTTTAGCAATGCTGGGCCATTATAAAAATTAAACAATGCCCCTCCCTCCCAAAGTTGTAGGACTTGAACAAAAAGCAATGACCAAATCAAGCCAAAACATCCTGCAAATACTTGGGTTTATGCACAGCCTGGTATTTCCAGTAATTGCAAAGAAGATGCTAACAGCCTTCATTTCAGGTCAGAAGAAAGATGAAGACCTCCAAATTCAATTCAGTGCATTGTTCAGGTGCTTTCAGTCAGTGTACATTTTTAATCATTGAAGGAAGTGTTGACTGAAAAGGTAAATGAGTTCACTTATCCTGCGTGTCAAGTTCTTCAGCTCCAGAGTGCAGCAGGGAGGTTAAAAATGTTAATAACTGCTCGTAATAAATCTAGCACATTTTGGTAAACTCTGAAATACAGAACAGTTCAGGTTGGCAAGGAACTCTGCAGGTCACTTTGTCGAAACTCCTATTCAAAGCAGGGCTGACTGACATTACATCAGGTTACTCAACACTTCTTCCCATCGAGTTTTGAAAATCTCCAAGGATGGAGATTCCATATACGCCACATCAAACAGATGATGAAAATCTTTCTTACTAGGATGGGATTTCACGGAATCACAGAAAAATGGCCTAAGAAGAGGTGATCAAGATAAGCCCCAAGACTCATTAAGTCCTGACAGGTGCATGTCCAAGCTTTCCTTCAAAATGTCTCATGGCAGACTCCATAAAACCTTTCACCAATCTGCTCCACAGCTTACCTACTCATTCCTCCTCCTGATCCATCAGCAGATGAGTTAGGATTATAACACAGGGCTACCTGGGAGCAGGATCCATGCTTATCTACCTTGCCCTCCCTTCTTCTTTCCCAGCTTCACCAATTACTTTTGTATCTCTGTCTGCACCACGCTTTGTCCTCAAGTGCACCTTCCTCACCCTTCTGTGAAATTTCCACGCTTTCCCCTTCCCCTTACTTCTCTCTCCCACCCAGTCACCCCTCCTTCCATCCCCCTTTCCCAGCTCTCGAGGCCTCACACCCTTCCGCCCCCTGAAAACATCACGACATGGCACGTTCTTCGCTGTGGGGTTTCCACGCTCCTCAGGGGTCACGTCTGCAGCTGCATCGCCTCACGGCTCCCAGCAATGGGGCACAGTGCCGGGGTGAGGGGAGAAACGTCCTCCCCTGCCTCCAGTTGGGAAGGAAAGGGCAGCAACCGCCTGTCCTCATTTCTTGGACTCCTTCAGAAGGAGGTCGTCTTCAGCGGGTCCACCTCACCTCATCTATCCTCACAGGAAGCCCCTGTATCTGAACTACAGCCCTTGGGACTCCTCACCGGAGCAGGGACGGCGGCAGTGACATTCCTTCAGCCCACTTTTGTCACCTGGGCCAGGTGACTCAGCGCAGGAGCCTCCCTTTCCCTCAGGGACCTCGGGGGAAGCCAGGGCACCGAGCCATGCCCACCTGTCCTTCCCCAACACACCTCACCTCTTCAGGGCAACCCTTACGCACGCCAAGACAGGACAGCGTGAGGAAAAAGCCAAAGGAGGGGTTTCTCTGAGGAAGGCGAGGAGAACGGGCGCTGTGCCCCGGCCTCCTCACACCCCGCTGGGGTGCAGCCCTCTTACCCGGAGGCCCCCTGGAGCAGACACGGCCTGTTTTTCCCTGACAGATGCCCACGGGGAGACCAAAGCCTTTCCCCGACGCCACCCGGGTGCCGTTTACCCGCTTCACGGCATCCCTTGCTCCCCGACGGCTCCGGCAGCCGAAGTCACCCTGACCCGCTTCTCCGCCCGTCGGGAGCCCGCCCTGCTGCCTTGCCCTCCCGCACCGCCCGCTGACACCCCTCTCCCGGCGGCGGGACGGCTGCTCCCCGGCCCTCCCGAGGTGTCAACCCACCGCCCCGGCCGGACCCAGCGAGCTGCCCAGCGGCACCGCCGCCACCTCAGGTGCGTCACACCGGCGGGGCGACCGGGCTCTCCCCGGGGCAAGCGGCCGCGGCACGGCTGCGCCCCCCGCCCCGGCTTCGCCCCTGGCAGCGGGCCGCTAACCTGCGGGCTGTCCTGCAAAGCCTCTTCCAGGAGGAGTTTGTCGACGGCGGGCATGTTGGCGCGGCGGCGCGGCTGGGCGCAGGGAGCTGGGCTGCGCGGCGGCGGACGCCCGCTGGCACGCCCCGGCGGCGGGGCTCGGCCGTCGTCCCGCCCCGCGGGGGCGGCCGCGGCTCTGCGCGGGCAGCGGGGCACGGCGGCCGGCTGGGTCCGCTGGCGGGGGGGGGGGCGGCAGCCCGCGGCCGCTCACTCCTCCCAGTTCCCGTCCGCCGGAGGAAGCGAGTCACGGGGAGGGCCGGCGGCAGGAGGGAGCGCGGCAGGCGGGGAGGGGGGGGGCTTCCTGCCGCCATTAACTCCTCGGGCCTGGCCGGCGCCGCGGCGGCCTCGCCCGTGGGGATGGAGGGCACCCCGTCCCCGGCTGCAGGCAGCAGGGGCTGGAATGGCCTCCCGCATCTTGGCTCCGTCCCCCCGGGCAGTAGTGGGGTGGCGGGAAGGGGGATGCAGCAGGAGCGCTGGGATCCCGCCTCAGCTGAGGGAGATCTCCCTGGGCGCGTGGGTGTGATGGAAATGAGGAGAAGATCGCATCCTCCAGCCTAGGCTGGTGGGGCTTGAGGACTTCCAGCTGCGGGGGAGCCCTTTGCTGTGCCCCTTGGGGCATCGCGGCTCTCCTCAGGTGCACCGCAGGGCTGGGTGCTGCTGGCGGGGTCAGCCCGGCTGCCGGAGCCCCAGGTGGCTCGGAGAAGCACCCCTGGGCCTCCGCCACTTTCTAGAACCAGTGCAGCCGCTGGCTAAGATGGGCCTGCTTACGAGCGGCCCTCGTTTGTGGCGTCTGCATTCGTTCTTGTTTATGGAGAGCTCTGCAAGTGAAACGATGGGACCGCAGAGTGCTCCAGGCAGGTCGATCCCCACTCAGCCATATCGCTACACTTGCGGGGTTAGGAGGGATGCGTTTTAAGTTACTGGTTCTTCGTGTACAAAGCAATGTTTTACTACTTCCTGACTGCCGTCCTAATTGCATTTAATAACTTAAGCATTTGGACGTTAATTCAGATGCTTAGTTGAACAAAGCTAATGTTTTCAAAGTAAGCAGAGTCTTGCTTGATCTGTGTTTCATTATGTTCGTGTTTTTGAAGGGTGGCCACCGCTTTTGGATGCCTCAGCTTCTCTAAAAGTCCGGAGTTACTGATCCGCACGCAGATCAGTTGCTTCGTGCTTGTCAGCTGTAGCTTTTGTCATTCCAGTGTGGCTCAAGACAAAAATGGAGATACTCAAAACCAGAATCCTGTTTAAGAAAAAAACATTTCTCAAGAGTTTAGGAAGAATCCTGCCAATCAAACAATATGCAAACAAAAATATTGGCTGTAAATTGATACGACATTCTTGTCTTTGAAGAAACTAATGTTGCTTCCCTCTTTTAATAGAAGAAAATTTAAAAAAAAATGCAGCTTGAGTTGTAAAAGAACTCCAAACATTAGCATTGGCTTGTTTTTCCATTATAGTAAGTGCATCTAAATCCCAGTGGATTTTTCCACTTCTGCCATTCTTACACAATGGTTAACATTTTATATGGCAAGAAAGGTGATTGCTAATGCAGATTTTTTTTGCTAATTAAAAGACTGTACACAAGCAGGTGGCCTTAGGAAAGTTTTGCAGATCAGCTGGATGTTTGTTTGCTTTAATTATGTATGAGAAGTGATCACTGAACCCTGTAATTTTGGCTAAGATATTTCTGTGGGTCTGACATTGATTGGTATTGCTTCTGAAGCTCGTGATAAGACCTTTAACCCAATGTGCCAAGCCTGCCTTGGTATGACTTTGCTCCGCTGGTGCTGAAGCTGGACTCCCCGTTCCAGGCCCTTGAGTAAGAACACAGTTCTCACGTTCAGTCCACTTTTCCTGCCTGAATAAAGACACTGAGCAATAATAAAAATCACTGGCTAATACCAAAAATACCAAGTATGACAGTATATGTTTACGTAATGAGAAAACAAAAATAGATATGGCTTTATCATAATAATGTTATTTCAGAGAATTTTAGAATGGTGGAAAGAGTTCAGAGAAATTTTTTTTGCCTAGAGAATATGATGTAAGGCATTAGCTAGGCCGTAAGAATCCATGACCACTTCTGAGCTAATTTTGTCAGTCTGTGTTAGTGTCTTATTTTTCTTTCTTCAGAGATTTTGAAAACATTATTTGAAATTGTCTGAGGAAGAGAAGACCATGCTTTATCAGGTTTTCTGTATCTGTTAAAGTAGCTTCAGGGCATTTTTTAACATTTCCCAAATACTTCTGTTACAACTCAGCCCTTTTCTTTCCTCCTCTAGTCTTGAAATAGTTCAGCAACAGCTCTTCCCCATTGGGTTGAAGTATTTCCTTCATCAGGAAAACATTGGTGTGGTTTGTGTTTTTATTTCACATTGTCTTCCCTCCCAAGAGCTATAACCTTTAAGGTCTTATCTTGTTCCCCTTGATGGTTTTGTTTAGTCTAAGGTTCAAGTGTGGAAGCCTGTTGTCATTCCAAAATTGAGGATAGCTATTTCCAGAACAGGTTCTACTAGTTTTATTTAAATAAAACAAAAAACACTTCAGTAACTACTGAAGGGTGACGCTTTTACTATCTGTCATTCTTTTTTGCATCATTCCTTACACAGCTATGAACTCGGTGGATTGCTTATTTATAGTGATCAAAACATTTTTATTGAACTTTCCCAACACAGTCCAGGTGGTTTTTGAATTAAAAAAATATTAAAAAATCTTGCCTACTAATAATTGAAATTACCTTTTCCTTGTATTACTGATAATTGCAATTAATTTCCCAGTCACCATGTTTTATTAGGTCTCAAGGATTATTCTTCAGTCTTGATAACTCCAAATAATATTTCTAAAATAATTAAAATAACCCATAGTACTACCACCAAACATTTCAACAATTTATTCATACAACAGTAGTGACATTATACAAAAATTAGGTACCTTTGTGTATAGGCAGACCTTTGGGTAGGGGGTGTCTAAGCCTTTGACATGAGAAGATGCTGTCTCTGGGTTTCATGGGTTTCTGTGCAGAACACCAGTGCTGCCGTGCTGGGCTGCCAGGCTTAGGCAGCGCACTGGAAGCAGCCTGGCCGGTCCCGCTGCAGGTCGCATGCTTCTAGGGCACTCTGTGGTACCTATGCTGCATCTGGTACCCAAGCCAGTTTCTTCAGAGCTGTCTCAGTAGCTTTACATTGCACAGTATTTTATCCCCTTCTGGAAGAGAAGTGGCAGGGCAGTTATCTTGTGTGGTCCAGGAGATACTGACTGCACTGGGCAGTGCTAGCAGCAGACTAACAACACTTCAGCTCCTGTCTTCTAAATCTGGGTATTGAATGCAATACTCAGTTACTACAAAAAGTCTTGCTAGTGAAAAGCACTCCAATAGCTATTCTTCAAAGTCAAATTTAATGGGAACATTGTACACGTGGCAAGAGAGCAGGGAAACGGCAGACACAGTACCTAGAATCAATCGCCTGAATGTTCAAAAACCTGTCACGGCAGTATGAACTGAGCTGGAGAACACTTCAGTAAGCAGACCAATTAATTTTTATGTGCGTATTCTGTAACCTACAGATGATTGTGTTAAGATAAATGCCTCTTAGAATGTGAAAACTTAAGGTAAAAACCCTGGAATGGCCAAAATGAAATTGATATATACTGCTTATAAAACTAGTAAGAATTAATAGTATCACATAAAATCAATAAATAATTGAGCATTGAGTATGAAGTAATTCATTACATGAACTAATTGTACTGTTTCTAAGAAAAGATGGTGCTTCCTTCCAGCAAAAGCCTGAATATAACCCAAAAATCTCATAGTTGAGAGAATGAACAATTTTAAAGGAAAGAAGAAGAATGTTTGGATTGATCTGTAAGCTCGAGATTTGTCTGCTATATGAATCTCTTGGCAAAGTGATGTAAAATCTTCCGGTACTACTGCAGTTTTGCAGAAATTAGTGCATCTTCAAACTTGAATTTGGGGTTTTACGTGTGACAGTCTTGTTCCTGTTTGAGGCTGGTCAGGAATATCCCTTGGTAACCAGCCAGTCAAGTATGGTCTTCCCCAGACTGCCTTTTCTCACATGACAGAAGGGACCCCGGTGTGAGATGGCAGCTGGGGACTGTGCCTTCTGCAGGACTGGAGGGTCTCGGTGCCATGCTTCCAGGTTTGCCCAAGTGCTTTTCCACCTATCTGCCCAGCGCCAGCTAGGGCTGGAAGCAGCAGTGCTGAACCTGGATGATGCTGTGCGTGAGTTAGTAAGCCCTGCCAGCTTTAATTGGCCTGTTTGGAAACAAGGCAGCTGTTGTGCATCCTGAGCATAATTTATTTCCAAATTTGATAATCCACCCAGTATTAATGGAGAGCTGACTATAATTATTTTTTCTGGTTAGACTAGTTACAGAGTAAGTCATATTGCATTGTGTTTTCTTTCTCATATGTTCCATTATAACTTTAAAGAACATATTGCGTTATACTTCCTTTTTGGCTTCATACCTTATACTTTACAAGAAATTTCTGAGCAGTACTGTGCTAGTCACATGTTCGCTAAGTCAGCTGAGTCTATTTATGCATTTAACACAGTGTCTAGCTAATATTCTTCTTCGTGCTCAGTAACAAAGAAATCTTTGAACTACGAATGATTTTTAGAGGTGTAATAATTTACCCTAAGTTGTGCAGCTGTCCTGCATAAATATAGAGGGTATATTAAATGGTAGTAGCAATAAATCACTTCAGGTTAATTCTTTACAAGTGAAAGATTTGAAAAAGAATCTCACTATTCTCACTACCACAAGCATCCCAAAACAATTTTTAATAGTATCTGAAGAAATTATTGGTTAAATTAATAATAGGGCATCTAATGTACAGGAGAGCTCTCGGACACATAGAGAAGGAGTATCTTGTGATTATGTGTATGACCCAGAAGATAATACCAGGCTGAAATAAAATTCCATTGAAATTATTAATTGCCATGTAACCAAGATCTCATGCTCTTTGTTTTAATGTAAAACACATGGCTTTGTTTATTGCCATTAAACACATTAGTAATATGCCAGAATGGCTATGTACAGATGTACTTGCTGGTGGGATGGATCAAATTAAAATCTCTTTGAAGGTGAAGGGTGTAACTGCCATCTTTAATTTCATGCAATTTAAGGACAATTACATTCTCTCATGTAACCAAGTACAGCTGCAGCCTCCATCCGGATCCAGAGTAAGAGCATGGTTCCAAAAGCCGGAGCCTCTGATGACAGCGCTGGCTACAGCTATTGCCACCACTTCCCCCACGCCGGCCTCTACCCTGCGGTGCGTGGCTTCCAGTGGTGGTGGCACGACTCTTGGCTTGGGAGCCTACCTGATGAAGGGCATCGGGTTTAACAGTTTGCATTTGCTTTGCAAGGAACAGGAGCAAGCGGAGAATGAGTGGTTCGTCAGTAGGTAGAAGTATTGAAATATTTTAAGCTAATATTACTACCTTTTGTCTACAGTTTTTGCAGTGCTTGAGCAAATGTTAAGATACAGGCTCCCTTCTCCTTTTAGCTGTGCTTTTTGTAACGTGTATTGCTCCCTACCTAGCAGATGCTT
Organism: Haliaeetus albicilla; assembly: GCF_947461875.1. Taxonomy (NCBI): domain Eukaryota; kingdom Metazoa; phylum Chordata; class Aves; order Accipitriformes; family Accipitridae; genus Haliaeetus; species Haliaeetus albicilla. Next base: position 5,721,105 of record NC_091501.1, on the reverse strand, counting down.
CCCTATTTCAGGTGAGATCCAATGGAGTTCAGGGGTATCTGAGCTGTGGTGAAAAATCTTACTGTGAAATACAACAAGTAACAGACAGAATAAGACAAGTGCTTCATCAAAGAAGTGTGCATGTGGTATGATTCTGTAGATTAAAATAAGGGACGTCTAATGTCTGGCTTATAATTGTTTTATGAGATGTTAATAAGTAACCTGTTAGGTGTAAAGGTTACCAAAGGTTACGAGGAATACCATGTTGCAAATGCTGGCTGGATCTGCAGGTAGGACTGTCAATTCAGTGTCAGAGAAAACACTGACTCAGAGCCCTTTTATAGTCTTTAAAATACAACATTAATACAAATATTGCAGGCAAATCCACTTAATATTGTCACTGTGTCTAAAGCCAGCATTTAGCCTGTATTTTTTTATCATGAGATCACTTGAAAGACCCAGGCTGTGCACTCTGTGTTTCCTTTTGAATGGAATTGAAAAGTTCATGTTGTCTTAACTCTGATCACTCCGTTTGATTCACATTCCCTTGGCATCTTGCTATGGCTGCTTAGGGTAAAAAAGCTGAACAATAAAGTCATAACACTTAAGGCCTATTAGAAATCCACAGAAGTCTGCTTTTGGCCTTCCTGCTTGCTCTTTGGGCTCTTTTTGTTCTGCAAACAAACAGGGGGGTCCTGGTCGATAAATGAGGCTACTGAAGACTACAGAGGCCCCAAACAGCTCTCCTGGTTGCTTCCCCCTTAAGCGGAGCCTGCCTGCGCTGCCCAAGGCAAAGGCAGAGCAGGACGTGGTGGTGCAAAAGGGTGTCATTTTGTGTTTTTAGAGAAACAGCAGAAAACCCAGAGGATGATACAGAAAGCAATAAGGAAATTCTAGGCAGCGCCCAAATGGGCACTGATATCACAGTGTGTTTCCTGAAGGGGAGTGACTCCACGCAGGCTGCCAAGGCACCGTCACAAACGCACATACACAAGCAAGTGCTGGCATATCAGGAAAATACGCTGCTGCATTGGCAGAAGGTTTGGACGCCCCCAATCTACCTCAGCAGGAACCATCTCCCAACCTCTGTTCCTCCGCAGTGCTCGGATGCTTCCAGCTTTGCGAGATTAGATGTTTCCAATTTTTCTTCCTGTGACGGCCACTTAGAAGTTCTTCTGCTGCCTGGAGAAAGCCAGATACTGGAAACCCTTTCCTGTCATATGACAGGACCGATGTTGCAAGCGCAGGGTTTGCCAGACAGCCAGAAGCCCGCAGCGTGTGCACTGAGATGCTCCATCCAGCATTGCTGCCGGTGGCAGGATCGTCACCCTGGCACGCCGGTGGCTTGCTTTCGTGGGGGCCAGTCAGGAGTACAAGGGGAGCAGAGATTTGAATGATTGTAATAGAGGTTGCAAGCCACGTGTTGTTATTATGCTGTAGCTCTTAGAGCGTCTTTGTCAGAGATGTGCTGGTCTTACAACGTGGTAAAGAGCACAGCCCCTAGGAAGGCCGGCAGCAGGGCCAGACTGCTGCTGTTAGCAAAATAAGTCTTAGAGCTGGCAAACCTCTCGGTGCACTGATGAAGTTTTTCCAGGATAAAGGCCACCGTGAGCAAGGTACAAGCAAGACGAATTATCCCGCCAGGCCACAGGCAGCTTGCTGGCTATGAACTGCCCACCTTACGTGACTGTTTGAGCACCTGGCACCAAGTGCAGGGTTTGCCTTGCAGCAGAGAAGCTGCCCTGCCCTTTTGCTTTCCACCATGTGATTTGTGATGCAGGCAGGTGTTTTGTAACCCCTGTAGCAATGCCATATGTTACCTGTGCGCTTGACTACCTGGCTGCAGTCCTGCAAACATAGAAACTTGGGTTTAGCCTGTCAAATTCCTGGAGATTAATCAGGCATATAAATGTTGGCTGGATCTGTAAATAGTTTTCCAGTTCTTTCAAATTCATTTATGGTAATGCGTTGCTTATCCTTGTTTTTCTTTCACTTTTTAAAAACAGAACATTTAGTTGAAGGGTCACATACAGTCATTATCTTTAAATACTCTGTAAACACAAGTGCTGACAAGATCCTAGGTCAGCAAGCCTCTTTCGTTGTGAAAACCATGAAATGTGCAGACAACATGTACGGCAGACAGAGTCAATAGGACCTAATCATGAGTTTTTCTCAGAGGGGACCGGTGATTCCTAATTAGTTTTTCACCCTCTCGAATCAAACCTGTATGAAGTAGCAAAAAGAAAAAAGCCTCAAGCAGAACAGCAATGCATATCAGTGACTGGGAGAACATGAATAATAATGCGATGGAAAATGTTCTCGTCAGCATTTAAACTAACTTAATTGCTTTGAAAGAAATCTATGACAAAAGAAAAGTCTCCAGAGTTTTGCAGCCCTTGCCTGAACAGAACTGCTTGTGCGTACAGTTTTGTTACATTTGATTTACACAGCGTTGTAGCATTGCCAAATGGAGCTATGTTCAGTACTTTGAAAGCTAAATGGAGAAAGAGTGGCTTGATTTCAAATAAGCGCTCTGGTTATTGTTAGGTTTGAGTCCAGATCTCTTCGCATTTACACTGTTGTACATTTGGATCGCTGCTGCCGGCACGTGTGGTTTCACCGTGTTGCAGCCGTTTGAGGCAGGTTTGCTGCGGGGGGCTACCGGGGCTGTCAGCTCCCTGTCGGCGCTTCCCCGAACGACATGTGCTTCTTGTTATGAGATGAGAGAAATTTCAGTTTTGCTGGAAAGGGACTAGTCCCTGTCGTTGTGGAGGAAAGAGCAAATGCAAGTCCTCAAAACCGAAATGCGCACTAATCAGAAATCAAAGAAGCACATCTCCACAGCAATTACTTTAAGCTAAGTTCATAATTATTACACAATCCCATGCATTTTAAGAGCCCCAGGTCATGATTTTTGGACACATTAACAGATGCAAATACTAGTAAACAAAATACTGGTGTTTTGGGAGTGATTTCAGGGATATATTGAGGAACAGCTGGTCTTGGATTTTGATGTGTTGCCTCCATTGTGGTGTTAAACCTGGAATGAATGAAACTAGATAAAGTATTTAATGGAGAGATTCCCAAGCTTGTCTGTTTCTGTGTCTCTCTCTACCCTTTGCCTCTACTTGTGGATCCAGAAGCTAACTCCATGTTAGAACAAGGGTGAATTGCTTCATCTTTATGAATATAAGCAAGAGGGGATTGCCCCCTTTATATAGGTGCTGAAAGGATGTCTCCTATGAGAACATCATGTAACTAAACATGCTGATTGCTTACAGTTTGTTTTATTTTATGTGTACAAATACTCTACTCTTACAAATATTTCAAATTAGGTATACAAAAGCCTTCTTTGAGCACTTAAAAATTACTAGTATTTTATCTGTCAAAAATCACATTCTGGTTAAAATTCAGTTAAAAACATACTTTTGCTTTTTGTCAGTCAATGCAAAATAATATAATTGGCATACGTGGGTGTCTTTTTTGAATAAGCTAAGACACACTACTTCCATGTTGCTAATTGTATGAACAACTTCTGTTTACCGTATGCCTAATATGACAGAAGTTTCATTTAATCAAAACAATTAGCATCTTCTTGTATTAAATGCTTATTTAGATAAAGGGGTGCTGTTTTGATGGACATACAGTTTTTCTTTTTTTTAACCTGGCTGGTATTTGCTGAAGCAGAATTCCATTTTTTCAATAAAATGGCACATACAAGTTAGGAAAGTCCTACCCAGTGTAAATTATATATAGCCACTGTAAAAATACTGGCAAATTTTAGCCTGCCTAAGTTTTCAAAAGATAAGTTGTTAATTAAGCAGAGGTGGATAAATATGCAGATTTGATAGAGACGTTTTTTGTCATGAGGATGTATCTCCTGTTTCTACAATCTGCAGGCACACAGCATACAAAAATGAGGCAGCAACTGTGCTATTTGGCTTCATTACCAATATAAGGCAAAAGCAATTACTACATGTGGAAAACTGGAATGGAAATCTATATCAACAACAGAGGAAGAATTTACATTTGAAAAAGTGCATGCAAATGAAAATAAAGCAGGGATACCATCTTCCCACAATATTGAGCAAATAATAGCGTTGTGTGCGGAGGGGCCTCTCTTGAAATAAAAGTGTGGGACTCCGTAAAACAGACTGGTGTATTGTGCAGAGGACCATCTCCTGAGACATGTGCCTTTTCTTGTATACAATTTTAAGGCAAGGAGTTTTGTCACAAGGATCTAGATCAGGTTGTCTTACACTACTTGAGTACTAGTTTAGGCTTATAAAGTGGTGCAAGTGTGTGTTAAGTACACATCAGTGGGATTAAGCACGTGCCTGAAGTGAAGCACACGCTTTGTTTCAAAGGGATGCACTGCTGCACTGGCATCTCAGTGACATCTCAGTATAAAGGTCCTTTCTCTAGCATTTTGCCATTTTTTATCTTTTCATTTTTGTGATCCTTTCTTTGTTTGTAAAAGCTGATTTAGCTGCATCTTGCAAATTAATTTATGTAGTGAGAGACGGGAAAGAGATTACTCTGTCTGCATAGCATATTAAAAGAAGAGAGTGAGACGCTTTTCTCCTCCAGAATAGAGCTTCAGGAGACTATTATCAGCAATTATAAAATGAAGGTTGAGTGACCTCAGAGGTAGGAAGCACTGTTATGCATCTCCTGTATTTTTATAAGACCTCTAATAGAAGGATCTAGTACAGCATACATAGCAACCTTTTGGGCACAGAAAGGATTCCAAACTGTTTCTGAATATACAATGTAAGCATTTGTCCATTTGTTATTTTCAAGGGCACCTACCTTGGATTGTAGCCCCAAATGCACCAATGCTAAGCCAAGCATCTTTTTCAAATGGAAGGGAGGGGAATTAAGGAAAATGTGTCCATGAATTTAGAATTTTATTGATTAAAAGTCACTGGGATTCTCTATTTGTATCTGGAAAGGGAAAAGGTGAGGTAGTTACTGAACTGATTCTGAAGAAATAAGACATGGCAGGTCAGAATTTGCATTTGGGTAAAGATCTCTAGAGAGCTTTTCTTGTTTTTCTCTGCCTTTCTCGAGGAGGACTCTGATGTCTCAAATGTAACCATTTCTTGAAAGCTGGTAATTCACTCTCCTAGGCCTGAACGTGCTGCAGGTGTTGGAACTGTATTTCACTGCCACTGATATAAATGCAGCTGTTTAAGGAGACTGATAAAATATACCCTCTAAATCAGCTCTGAGGTTTATAAAGTGATCCTCACTCAGACAGGGATCCCATCAGCTCAGAGAATGCTTGGTTACACAGCCCAAAACTGTATCGTCCTTATGGCTCTGAAAGAAAAATCTTGCAGGGAGTGAGTAATAGCTGAGCTCAGGAGCAAATTCTTCGAAAGCTCTGTGCAGCTCTGTATGCTAAAATCTGGACATTTTTAGGAACAGGCATGACACTGATGTGAACATACTAGTGTTGAATTATGACTTCTTTCTTCCCCATGAACCTACCTTTGAAAGTTTTACTCCTGAACTGTCTTTCTACCTTGTGAATCAGCTAAGAATCATATGCCCTGGACTGTTAGCTTTTAAAAATGAAGGGGATTTCATGGCTATGCACAATAATCACATTCAGAAAGAATTACTGCAAAATTAATTACTATTTATTGTGTCAGAGACTGGGGGGGTGTGGGGTGTGGTGTAGAGCTGGCATAGCCACTAACAGAATATTCACATTTCTTTCACGCTTATTAGGTCTCTACTTAGTGATATGCTTGCATTTCTTGCTGGCTGACCAGTGGGTTCCTTGTTCATTTCTTTCCAGGTGTTTTAGGGGATGCTGCAGTTTTGTGGATGTCACTGATTTTGTCTCAATCCATGTCTGACTTGGCCCAATAATGAGAATTTTATTTGTGACTTCCGTGAGAACAGGAACAGATAGATGAATGAAAATCTTCTTGCCTTAGGAAGAAAGGTTTAGTGGGCATGGTGGTGTTGGGTTGATGGTTGGACTCGATGATCTTAAAGGTCTTTTCCAACCTAGACGATTCTATGGTTCTGTGAAAAAAACCCTTGGTCTTGGCAAATACTCTTTTTTTCTTTAAACTCAGCATTTTCTTTAAACTGGAGTTTAAATTATATTTTTTTAAGTCAGCTTCCATGGACCATTATAAACCAACACGTTCTATGGGGTTTTGTTTTTTAAATAGAAGGACTCATTATTTTGATTTAAAAGAAACACTCAAGTCAAATTTTCCACTGTCACTGCAAGGAGAAAGACAAATTGCTTTTCCTCTTAAGTTCTTGCAGTTTGATTCTGTTCTTTGCTGTGTTGCCATAATAAATAATGTCACATGGATGATTTAAGGCTAGCTGGTAGTTGGCCCATCTGTGGGCTGCTCACTTCAGTGGTGGGCTCAAGGTGAGGCAAGAAGTGGAGCTTGGGGTTGGTGCTGAGAAGCTCCCACAGCAAGCGTGGGGCTCCCAGGCAGCCAGAAAAAGGAAGAGGGGGACACTGTATAGAAAGCTCTTTCTTTATCCACATTTTCTCATTGCTAACAAGGAGTGCAAGGGGACACACACTGCATGGATTACAGTAAATCTATGACGATGGGCAAAGCAGTTTGGCCGCTCCCTCCAAGCAGGGTCCCTGCACTGCTTCTTGCATAAGCTTGGTATCGCTAGCAGAATTTAGTCTGTAGAATGTTTTAAATTCTTTCACAGAAATTCTCTTTTAAAGTATTTTAACTACCTATTGATACAGCTGCCAGGAAATGACAGCTTACCATCACTGCTGCTAACTAAAGATTCGTATAGGGGATATGGCATACTGATTCTTTGCTGTTTATTCTACAATGAAGAACAAAAATCATGAATGGTGTGGAGTGGGGGATTGATTCTTCAGTATTTATCCTGATACAAGGAACAAACTATCAACAGCTGAAGCAGGCAGGAGCCAGGCTCAAAGCAAACAAAATGAGGTTCTTCAAATCACATGTGGCTGTGAAGCGGAACATGGGATGTTTTGGGTGCCGAGGGCTTAGGTGGGTTCAAGGGTGGGCAGGACAGGTTCATAGAAAAGAAATCTGTTAAGGATTGCTAAATATATAGCAACCATGTCTCCCTCAGGAAGACTCTGCACTGCAAATGCTGGAAGATGGGAGAATTTGGAGGGGACATACCATATACGTTTCCTGTGTTCTTTCAGCTGCTATCAGACACAGGATCCTGAGCAGGATGGCTCTTTGCTTTGACCTGATACAGCTTTTTTAATGTTCCTGTTAGGCACATCCTTTTTTTCGATAGTAATCCTATCCCACTGCTTCCTACTTTGGCTTCTCTGTTATCTCACCCATCAGCTATTTCTTGTCTTTCTGACTGCCAGCAAAGATGGAAATTCATTATATGTCCAGATGGTACCTTGCACAGTTGGAGCCAGACTGGTGTGATCATCAAGTGCTATCACAATATAAGCATTACTAAGAAATACTATAGAAACATGGGGGATTGTAGGGGTTTTTTTTCTTTTCGGTGGCCTCTGGGTTTTGTTATAATTGTCATTTGGATTCTGTTCCCCAAATCAAATTTGTTAACACTTTCTGTTAAGAATGCAATGGGTTTTCTGAAAATGTTCACAGCAATGTAGGGATCTTCTCTGTATACAAAATTCTGAAGTATTTCCCACTGCCATGTAGTGAGCACCTTTGACTGTTGCAGAATCATGATTTTACTAATGAATTCTTGATCTGTTCCCCCCCCCTTTATATCAATGAAAATAATGTAGTATCTTGATACATTGGGCTCTGTTTACTGACATGTAAGAGCAAACAACCCCCGGTTGACCCAAGAGTGCTTTTGTCCATGGTAGACTGGGGCTTGGACTAATGAATTTTTCAAGCAGAATCATCCTTGCAGGTTTACTGGGAAATTGAAGTGTAACTGTCTGACCTTTGGTGACTAAGTGATCACAACCACCATCTATGCTGCACCATGATATTTGAACAAGTCAGTGAAAACTACTAGCCCAGGTTGCTAGCTGTAAAACAACAGCGCTGTAGCAAGACTGTAAAACTGTCCAGGGAGGAACATAATACGTGGTAGCCTGAAAACAAGGGAATTTGAACTTGAAAACACTGGAACTGAGAATCCACCATGGACAAGGTGGTTGCATTGTTTAACCCTGACAACAGATTTGAAGTGCAACTTTTACAGTGGGAAAGTTTGGTCTAAATTGAATTCCTGTTGTAAATTTTATTAGGAAAAAATTAATCTCAGGATGCTAACTACTGATGAAGAACTGACAATTTTTTCAGGATGCTTTTGGTTTTGAGAACATCCGTATCTAAAAGACATTCTTCAAAAGAAAATACCCAGAAAATGGTAATTAGCACTATATTTTTTCTATACTTGCTTGAGTTGAGATACAAGCCTTTAGAAGCAAGGCTTTTTTGTTAGAGCTTTTTTGTTTTGTTTGTTGGGGTTTTTTTGTTAGAAAAAAATCATGGGTGAATAAGGTTTCTATATGGATGTTTAGATAAAAAACAATTTGAGAAAGTATACATTCTTGTAACAAATAAGGGCTTCCTAATGCACAGAAGTAACTATGGGATTTTAAAATCCTTCTCCATAGACCTGCATACCAGCTTGGCAGACAGATTGTTTGGATTTCAAACACTCGGACTAGCAAATATGTCCAAAAAGAGAACAACACTGGAATTTCAGATTTGGATAATCCCATTAACCAATCTGTTTTCCCATCTGGGTAAATTTTAGGTTGATTCAGGGAAAGAATAACAAAGCCCTTTCACACTACACCTGCTGAAATACTTACAGAAGCTCACAACCATACATCTCCCAATCTTCCTCAGAGGAGATGGAGTATGCAGGGTGTGTGACAGCAGACACTGAGAGTTTGCTGATGCAGGGAACACACCGCTCCATTCCTTTAATGTAAAGTGTTCATTTAATTAACTTGATTATGCAACTGTATTTTGCTACCAGTTATTTTTGGTGGTAGAGTGAAATGTTCAGTTTGTGTAGAACACAGGTGAAGTTGAAACTAAAGCGTGTCTTCTTATTTGAAATTGGAGGCACCTACAATACAGCTGCCAAGAGAGAAAGTTTGCCTTGGGGCCTTTCTTCTGAAAGGTGCAAGAGGGGCTGACTCATTACAATCCCAGACAGTATATAGAGGAATATATCACATTTGCTTTGTCCTAAGTCCCCTGGAACTGCTACTAGCTCCAGCTTTGGATGGGTGTGGTGGAAGTTTCTTGCCTTACTGGACTCAATGCAGCCCTTCGTTTGTGCACACAGGGTTCTTGGCTTGTGTACGATACACTGAACTTGTAAGAGGAGTGAGAGCGCTTAGGAAGAAGTTATAGCATCCTTCTGTCATCCTTAATACTACTGCAGGCTTCTGAACCAGTCTCATATCTTCTCCTTGTGGCCAGGGCAATGGCTCGGTGTGAAGGCAACTTCATGCCAGGGGATTTTTGCCCCCAGCTGCCTCTTCTAATATGTGAAGAGGTGGCGTGGTTTCTGTGCTCACCGCAACTGCTTCCTCCCAGGTAAATTACATATTAAAACCATGTTCATAGATTATTCCACAGTGTGGCAAGTCTATGGTCGGTGTGAGTTGCTGGGATTTTTTGTTCATTTTTTTATTAGAAAACCGTGTGGAGTCTTAAGCAGCATGTCTTTCAACTTTGCTTTCAGAGCACCCTTTCTTCCTTCTTACCTCTGCCGTTAAAAATTCACTTTGTGGTGATGCTTGGCACTTGAAAGCTAAGCCTGAGGATTTATTTTTCTATATGGGATTTTCAGAAAATTGGCCATCAAAAAGAGGTGGCTGTGAACCTTTGTGAGATTTTTTTCTGAAGCCAAATGCACATAATCGCGCTGCTTGTCTGCTTGGGGGCTGCTGGTAGTGAAGGAGTTGTGTAGCCATGCATATGTGCCCGTTAGCCCTGCCTTATTAAATTTTGAACTGATTGTTTGGGTTTAGGGAGTTTGTCAGGAAGGTATAGGCAAAGACCCTGAAAATACTGACTTTCTACAAATGTCATGAAAATAGGTGGGCAGCCAGAGGAGGGAGATCCTACAAATGCCCACCCTGTTCCGAGGTGTGCTCACGGCTGGTTAGACATCAGAGAGCCCGTACAGGTGTGTCTCCCCAGGGGAAAAATCCATAGGAGCCTGGACACTATTGACTCTGCTGCTTACGGAGCTGCTTGTTTTTAATACGTACTTTTGGGGAAGTCTGTAAGAGAACTGTGATGTCTTTCTTTCCCTTCTCTGAATAGACTGAAAGATCAGGCAGCAGTATTTTCTATCTGGTCCTTTTGTAGTAAAGACAGTTACCAGTCCCATGGATACGTGATGCTCATACTGGTGTTTATATGACACCCTAAACCACCTTTCAGAGCCCTTAAACAGATTTGCTGTAGCAGAAATATCTATCTAGCTAGAATATTTGTGGTTGCATCTGGCTGTATCCATTGCGTTTCAGCTCCCTGATCATTTGAGAGGACGGAGCAAGAGTAAGCCATGAAGGTTTGGAAGTATTTTACTTCTCTGTGTGGCAGACAGGTTTGGGCTAGCAGAAAATAAGTCAAATTCTTTTGCGGGAACGATATGAATTTTGAATCATAAAAGATTGCTTGCAGACTTTGTAAACTCGTCTTGCACGTTTCTCAGTGCCGTTGATATTAATTGGGAAAAGCGAATCTGTAGGTAGCTCTTATCACCCCAGTGGGTCTTCAGTTCCACCACCATGCTTCTACGGGAAGAGAAATACCGAAAGCAACCAATAACTATTTCCTTAAAACAGCCAACTGGATGTTATCGATAGCAGCTATCGGGCTGGCAGCCTGGACCTGTGGTCACACGGGTTTCCCCCGCGGGGAACCAGGGGTGTCCCAAAGCTGCCCTGAAACCCGAGGGGCATCTTCGCGACCCGGGGGAGCTCCGAGCTTGCTGCCTGCCTGTGGGGATCGTTAGGGGTCCTGCAGGCTTACGCCTCTCCTGAGCCTCATCTCCGGCTTAACAGCTCCAGCCCGGAGCAACCTGGGGAGAGAGACCCCGGGCAGGTCGGGGCTGGCTTTCCCCGGGGACGGGCGGACGGACGGACGGGGGGGGATGCAGCGAGGGGCCGGGCGGCGGCGCTCGGGGCCGGCGGTTTCCCGGGCGATGGGTGGGGAGAGGAGGAGGAGGAGGAGGAGGAGGAGGAGGAGGAGGGAGAAGAAGAGGAGGAGGAGGGGTCCCCGCGGCTTTATCTCCCACCCGGCTCCGCCCGCCGCCGCCTGCCTCCCGTCGCCGCGCCGCTCCGCGCCGCTCCGCGCCGCTCCGCACCGCACGGCCGGGGGCAGCGGCGGGCACAGGGCAGCGCCCATGGGCTGCGGGAACTCTACGGCCAGCGGCGCGGGGGGGCGAGGTAGGGCGGCCTCGGCGGCGGGGGGGGCCGGGTGAGCGGCGGTGGCAGCATCCCCTCGGGCAGCCCTGTCGGGGTTGGGGAGGGTGATGGGGGGTGACTACGGGTCCGGGAGGGCTGCATCCCTCCCGCTTTGGGAGGGGATGCCCGTCCGAGTGGAGGGGATCGCTGTCCGCGCTCCTGCAAGAGCATCTTCTTTTCCCGAGGCTGATCCGCTTGCCCAGGGGAGAGAGGGGTGCTGGGGGCCCGTCGGGGAGCACCGGAGGGTCGCTGGTGCCCGGGGTGTCGTGGGGGTCACCGTCTCCAGCGGTAGCCGTCGTAGGCACGGCGAGCCCAGGCCAGGAGCTGGACCTGAGGATCCCGCCGGCGGTGTAAGCTCCATCCTCTTTGCTTCCCTATAAGGCCACGAATGCCACTTCTGAAATGAATTTGGGGCACCACTTCTCCTCTGCTTGCCGGAGAAGTTGGAGGATATTCCAAGATTGAGGTTTCTTGCATGTTAATGTGTACCGCTGGCGCTGGCTGGCGTGTCCGGCTGGCTCCCTTATTTGTTCATTGTTATTTTCAAAAGAGATAAGATCTGGGAAGATGGTCCTGTTCTGCTCTTCCTCACCCCCCAGCCCCTGCAAAAAAGGAAAGTATATGGAAATTGATAAGTGGACTTTCACCATGTAATTATAAATATGAGCATTTCTCAATCATTTTTCAACCTAACTGCACTTGGCAAACATTGCCATCTGTTCCAGTACCTGTATTAAGTCTTTCAGATGTACGTGTTAGCTTCATAACCTCTCAAAAATACACAGCAAAATAGTGGCTGGACCAGTTAGAACTACTGGGTCTCCATCTCTTACCGTTGTGACTTTATCCAGAGCTTCGGTGGTGCCTCGGGTGGTGCTAGTCCCAGTTTAAAGAACTGGGCATATCTTTGAGTGTGAATGACGATGCCTTCTCCAAGTTGTATGTATATGTCTATGTTTGTGTGGTGTGTTGCTGGTTTACCCACTAAACCCTGCACTTCACACTCATTTTATCGCTGCTGCCATTATTGCTTACTTGAATCCTGTTAAATGATTACAAATTAGGTTTCAGGTATCATGCGTATCTATCAGAGGCCTCTCATCCATAAAGAATACACTGTATGAATTTGCTTGTTGAACTTCTAGCACTCTTCTTAGAGCTCTCCTGTTCGCACACATTAATTCTCTCCCATTAGTCGATTCCCACGTTGCTGTGGTTGGAAGTTGTTGCAGTATATGACCAGTGTGGCTTCATACTGCTGGGGGGATGCTTGTTCACATCCCATTTCTGTTTGCTGGGTGAAAGGACCAGACCAAGTATCAGAGAATTTCAGAGGAAAATTTTTGAGTTGATTATTAATCCTGTCGTAGTAGTTTGTCGATTAATGTTGATCTGGCCACTCTGTGGAACTTGTGCTAGAACACAAATGGGTAAATTTCAAATAGACTAACTCTGACAGCAGTAGTATTTAGTGAATTATGTTGAACTAAAAGTTTGTTTGTTTAAGTAAATGTGTTAATTGTTGCATTAAAGGCAGCTATTTTCAACAGTTTTTGGCTTGTAGATTCATAAATTGTTTTTACTGAAGGTACGGTCCCTTTGGTAGTTTAACTCACCTGTACTGTTATTCATAATGCATTTGAACTTGCATTTTGTGGCAACTTTTTGCATACCATTTAGAAATGGTCCACAGATCTCCAATGGCTTAGCGGAGGTGAAAAACAACAATGCCACGTAAAACACATAATTAGTATAATGGAATTATTACTGTTGCACCGATAGACCTTTCCAAAGGAAATACAGCTCTGAAAGGTCCAGTTCTCTTCTTACTTTCACCACAGTCAGTCAGGAATAGCTCTATGCAGTCTATGGTCTTAAAATAACGAACAACTGGTAATAAAACTAAGAAGTTGGATGTCTACTATTTATTTTTTCCATTTAGTATTCCTTACGAAGTGTGTCTAGTAAAAACAAAATTATTTTATGTAGGGGAAGGAGAAGATGTACCATTTTTAATCAGAATCCTAGAGCTTATAAGGAAAGTAAAACTCAGTATTTTACCAAAAGACATGAATACTGTGTAAATACAAATTAATTTTGTGTCTTGCACAGCATGACTACATCTTAAGTGCTAAAGTTATGACTGTTCTACAGTCACTAATGTCAAAGCTAGAGGTACATAACATATAATTAACCTGTAACACTCTCTGTCGTATTATATGACTAAGGATAATATTGTAGCATACTTCACAGAATACATTAAATGTGTTATGCTAGTCCCCATTTTCTTACTCTGGTAAAATTTCTATTGTAGCCTAACTCAATTTTTCCTAAGCAGACGTATATGTAATGATAGCTCAGCTAATGATATTATCTTCTGTGGCATGGCTAGAATGACATCAGAGGAGCTATCAGCCCTATGGTCTGCGAGATCTAAACTAATAGACGTGATCTAGAATAACATTTCTGTCTGTGATGCAGTACTCCAGAACACCAATATAACTCACAGAGTTTAAATTTTCCTTCCAGAGCATCAGACACTGGCAAAAGGCTCCTCAGTTGAGAAATGGCAACTTCTGTTATCCGAGTAAACTGATGTATACACATCCTTCTTAAATCACCTCACTATTTTACCTGTTAACTATGGATTATATTTATTTTTTAAATTTCCCATTATCCATAGGAAGTTTTATTACCAAATTGCTATTTTTGTGATTTTTTTGTTATCTTGCTTTACGTATACTTCTTTCACGTTATTTCCTGGTGTTTTAGAAGCTCCAAAATAGCTCTTCTTTTGTGGTCTTTTAAAAATATGCCCTTAAACATTAATTTACTTTTTTTCTGAGTTAAGGCATTTCCCTTCATTCTAGTATTGCTTCAGTAACAATTTTTAACTGCCTCCTCCTTTCTGTATCAATTGTAGTAGCAATGACAGAACCTTAAATTATGGTACTCAGTGGAGGCTGGCAGTCTAGCCTTAATTTAAATATACAGAGAAGCTGTTAGTCTGTGGAGAGCTTCAAATACAGTTATGAGGAAGGAGAACTTTCACACCAAGTTTAAACAGATTTTTTTAAACTTCAAATTTGGTGGAATGCCCAGGAAACCATCCTGCCATTCTATTTAAAATCCAACTAATTTTTAAAATTTATGTTTGATCAGGTCAAGTCTATGTGCAGAACTCCACCTGATGAGTTGAAGAAGTAATCAATTTGAAGTAAATTGATATAATTTTGTCCTCGGTTACACTGGGATATAAATAGAATAAATTCATTGATGTTAGGACTTGGTTCCATGTTGCTGTCTTTTGGAGCAAATCAGAAAGTAGCCTACAATAGAAAACTCTTTTGTAATCTTAGCTCTTGCATGCATGTATGTGTAATTTTGAGGTTTCTATTTGCTTTTTTGTAACAATTTGAAGTATTTGTAATATTGTAGGAAAGTAAAATGTTTCATAATCTGCTCTAAAGTCAGATACTGGCATTTTTTGTATCCATGTTTTTATTCATGTAAGTGGTTGCCTCTCATCCTTCTTTATGTTTTTCTGAAGTTTTTGTCTTCCACATTCACTCATGATGCATTTCTCAGCACAGAGGAATATCGTCTGTGGCTACCAATTTCTTTCAACCATCTTTTACATTTGTCCTGCATTTACTGAAATCCTGCAGGGTCACCAGTTACAAGCTGCTGTTGTTTTGAAAGTGCAAAACCCCCTCTCAGTGAATGGAAGATACTTTGGGATACATTCTTGTCCTTCTTCATTTGTGACTGTTGCAATGCCATGGGGGGGTTTTGAGGGATCACAGCTCCACTACTCTAGACAGAATGTTTTTTCTTCTGTAATCGCTTGGGCTCAGAGCAATGTATGGCTGAATGGGTCTCGTTTATTCCGCAGGCTGTATTCTTCCTTCTCCTGCAGCTCTAAAATGCCAAGATGCACCCATGGTCCTACTATGTAGATGGTGTGAGCAGAGGGGTCGTTCAGGACAATTCAGTAATGCCTATTTTTTGTGGATGCAGCTTCCTGGCTAGCCCTCCGTCTGTTGCTGAGGTTAGGCAGGGTTTGGAAAACAAAACCAACATGAACCTATCGAGGTTTGTAGGGTCAAGCACTGCCTTTTTTTAGGCCAAGCTGATATAGTGGGAAAAAATGGACAAGCTTTGAAATATGTGAGGCTTTTCTCAAGTCATATATCTAAACCATCATGGCTACAAGAGCACTAAGCCTTGCTGCTATGGAACAGCTATGCACTGTTTGTGAATCAATAGTAAACAAGATTCTTTGGCTGGACTTCTGGCAGGAGAAACTTGAGAAGCTATAAAATAATGTGTCGCTCACTAAACATGGAAGAGTTAGACAAATATGTCAGTGAAGTAACAGGGTTGAGGGTGAATGGATTGGACTTTAAAAACAAACATGTCTGTACAAACTGAGATGTTATTAGGTTCCTTGGCAAATAAAATCTATGTATAAGGAGTGTTCAGGCTCCCTAATGAAGAAAACCTTATGAGTTTTTACATAGAGATACTTATGGGCCACCTAACTGAAGTGATGTTCATTTGCAAGCTCAGAAGTCTTCCGGGAAGAAAACTGCTTTGTAAACTGGAAATACTTTCAGATCTATATTCAGGTACTTTAGTGGTACTCAAGTGAATTTGGACCAAACTCTTGTTTCATTTTTACTAGTGAAAATGAGAAATAATACCGCTGAAATCAATAGAATCCCATCAATGCAAGTGAGGATAACCTGGTTCTTTGTGCTTATAAAAACAATAGAAAGCAAACTATTTGTTTGTTTATTATATGTATTTATTTATTATAAATAGTAAAAATGATATCTTTAAAAGCAAATTTGTTTTTACCACACTTAGTTCTCAGTGGTTTTGTGTGAGGTGCATTTCAAAATGCTGCAGTGATTTTTCAGCAGTGGTACCCTCTCTAATATTCAAAGGAAACAAGTGCTGCCAGGTGTGAATGCTAGTGGCACATCTCTGTTCTCAAACACAGGTTCATAGCTGTATAGCTCTACGTGAAGCCAAAGTTGATGGGTCTGAGAGACAGCTCTTGTGCCCAGAGTGCGAATGTATGTGTACCGTAATGCACTGAACACACGTATGGGACTGAACATGGGTATGGCATTGAAGTGTGCCTGGTGATTGACTGGAACTTGAGCATCTCCACCGGGAAATGTAGTGGTACTGTAGGTACACAGTTCTCACTCAGCTAAGGTTTCGGTTTGTGTATTAAACACTTTTTACCTTTGGTATACTTCCTGCAAGGAAGGCATAAGTTTTTCAAATGAGGATCCAAAGCGCTGAGACCTCAGCTCAGACTCAGAAAAGGCTTGGCAAAGGCCTCACAAAGGACCATGAACCTTTTTGGAAAAACTGAGTTTGTTTGCAGTGAGTTTAGGTTGAGAAAATGAGAAAGTTGTGGTTCTGGTGCAGAACAGGCACAGCACAAGAATAGTTTCTTCTAGGAAAAAAAAAATCCTGCTAGCTATAGCAACAGAGCTAGGCTTTTCAAAACATATGTTGTCTGAGGTGTTGCTGATGCCTAGTCTCTGTCTAGATGTGCAGGGTGGTGCCCTGAGGTATATAGCTGAGCTGACTCTGGTGATCCAGCCTTGGTAGCAGAAAACATCTCCTCCATCGGCTGAGATTGAGCTTGCATGCAGTGCTGCAATGCCAACCTTCCACCTGGACGCAATTAATTTGGAGGGTTTGTATGTAGTACTGCGTGGACGTGCCTATAAAGCCAAAAAGTCTCAGAAAGCTGCCTGGTAGAATAAAGTTTTAAAGTGAGGACCTGAGCTTATTTTGCATAGAGGTACTTCCTCCAGCTTAATTAAGAGCTTCTGCTGATACATATAACTGTACTGAGGTTTTGCTGACTATGGAAGCAATACCAACAAAATTGTGTACAGTCTTATCCAAGTCTAGTCTACATTGTTGCTGGGAAAAGGAGGGATAGTCAAGTCATAGGAATTGGGAGTGATATTATGTTCAAGAGTTAGCTGTTTTCTGCCATCCAAGCCATCCATTCAGGTAGACAGTGCCGGAAGGCCTTGCAGGACTGTTTCTTCCTCTCTGCATTTAAAATAAGGATGCAGGAAGCATAGTCTTACACATCAGAGTGAGACGAAAGATATTTGCTATTTATGGGTATTTTTCAGCAGCAAAAATAAAGTTTTTCAAGAATTTAAGTGCTGTGGCTGAAAAAAACCCAACCTACCTCCAAACCCATAATATCTTTTGGATTGACAACTAGTTTGTTCAGAGTGAGCTCGGATAACCTCTTCCAGCTAAGTACTGAGAGGAAGAGAAAAAGGAGAAGTGAAAGGTTTTCTAATGTCTACCCTAGCATGTGTAATTAATAGAAAGGATAATTTGCTGGTTACTCAGCTGAATGATATACCAGCAGTAGCAAAATGGCATTAATAACTTGGGAGGAACAGGAAAGAGTTTGTACTTGAGTGAACGTTCCTCTCCCAGCAAGAAGCATCTGAGTCACCAAAAAAAAATCAATCACTGAGATCAGGCAGCCAGGTGGTAGCTTTTGTCTTTTTTCTTTTTTGTTAAACAGCAAGATGAATTAAGGCGTTGTTGATCTCTTTAGATGTCTGGGGCTTTGGATGGATTGTGTCCCAATGTTTATATTAGTTCTGTCTAGTTGTTTTATAAAACTTCGTTTATCTGGTAGGAAGAGCAGAGCAGCATTTTACACATGTAGTGCCAAGTCTACAACTGAATCAAACGACAAAATAAACAGGCATTCAGGAGTAACTCCGGGGTTAGTTGTGGCGACTTTGTAGCAGATGAAACCACCAGAGGACTGAGCAAAGTGAAGTATATAAAATTCAGAAAGATGAATTTTATCCTATGTTGCTTTCATCCTGAGTGACTGCACCTGAGCACTGGTCCACAGCAGCATCATTTTCACCCACTGAGAATTGGGCCCAGATCTAAGCATAATAGACTTAAGGGATAATATAGATAATCATTAAGGATAAACTAGACAATCATGAGAAACCTGTTCTCTGACAATAGAAAATTCCTGTCACTATTTCTGCGTTGTTTAGGACAGAAAGGCAGAAAAATGCTTACTGTACTATCGGTTGGTTTAGGGGATTATGCCATTATCTTGTAAACATGCACTTTTTTTTTTTTTATTCTAGGTGCCACAGGGACTACTAAAGATGTGTAAGTACTTACTCTACTCTTTCAAATGTGTAACCCTGGACTTATCTTCAGTCTTACAAGCCTTATACTAGATTTAGTCATACATGATTCATCTAGCGCCTAACATATAATCAACACCACCAGCTGTTTATTGTCTTTAGTGACAGCTTCCATCTCCACAAAACAACTTCATGTCTTGTTTACTTCTCTACAGATTCCTTGCCTTATTATTTCTCTAACAGAAATGTCTTTTCTTTGCTTCTGTTGAGAGAGTTGTCTGCCAGAGGTGGTCATGTTACTTCAGACTACTCTTCCCCATCACATACCAGTACACCTTTTTCCAAAGGCCATGACCACATAAATTTCCACCAAGCCCTGTGAGAGATTTAAAGAGACACTTAGGCAAATTTCCCCTCTTTGCAGGAGACACCGTAACCCTTCCAGACTTCCTTTTCAAAGTACCCACCTTCTCTAGATGTTCTCTGCACTGAAGATAGTATCTATATGCTCCTCTTTCTCTCCCTTATCTTTGACGCTGTGTAGCAGAGGGCAGCCCTACCCATCCTGTTTTTCTCTAAATGTGGAAGGTCTGAACCTCTATTGTCCTGTTGCCTCTTGCCAACTTCTGGTTTTCAGAAAAGCAGCAGCAAAAGATCAGCTTTTGTCAGCTCATTTTTCATTTGCTGATTCAGAAATGTGCAGGAACAGCTTTATTTAGCCATAAATTTGTTTTCCTGTCAAAGGAAATATTAAAGAAGTCCTCCCGAGGTCTTGCCTTCTTCTATTTCATATAATTGGTGTTTGCCACTGGAGTTTGAGACTGAGGGACCTGGGAAAGATTTTCATGTTATGCAATAGGAACATTCTTCAGTTTTATTTACTTCATTTAGAATAACTACCCTAATTAGAAGGAGGAATCCTGGTGTAGAAATGAGGGCTGTCAAGGCAGATAAACAAGTGGAGAGAAGAGCTTAACAACAGGCTTGTCCCTGCTATTACAGAGCATGGCTGAGTTCTAACGACAGGTCTCATTTGGCAGATGAACACTTGTCACAGATACTCTTGAGATCTGTGTTACCCGTGTAGTCTGTTTTCTGGGTTTGCAGTGTCAGACAATAAAAAAATTACAGAAGGCAAGCTTATGAGGAACCTCTTCTTGATACAGTCTGCAGCATTCATGCCCTCATTACTTATATATATACAAACCCACTGTTTTTAATTTATATTAAAGCTTTTTTTGTTGTTCAATTTAGATAACTTAAGTGACTGACTTAGAACTGCATCTCTGTCTTTGCTCTTTGGTAGTTTTAAATTTCAAATTGCAAGCACTGTTAAATTATGAATTTAGTAGGCATGTTTCTGTGCTTAAAGGTATCGGTATATGTAGAACTGCATTTATGTGTGTGTAAGCATTTGTTTGGCCAGGCTTTAGGAGTTTAACTAGAGCATCCTGCTTATTAGTGTTAGATCATCTGTCATGTTTCAAAAAAGTATCAGGATAACTTAGAAAAAACTAATTACTAGTGCAGACTTCAACAAAGTGAAAAGGTCAATCCTGGAACCATTACTCATTGAGGTAAGTATAGTGGAACCAGCCAAACAACCTGTGTGAGTAATAGCATGGTTGAGCCTTCTTGTCAGACATTAGAAACACAGATCTGTTAACGAGGACTGGCAATGATGACCTGAAAAGTCCTAAATCAATTATCCTAATATTTAACAGCAGATTTTTACGAAGGAAGTAAAATACCAGAAAACCTATTTTAGTTTCATGGAAATGAACAAAGCAGATTTATATTAACAAACATTATGTATCCACGCAAGCTTTTATTTTACACCTTTTCACTTTTATCAGCTAAAGATTAAAGAAATTCTCTTTAAAAACCCCACGTTTCTTTTGCTGTCAAATTTCAGTCATATTGATTCTGGTCCAGAAAGGCATTTAGGTGTGTCCTTACTTACAGCATACTTTTTGATACAGAAACAGGTTATTCCAACTCGAGATTTCTCATTTCTTGACTGCGGCTCATTGCCAAGGCACCAGCATCTCCTGGAGTGAGCAGTCGGGTGGAAGGAGGGAGGACTGGATCCCGCTCTGAGCCTTCCCGGATGACTGCAGGGAAGCTACTTTACCCTCTGGGCATTGAGTTTCTCCACCAGTAAGATAGGGATGATGATATGATCTTCCTACACAAAGTGCTGTGAGCTGAGGGCCGTGCGGCAACAAGAAGGACGTATGGTCTGGGAACGTGATCTCTGCCTGTGTACTCCAACCCTCAAATCAACGGTGGATCTGTCGGCCAGCTTCAGCCAACGCTCCTGCCCCACTAATAGAGAGAAGTACGTCACAGCTAACTGGAAAACTTAGATATAGGAGGGGTAAAGTGTATGTTAGAAAATAATGCAACACCAGTGATATTCAGAATGTGGCAAAGTTCAGAGGAAGATTAGTAACAGTAGGAAGGAGAGGACACAGCAGTTCAAGCCTGTTTCAAAATATTGAGAAGAAATCCATCAAATACAAATGACAGGCCCTTGTTCCCAAGAAATGCTGAGAAACTGAGGAGATGTAGTCTGTCACTTGGCAAAGTTTAGTGAATCATTTCTGGTGGGACTACTGAGCATGGCTAGAAAGAGTCTGTATAATGCTCAGCACGAACAGAGTCATAAAAGCTGAAGTAAGAAAAATGCGGATGGAATGAATTAATGTGAATGCCTGTCATTTGATATTTAAAATATTATGTGAAAAATGGCAGATTCTTTTACCATCAAATGGACATAGAACTGATGGATGTAAAAGCTGACAGCTGAACCAAGTATATTTTTCAAACTTAGGAGGGTGACAGGAAGCCTCTTGGGATAGACAAATCTTTACCAAAAGAAACATTTATTCTAGCTGAAAATAGAATGCCATTATGTGGATTTGCTGTTAAATCTGCCTACCGGCTACAGGACTCCACCTACACTACCTGCTGAAAAATGTGCTCTCAGTTCTTCTGCAGTAGATGTCAACAACATCTGAGGGAAGATGCAGCGACATGGCAGCAGAACAGTACAAAGCATACAGGACTGCTAAGTTCCTTTTGCTGTCTATTCCTGGTGCAGAAAAACTTATCCTAACGTGCTAGTCCTGGAGGACTCTGTAAATGGAGATATATAAAGATATTTTTTATGCTAGGTTCTTCCTTCATCCCTGACATAAGAAGAAGCTAGAGACACATAGGAGGTAGAGAGGGAGAGAGGCAGGATGTGCTGGACTCCTGTATCCCCATACCCTGTCTGTGAGTCTGGGAGATGTGGCAGTGGGACCCGTGCCGAAATCAAAGGAGCTTCTTTCCATTCCCATTTCCACGCGGTCGGTCGAGTGTTGCTGTTGTAGCTCTGCTCCCCGGAGCCACCCGTGTTCACCCAGCGTGGGCGCAGGAGCAGCACCTGCTGCAGTGCCTTAGCTGGCACCTGGACATTTGAACATCTGAAATTAGTGGGCACCTTTCAAAATGGGGTCTTAAGCTACAGTGTGTGTGAAGGCAAGAGGTGTGTGAATATGCGTAGTGCATAAACTGGAGCAACACTCCTTCCCATGCTGCTTAGAAAGGAGTCCCCAGAAAAGGATGGAAAATGGCTTCTTCCTTAAGTGTCATCACCAGAATTTTTTCTTTCTTATCCCTCTCACGCTTCCATATTCCTTCTGTCTCTGCTCACCTCCTCTTTCCTAGCAGGACTACAACAGATTGCACCCAGTCATCACCCAGCCCAAGAGCTAGGGCCTGTACAATCCCAGATTATATTTGCTGTTGCGCATTTAAGGGAAAAGGTATTGCAAAATTAGACTTTGATTTGTAGATATTCAGAGGAAAGGAAGAAAGCAAAATGTTTAGAAAAAAACTAGACTGCTTAATCATACACCGGGATAATTTGTTTTGGTGAGAGAATGACAGTAATGGTCCAATGATGCCCCATTACAAAACATTTCTAGAACAGAAGAAAATAGCCCTGTTGCCTAGTAGAGTCTTTTTTTTAAAACATTGACATTAATTCCTGTTGGACAATATTGATTATTATTCTTACAACTCCATTTTAGAGGCTTTGAGCTGTGCATGAAGTTGCCAGTGCTTTTAAAGGATTCTTTTCTCTGGATAATGGTTAATCTGGATTATAGAAAATGTTTCCAGTTGTATGAGAAAATCAATCCTGTGACACATTCGGTTGGTTCAACAGAGATGATTGTTTGTGATCTTTTGGCACCCCAAGTCCCTCTTTTTTTTCTGAAATACAGGCCTCATTTCTAGCCACTGATTTCCACTTTCTTCAGCTGGAATTGGCCCACACTAGGACAGAGCAGCTTCACAGTCCTCAAGGAAAGTTGTCTCTGCATTTTTCCGGCTGTATGCATGAGGACTGCAAGGTGGCTTAGGCTACGTGGGGTCAGAGGAGATGGGAAATGTCTTCTGAAATGGCACTAGCTCCTCCAGGGAGGAGTGGCAGGAGGGCCAGAGAATGAGGAGTTTATTGCTTAGTCTCTCTTCAGTGGTAAGACGTAGGCAAAGACAGCGGACGAGGAGGCTCACCCCACTCAGTGCTATGCCCTGCATGAATATAATTTAGGAAAACCGCAGCATACTTAAATTTACCTCAAACTTCTACTATTAAAAGGACCTGTGTGCCCTTACTCACTGTGGTGACTCAGAAGGGATAGTTGGTAATGTTCTGCCAATTAGAAAGAAGATAAGTGTAAGATAATTTCCAACTTGTAGCAGTATTTTTAAGGCATTTGCTACCCTCCCAGGAGAGTGTTACTGAGGTTTAAGGGGTGTTTTCTTGCACTTAAGGCTGCACCTTGCTACGAGCTCTCTGCACTTCAGGCCAAAATCCCATTGACTTCAGGGGTTAGTAATGGCATACAGCCCTGATGATTAAACAGTAGGCACATCTACCATTTAGAATAAATAAATGACAGTAAGAAATGTCATATATTATTGTTCAAGATCATAGTTCAGAAATGCCTATCAAGGCTATGGTATGCATTTAGCCCTAACGCTGGGTAAAGGCCAGCTCTCAGTTTCATTGCCTGGGGAGCAGATCAGAAATTCATGGATCAGCTCCTGATGGGGAGTATCTTTGCATTGCCCCCATAGTCCAGGCAATTGGTCCTTCGATGGGAATATTCAGGTGAGGATATCTGGGTGAACAGCCCGTGCATAAGCGTTTCCACAGCAGAGCCCTCCTTGGGTCGTGGTGCTCCCTTCGCTGTTTGCAGCCTTCCCCGGGCACTGCTATGGCCGAATCTCATGGCTCCCTGAGGTGCAGGACTCCTTCTCAGGCAGTTGTCACAGTTGGCCCCAGCTGTAGGGAAGGAGTGAAGGATGTCTGTGGATTTAACAGAACTCAAATTATCTTGCCTCTATTTTTATTGCTAGGTTGGTAGGTTGGAGACCAAGCTAAGGTGCAGCTGCTGCCCCGATCCATATACAGCCATGCAAGCAGAGCTCAAAGTCCAAATATTTAATCAAAGGTGGGTGAGTGATTTGTGTGAAGACTGATGCTGGGGCACAGACTGAGACTGCAGCACAGGCACTATACCCTCAGGAAGTAAGAATAAAATTTTTCTCTCTTCCATATTACATTTGCCTTCGCACCAGTGCTGATTACCCCCTGCTCCAGTTCAGCTACACCGGACAGTATTTCAGTGGGGGGATTCAAACCTCAGTGACTCCCTATCGATCTACAGACTGACCTTTGATTTTACCCTAAAGGTAAAAGAGAAGTAATTGCCCATTTATAAAGGATTAGTAACAGTTATTTGGTTTGCAAACAACTCTGACTTTGGGAATTGCAGTACCTCATTTTACGGAGAGGGTCTGTGACATCTTTTGGCACAGCTGCTGGGAAAGTTTATCTTTCTTCATCCTCATTCCCGTGCCAGCATGGACACCCAGTCCCTTCCAGTCCTCTTTTTGCGGAATGGCAGCCCAGACTCGTTCCTGTTATGTGTGGAGCCTTTATGTTCCTGTTATGCGTGGAGCAGTGTGGGGACTCACTCAGGAATTTACCTGTTTCAGCTCCCAAATCTACTTTCAGCCATCACTGGTGGGGGTCATGAAAAGTAAGCTTCATCTATTCTCAATCCTTTTCTTTCTTCTATACATTAGATTGGAAAATTGTCGCTTTTTTTGTGCCTGTGTGAGTACTTTACTGAATTGTGGATGACCTGAATTAAACTGGGATCAGTAATAATTCCCTTCTTCCCTTGCTCCTGAATCTACCCAGATGGTCATGGAGTATCTGAAAGAAACAATCTGCTAATGTGCTTTGTATCTTTTGATGTTACAGAGCAGAAGAATCCGTATCAGATGATGACAAAAGGAGGTAGGTGCTCTACCGGGGCTGGCTTTATTTGCAATAGGCTGCAGCGAATTCTGCCGCCAGATGTACATCCTTCCTTCCCTCCTCCTAAGTCCCACCAATAGCACCAAAGCAGAGAAAAAGAAAAAAGAAAAGAAGGGAGGAAATCTCACACAGAGCCCAATATTGATGAGTCCCCCCCACCCCATTAGTGAGTTGGGGAGGGGGGAACTTCATGGCAAGAAGAGCACATTATCTCACAGCTGTAGGTGATGGGCTCGATAAGGGCCAGTGACCTCTGCCTTCATATCAGCCCCGCCACAGAAGATGGCATTAGCACTTGTGGGAGATCTCCGCTGGGCTGGGAATCAAAGGAAGTATGACTCTATCATCAAACAAATCCCAAATTGACTCAGAGCCCTGGGGGCTGGAGGAGGTATGCGTGATTTGGCACCTAATGGGGCAGAGCAGCGTAATGGGGGTCTGCAAGCAGCTCCAGGCACAGCAGAGGCTCTTGAGGACCCAGATTTTCACCTCCCTGCATCAGTCCCTGCTTTTCATGCAGGCCTCGGAGCCAGAAGGTATGCTCTGCAACGCCATGAAGAGGAGAGGTTTGGCCTATGAAAGTAACCAACACCCTCATGCTCCTTCCTACTAACAGTTTTCTCCAAGTGTGGCCCTAAGCAGGGGGATGCAGGTCCTATTTATTAACGAGGAGAGGTCAAAGTGCTGTTTAATCGGTGTGTGTTGTTTGAAGTGAGGTGCTTTGGTGGTCGTAGTGTCAAGCCTTACTGTCAGATTGGCTCTGTCCTCAGCTGGATATATTCAGTGTCTAGAAGAAGCTGGGCAGTTGGGGTTTATTGTCACAAGACAGTTGGGATTTAATGAAAAATATTAGGAATTTGAGTGAAAAATAGCTCCTTTCGCAGGCTTGGGTCCCACTTAAGAGTAGCAGCTAGCCTGATTTTTTTTTTTTGCCTGGCACCATATTAGCAAGAACGTGGCACTTAATAGGCAGTTTTCCCATAGCCATGGGAGAGGAGGGCTCCTCTGCAGATGTTCGTGCAGAGGTGCCCTCCTCTCTCACCATCCGTGGTCTTTGTAATGCTGCTGCGTGACATCAACATTATAGGGAGAAGTGTGACAGTTAAGCTCTGATGTCTCTTTAATTGTTTCTTTAAATCAGGAACTATGGTGGCGTGTATGTTGGCCTGCCGTCGGATGCGGCTGCCATGGTTTCCAGTCAGACGAAAGCTACACCAAAAGGTATTGGAAGGTTGCGTTTTGCATTTCTCCTGCTTCCTCGGTTTAATTTTATCTATTAGGATGTATTTCCTTTAAAAATCAATTATTATTTCAGACAGACTGGCTAGCCTTGGAGCCTCTTAAGGCAATGGGGCTATTTATAATCGTTAAAGTGATTGTTCCCATTTATTTAAATTTTAACACACTTTTGCAGAAGGATCCTAGAGCAGATGCTGACAATGTGGTACATTGTCTTCTGAACAGCTTCTCCACGCTCTGAGTGCTCTGTGAATTCAAAGAAAACAAAACCCTGTTAGGACTAAGAGGCTGTGATAGATGCACTTGCAGAGCCTCCGCGCTATTTTTGGTTTTGAAGGTGTTTACTTGCATTGTGGTGAATTCCAGTAATAACAGTTAGTAGGTGCTCGCTTTCAGGTTTATTTCTGTTTTCATATGAAACCCAATGGAAACTGTTTCTTTTCCATGTGATATTTTCGAACAGTGGGAAAAAGCATTAGCTTTATAGGTACTTAATAGACAAGTCATAAACATACAGTTATGAAATCATGTAATATTGTTTAGATTTAATACAACAAAATGCTACTGTCATATACGTACAGCACAGAGTTTAGTCACTGGCTGGTGCTTCCAAAATTCACTGCAAAACAAAAAAATGAAGAAAAATAACATTATTAACCAAAATAATAGTAACTGGTTTTGGAAGAGTAGTACCTTTCTTGCATGGTTTTTTTTAAATGGTGTTCTAAATTAGTGATATGTCACAGTGTTTTAACCATCTCTATCTTTTTTTTTCTCATTAAGATTAGAAGGAAATAAACACATCAAGATGCAAACAGCTGGAGGTACAGTATGTCTTAATTAAAGTTATATGCTTGACATGTATTTGAACAGAAACAAGGTGGCAGTGCTCCCTGTGCTGCTCTCAGGTAGTCTGGGAATCGCCCAGTTACTTCTCCAGCTGCAGTGTAACTCTTGTAAAGGCTGGGCCAGGGGCCAGTTCTCAGTGGTGCAGATATAATTTAGAAAGTGGGTAAAGTCACCTTCTCGGTGAGAAGTGAGAAGCAAGGAAACTCCGTATTACTCCATTTAGGAATGAATAAAAATCAAATGTCCTTGTATTCACCTTCAACCACACCACAGCTAATCCTGCAGTGGTACTGAGACCTCCCATGAGAGGTGAGGTGCATCAGCAGTGCATAGACCAGCATCTGTAGAGACAAAGCTTTTCCCAGGAAGGAGTAGTTTGCAGTTAGAAAACATCTTCTCCATTTTGGGGAGGATCTTGAGGACCAAAGTGAGGCACCCACTAAGTAACGTACTGGAGCTTTCCTCTTGCTATGGGAGAACCTGGGGGGGGCTTTGTTCTCCACCAGCCAGAATAGGGTAGTGAAGATTTATAGGCTCTATTCCTGACTTAAGAGTTTCAATTAACTAACTAAAATAAAGTCCTTTACGAGTTCACAACTGAAGAAAAATAAAACAAGCTAAATTTCCATTCAGAATTTGAACTAAATAAACATTGCTAAATTTTGGAAGGGGACTGTTTTGATGTCTAGCTAGTGGGGAGGGGGAAATTATAAAGCTGCCAACAATTGCCGTAGGAAGCAGAACCCTTTCCTAATTTAGGTGAAGAGCCAGAAACAGTTATGGCTGGTCCCAGTGCTGGAGGCAGGCCTAGTAAAACAGAACAGACATACACTGATTATCTTTAATCACGTGAATGGTTAAAGCTCCATGGACGTTGCTAGGAGCACTGTCATACAGGGAGACCTTCAGTTGGTCATCTAATTTCATTATACTAATTTCAGTAACCCAGCTGAGACGTGTAAGCTAGGAACACTGTCACCCTTGACCTGGGCAAGACTGAAGCACCTTCTTGAGGTTGCAGCTTTCCATCTGTAGTTGATGAACAGAGCCTGGGTTAATTGGGTCTGTGTCTAGGTGCTTTAGTTAAATGCCTGTGGTTGGGTAGAATCAATCACTTGACATTTTTGGCTATTCAGAATAGTTGAAAGTGCACTTTGTTTTCACTGGTGCAAGATCAGGGCTTGGCTGCTGACACGCTAAAAAAGACTTACACAGATAAGCACCTTTAAATCTGCAAAGGGTCCTCTGAGCTCCACGAGTTTATGTGCCTGTGTGTCTGCAGGTCATAGGCTACAAATCTCTCAGCTTCTAACGATGACCTAGTTCTCTGGTTTATGTATAGAGTGTTACTGTATTGCTTTACCAATGTTGTTTTACCACTCCAGCTAAATCTGTTTGTTCCTTTCTTTTTTTGAACAGTCTTCTACTAAGACCAGTTGCCAGTGCTTTAGAGAGAGCTGTCTTTGTGGTGAAGATTTTTATATTTACGTAGCCTTCCGGAGAGCAAGAGAGATCAGAGCACCAAAAAATCTAAACTGTTGCAAGTTCCAACTACGGGTAAAGCTTGAAGTACAGTGTTGAATGAGTTTCCTATGGCAGTTGCATTATGGAAACCTCCTGCTGTTCTCCAGTGAAAAATGAAATTAATGAACTCATGGTGGATGTTTCTGCACAAGAGCTAACTTTGATGATCTGCAACTTATTTCTCTGTGGCCATATTGCAGATTTCATCAGCTATCAGCTACGCTTCATATATTTTCTCCAACAATTTTTGATAGATTTTATATAGAGAACCATTACTACTGTCCACTTGATAGTTCCTATGGTAGGTTCCTATAAATTAATTGTTAATTTACTTCAGAGTAATATATTTGACAGGTTTGCATCCTTTTGGTAATATTGCAAATTTTAATATTTTTGCTGTGAAAACTTAAGAATAGGGTGAAATAAGCGTAAGACCATTGGGTTCTTTATAATTACTACTGTCACTTTTATACAGTGAGACAAATATTAGTGTTTAATTTTCACCTTTAGGAAGACATTGCTCAAGTAAATTTATTTAAATAAGAACAATGTACTTCATCGTAATATTTACGTGTCTGTTTTTATTTTCTTCAGCTTTATCTCTTTTATAAAGCATTACATGGAGAAAAATACTAATGAACCAAACTATTATGTTATGTCTTCCATTCTGTGTAATATTATAATGACATTTCCTTGTGTAAGGGTGAAGTGATAGTATTTTCAGAGATAGTGGGACTAAACTCCAGTGCTACATCCTCCTGAATTGTAGAGGATTTTTGATCACTATTAGAGTTTTGTATCCCTGATTCATCTCTAAGCATCTCTAGGATGGAAAATTATAACAGAATGAGTGTTATTATTACTTTAGCAAATTGTTGTATTAAATAACGGATGGGAGGTTTTAAAATAATTAAGTTTATAACAACTGTAGGTTTCCCAAAGAACATAAAACAGATTGTACGTTTCCATATGGCTGAACACGTATTTAAATTATTAAAGCCTTTTGCATAATTCTTCAGTCAAACTTATTTTAATAGGACAAAGTATGCCATACACTTAAAAAAAAACCCAAACCCAAAAAAACCCAGCCCACACCACATTAATGTATCACCGTAGATTAATGACCACTTTTAAAACTAAAAGAGAAAAGTAAAGCAGAAAATTTGGACATGAAGAAGTAAAACACTGTGAACCATGAAATTCCTGCCCATTTCACCGATATCTATTAAGACCAATGAACAACCACTGACTATGATTTCCAGTAACTTGCAGCTCTGGCTGTGGTGGTAGTTTGTTTGGTGTGAGGCCCATAAAAAGAAGTATTTAAAAATATTCCTTGCTTGTCCTCTTTTAAGTATTTTTGACATTATTTACTGCTATTCTGTAGAAATCTGCTACTTGGGTTACCAATGATTTCAGGCTTCCAGCTCTCAAAGACAAAAACACATCTCATGGTTGACCCCTTCAACCTAGAACCAAGATGAAATAAGCCTGAAGATTAAGAGGTGGTGTTAAAATATCTCAGTATGAATGAATGTCTGTAGATGACATCTGCAGTCTTGTTCTTGCAAGCCAAGCTGATGAGAACTCCAATAGCACTGGGTAATAAACATGCAGGTTTGCTTCCCACCTGCTTACCTTACCATAAGTGTATAGTTTCCACATTACATGTTCCACAAATGGTCTAAATGGTTTGCACAGCACAAGTTTATTTATCACAAAGCAATTAGGCCCATGTCTGACCTGATCATGATTGTCTTTCCCAAAGCAGAAAAAACACCAGGCATCCTAGGATACATCGTAGTTCAGCTAGTGCTCGAAAAGCCAACAACAGATGCCAGTAATCTCCCCAGTTATTTGTCCACTTCTATCCCTCAACTGCTGGGAAGAACCATCAAAAAGGTGGACAGGGCTAAATTTGAACACCACTTGTTCTGCTACTGACATCTGAACCCCCATGTGTAGGCTGAGGGAAGAAAGAGGTAATCTTTAACGAAAAGCTCCTAGCAGTTGGTCGTGGGACAGTTGAAAGGGTACTTTTTCTTGTTTTACGTCATTGCTTAATTTTTCCTGTGCAGAGCTGCAGAGAAGTGTGGAGCACTTTGCAGAATTGGCCTCTTAATGATTCATCCTCTGAATGTGTGGGAGGTATGGTGGTTTCTTAATATTTTTGTTCCTCTGCATCTTTTCATCTCAAAAGCTTACTGTTCAACTGACGAATGTTTCAGTATCATGGACTGGAGCCTCTGCAATAGATATACATTCATTTATGCCATGCAGGCCTGTACCCATCAGACTGAAGAGATAGGGCCATGCCCTTGTCTTAGATTTGCAGATTCTTGTCTTTTGTTTTCCCAAAGACCCACAGATCTAGAAACTGTGTGACAGGACACTGTATTCCGTCTTGGCCAAATTCCACTTAGGGAACTGATTTTCTGCTCATCAAAATTCCTCTATGCTGAGCAGCATTTCTTAAGCCTTTGTTAATAAAAGCACAGGACATTTAATGGAGAAATGAGTATATCTGCTCTTTCAAAACATACAATCTATGGATATTCCTCTTAGGAGCAAGCACACAAAAGAAACCCTATATGCCAGCTGCCAGCTGTGCATTTGATGGCATCCTTGGAGGATATTCAAGCACTCAAATGATGGTTCAATGTAAGAATTGAGAACAGAACACAAGGAGCCATTGAATGGCAGAGTTATTATTAAGGAATATACTTTGGTTTTGTCAAAACATTTGGAATTACCATTTGTAAAGATGAAACATTTAAATGTTGGGGCTGTAATACCATTTCCTTGGCAGTTGTCACTCTTTCTCCAGCCAGAGCTGAGGAGCTAGTGAAAATAGTTTAGCAATGACAGTGGATTCAGGCTTTATAATCTCAGACTCTCCGATTTGACATTCTTTGACAGTCCAGAAATACTGTGCTTGAATTCACATAACTCAGACATTTGAATCTTGAAAAATTCTGCAGTATCAAAGCATAGGGTTGAAACTACAGTTTGTGCTTAGCTGGGAAACAATCCAAATATCTTGTTGGATTACAAATTTTGGTCTGGTGGTACAAACTATTTCACCTCGAAGGCAGCTGCTCCTTTGAATTACACTGATGAGACAGTGCATTTATTTTGCTTTCTTCTTAATGCAGAACCTGGAGCTTAGTTGTAAGGACTCAACTTCTCAGTAGCTGGGTATTCCAGATGGAGGTACTCCCCATCTGGTGTGTGCCATCCACATCACAGTGTAGTTCAGAGGATGTGACATAGCTTTAAACCTCTGTTTCACTCAAGGGTTAAGTCTGTCACTAAAAGGGTTGCAGAAGACCTGGTAAAGTCCATTGTAAGCTCAGTTAGGACTTTATTCACTAGAAGTGAAATCCTCTCATAGCAAAGAGCCCCCCACAAGGCTGAAGATGCAGAAAAACGTAAAGGTGAAATTTTTCTCTAATGAACACAAAGGCAAAGTACTGATTTACTTGATTTCATCCTGCATGTCTAGCAGAGGAGACTCTGCTGTATTGGACTATGGTTGAAATGGCATCACTAGCGTATTGTTCCCTGTCACCCACACAAGTCTAGTGAGTCTCAATAATCATGCTTCCCAAGCAGTCGGTGAGTCACTGCTGATCTGTTTTCTGCAAAGTAGACCTCTGTTTGGTTCCCATGGTGATCAGAAGTGACAATTATTACAGACTGCTACTACGGTTCCTCAGTTGCGTGTACCCACAAAAAGAAGCTCTTACCTGGTTATAGTTCCTTGGAGTTTTGCAGTACATCATCATCGCTTCCTATTGCAGCATTTTGAACACTTCAGGTGAATTGGCTTTGTGGAGAACATGCTGGAGGAGGGTGTTTTGTGGAGTATTTTTGTTTTGCAATGTATTTAGAAAAAGACTAAGAAAATAACGGCTCTGTAAACTTTCCATAGAGCAATGGTGTGCCAGTATCGCAGGAAATCTTTTGAGGCTGGGCTAAATGATTCAACCCTTGTTTTAACAAAACACGTGCACAGAACTTAGATTTATCATAATAGGAGTGATTTCATTTTACACGATCTGACAGTTTTTACTGTAACCCTAGGTTTGTCAAACAAAGCAGTATTTCCCAGACAGCAGAAACCTGCTTGTGGGTGCTTAGATCAGCTGTCACCCATGTTGTGGGAACTTCTGTGTAGTGGGTACTTATCTGTTCATTATTAAAATACCTATAGCTGAAGATAGGACCCTGCTTGTGAAACAGATCATTCCATGAAGTGCAGTGAAACTCTCGTTAGCTTAACTGTACTGAGAAAAGAATTAGAAAGACACCATAGGATGGAGCCTGGATGAAAGGAACTTTGTGTGCCAGGAAGGAGGAAATACGTAGGAGAATAAGGATTATAATATTATGCAGTAAAGACAGATGCAAAAGGAGGTTAGGAACTGAAAATGACGTAAA
The DNA here is from genome assembly GCF_947461875.1 of Haliaeetus albicilla. Classification (NCBI taxonomy): domain Eukaryota; kingdom Metazoa; phylum Chordata; class Aves; order Accipitriformes; family Accipitridae; genus Haliaeetus; species Haliaeetus albicilla. The sequence continues at coordinate 5,688,065 of NC_091501.1, read as the reverse complement.
AAAGGAAACAGTTTAATTAGTATCTGCTCCATTTCTCTGTGATTCTAATCTCTCGAAAGTAGAGCAAGAAGTAGACCACTGCCAAATAGTTTTAAGCCTGAAGAGAAATGGGGATTGGCTTATCGGTTCATTCCAACCCTCAGATGTCTGAGATTGCAAACCTTTTGGGAAACAGCTTATCTCATTTTTATTTGCTTAATGCCCAGTGTAATGAGCTCATGAACCTTATATGTCCTTTTGGGTGTTACCAGGATATATAAATATCCTGCCTTCTCTTTCAAAATTGTGGTGGTGTTCCTTTTGTTTCTGTCTCTCTATGCAGACTGAACCTTCTAATTACTTTGGAAGTTTGCATCACACTTGAAAAACAATTTAGCAGACTGAGAAAATACACAAGATGTAGAAATCATTAACAGGCATAGTACAAGGAAAGATTATAGAACATGTGACAAGGAAGCAATAGCTTAATCTGAAAAACAGAGTAGAGTTAGAACCAAAGCTTTGGTTTACTTATGCCATCTATTTTACATTTCTCATAAGTAATGGATCACTGTGCAAGTGATTAGTTTGGATCACAGCACCCTTATCAGTGCTCTGGGAATTAGCAGTCCACTTACAGAGTTTTGTTTATGGTCTTTGATTCCTATGTTATAGCAGATGGCAGTAATGTGAAATACTAAACTCCACCCTTAGCCTTCATTGCCCATTTTTTATGTTGGCCAAATCTCAGTGTTGTCTGCAGGATGGCTTCAGCTCCATAAAAGCTGAGCTCACTGGATCCTTACTGTGAGGCTATGATTCAGAGCGACATGTTAATTGGAGGCAGGTCATATTCAATAGCTGTTCTGTGGGGGGATACCAGACTGCAGGAAAATGTAAGACTGTTTATTGGAGTTAGAGATGTATTCAAACTTTGGAGAGAGTCCACATTGCATGACTACCAAACTCTACTTGACAGAACACAAACATAGCACTACATGCATAATTAAATAAAATCAGGGAGGTAATGCACACCTTTCAGCTTATATCTGTTATCATATTTATGGTTACATATTACTGGACACTGACCTTAACTTTCAGTTGTGAATATTTTCCCACAGCTAAGTTTGCATTCCCCAAATGATATTGCTGTAAGGAAAAAACTTGGAAGCATTCCCACTACCTGGTTTGTCCATAGGAGCTTTACATGCTTTTGGGAAATCAGCCAACAGATTTTCTTTAAAATTAAAAGATTTAATTAGATCTTAATGTATAAATAGTATAAACTTGAGCAAACTCCAAGTATCTGGTTATTATAACAATGTACTTCACCTCTGAAGCCTCACAAGAAACCAGTTGCCTACTTCTTTTTCCTCTTCCAAATCGTGGGTTACTTTAATAAATAAATGATTAAATTCTTTTACTGTTCTATCAAAGGAACTGCTTTGGATCATCAGATAAAAACAAACCATTTTTTGGCAGGGAATTAATCTGTAATAAGGAAACAGTGCCAGCCAGGGGAGATGGAGCTTCTATAAATGCCAAATTCTTTTTAATAGAATGAATAATGGTTGGAAAACTTACACAGCACTGTTAAAGAGTCTTTGTTCAAGACATCATTGCTTGTATAAGCATTGCTTCTTGAGAAACCCAAGATTTCCAGTGAAAAGAATCCTGAAAATCCCTACTTGGAAAATAATTTCTGATTTCTAATAATAATTTGCCAAGAAAAGCATTATATTTTTCCCTTCGAATTTCAAGACGAAGCCAAATTCTCATCTGAACCAGAGGTGAACAACCAACCTCTTCTTGCCTGCAAACAATTGCAGACAATTCTCATTCAGAGCTACAAGAAAAAAGATAAATGGTATTGACTAGCTCTATCATAGTGTCATATATGTTCATATACTTGAAATTAAGCCTGATCTTCTTTAACAAATAGGCTAGATTAGACTAGATTTCATGTTTCATCCTTTCAGGTATTTTCATGAAAACATGATATTATTCCTTCATTTTTTCCTGTTGGCTGAAAAAATCCCTGGCAAAAAAATTTCTGCTATATTTGTTGTAAGAATGTGTAATTCATTATAATTTTCAAAACTTCTTGCACCATTTCCCATTTTTATCTTGACACAACCTCTGGCATAAGACTCTGCCACAGACTAGGTTTTACCCAAAGGGCTAGGCTCACACCTTCGCTCAGGTGAGCACTCCAAGTAGGTGCCACTGGAGAACGTTTTTATCCTGAACGCTTTGCTACTGAGCTGTTTTTTTCAACTTCAGTTGAAACATGTATAATGTTGCCTGATTGTTCTGTAGGAGGAGCATTTACTGCACATGTGACTATCATCTTGGGATTTGGACTGGCATGGTTTTAGGAGTCTTCCATTCCTCAGTGTAGGGTCTTGAAACCTCATCTTACCTCCTGCATGATATCTCCTTCAGATATGTCTGTGGACAAGCAGCTTTGTGCTACGAAGTTGGAAGGCATAAAATGGTGGGAAAGTGTCTCTGTCGCATTCCAGTTTGACAGTGATGTGCAAAACAAGAGTAAACATTACTGGTAGATTAGTTGGAGAGATGGCTTTGCAACATCGCACAGTCTCTTTGGAGCGGCTTGAAATGATGACAAAAGGAGCAAGATAATAGGGAATCAGGTCCTGTGATTCAATATCATAAATGCCTGTATTAGACTTTACGAATTATAGCAGTATCCCTTGTACTGTCACTGTGGTTGCCACAAAGTAGTTGCAGTCTTGTAATAATTTCACCCGCACACCTCCGTAGATAGCAAGGGAAATTACTTCCAGTTGACAGTGGCTGACCATTTGACCCACAGGTTTTCTTGCCTAGGTCATGGGGTCAGGCTTACGTGCACAGAGTGTAGCTCATCATAATCTGAAAACCCCACTTTGCAACCTCCTGGTTTTGCCCTGTGGCTCTGCCGTGCACCTTCACGGTGTCTACCAGTGTAAATAGTCAAAGTGGTTTGAAGAACCAGCTGGTTGACTGGTGAGGCAGAAGGACACCCCCGTGACGCACTCCCTCTGTTGATCCCGCTGTCTTCTTGGTGCTCTGGGTGAGGCACGGTGGCTTCACACCCACTGAGGGACCAACCACCTATTACCAGTGATCGTCCCCAGGCCGGTTATACCATGCCATACCCAACCCGTGACAGCAGACCAGTACAAACAGCGCTGCTGTGCTGGAGAGGCTGGCCTTGCCTTCGGCTGGCTGAAGTCTTAAATAGCGCTGGGATTTGTTTTTCTGCTTCCCTCACTCTCTTAGCAGCAAAACCCAAGTGGCTGCGCTGAGTTTCCTTTTATGTGCCTCCTGCACAAGCCTTATCTTCAGAACTGTGCTGGTGACAATCAAATTAATCACTGTCCCGTCAGCAGCTGCATGTCAGGCTCTCCCGGCAGCCTCAGAGGGGGTGGGCTGTAGCCTGGGATGTCGGAATAAATCCTTGTCCAAAGTAGGTCAGCAAACTGTGGCTGGCCTCGAGAAACAGCTTTGATCAGAGACAGCAAATTTCTCAATATTGCTGGCAATCATTTTCTTCAAATGTCTTTCATGGGAAAGAATCCTACAGACCCGGATGGCAACGCTAGTTCCCTAAAGCCCTCTGGCAGAATTTAACAGAAAAGATGTTCTGAAGAGAGAGAATCCCAAAGGCTTGTTAAAAACACCCTAAAAATGCATAAGGAATCCTTTGTAAGGAGCCTTGATACACCTCTGCTCCTCTCATTTTTGTAACATTCAATCGATCGCTCCTTAAAAGCTGCCAATGTCTTAAGTTTTTATTTCATATTATCTATACACATAATTTTAGCAGTTAAAAATTTACCTTTTTTTCAAAACACATTTCAAATTTTGAAAAAAGTTACTCTATGTCTATTATCCCGATTTCCAGGAAATTGCCCAAATTAATTAATCAATCACTTCAAAGCTTGTGGTTATTTGTTTTTCACTTTAGGGATTAGTTTTAATAGATGGACTCAAGTGCTGGTATTAAAATGAGGACTTACCTCATTTTACAAAATATTTAGCGACGACAGTGCGAACAGTACTACTTGTCACTTTGCCACTGCCTGTGACAAAGTTATAGTTTATGGACATAACTTAAAAATCAAATTATTTTAAATAACTTTGCTTCTTATGGAGCTTTTAGGTCAAGTCTGAAAGATAATAGAGTCTATAAAAACATTGTCTCTGGGCTAGTTCAGTTTGTCCTCTAAGCCATAAAAATGTCTCTGAGGTTTTTTTCTGTACTGAAATCCATGCTGTTGTCCAGTTTCAAAGTGATTCATTATAGCTGTGTTCTAGCCTCTCTACAGATGCTACTATTATTCTGCAATGAAAAAAGGCACCCAGCCATTTCTGGGTGCTCTGTAAAGTCTTCAAAGCAAGATAGCTTAAAATAAATGTTTGCATCCTGCTATGTTTTTATGACCTCCAATGCACTTTGGGCACTACTAAACTATAAATAACATCAAAAGATTCACTCTCTCATGCTCAAACCCCTAAAATAATCTAGCATTAAAAAATTAAAGAAGCTTCTTGATACATTTGTATGATGACACATTTTTTGACAATGTGATCAAATTTTTTTTTTTCCACAGGATACATACTAAAATAGACTAACCTAATTAGATATGTATGAAAAAGTGGATTTTCCCTTGAAATTTTGCAAATATTTGTTTATTCATTTTATCATTGGTTTGTCATTGCTTTGGGCCAATTTGTTGCCCAGGAATATGCTTTCCTGTGCAAGTTCGACAATAAAAATGTAATTTTTTTCTCTCTTTCTCTTATTTTTGAAGTACTGAAAGTTGGTTCTTGGTTACCCAAAGATGATCTTATTACCAGGGGTAACATGTGCTAAGGATTGTTTGTTGCCATCTAAAATTTGGAATAAAAATGTCAAGCCTTCAGCTTGATGAATCTCAAATTATTTTGTTTTGCCATTACTGTAATTTACTGGGAACTCAAAAGTTTTCATCCTGCTGCTGAATGGGTTAAAATAAACTTAAAAAGAACAAGCAGGCTGGTACTCTTACTGCTTCCTGAAAACTAGTGTAGGTACATCAGGGGATAAGAGGCATCTGAAGATCTGAAGAAATCCCAGCATCTGCCTTTGGGTGGACAGTCACTCCTCAGGAGCGTGATGTGAAAATGTGAAGGTTTCCTAACCGCCCAGAGGACAAGCCTGTAAAAAATAGTTATTCACTCATTTATTCTCTCTGTGTCTTTTTTGTTGTTATTATTACTTAAAGGTAGCTACCTGTGGAAGAAAGCCAAAAGTACACAACTGCTATTTTTCAGCAGGTTCTGTGTTTGCCTGGTTGGTTTTGATTTTTATTATCTGATTTCAGAGCTAAAAATAGACACGAGGGGCTGGGAATCAGAAACTCCAGCCTTCCTTATGCCACAGGCTTGTTGGTCTTGGCTGAACCACTTAGGTGGAATCCTACAAAAAACAGTTCTTAGCCTTGAATGCTCAAGCAAAGGGCTTTTGTTCTAATGATGTCCCGGTACTCCTTCCCTAGGGAAAGCCGAGAGGAGTTTGTAGTGGTAAGCATGTTTCAGAGGCTCTTGGGACCACCGTTGAGGCTGGGTGACGTGGTGAGGAGCCCGCACATCGCCAGCAGGCAGTCTAGCAAGGGGCTGGATCTCCCTCTCTGCCCTCTCCCTCCTTTCTGCCACCTCACAGAAGTTTCTCTGCCCAAGAAGCGCAGCCCCAACGCGTTTTACATTGGCCGGAGAACAAGGATTTATCACCTCTTATGTCTGCAATAAAGGAAGGCGAAGGAGAGGGGTTTGGAGGTGAGCAGAAAAGCGAGAGCGTGTTAGTGATGCCGATGAAGTGTTGTTTGTTGAAATGCTGCTCCCTGCGCTTCTTCAGTGGAAATTACTCTTTTCTACATGGAGAAACAATCAGTAGCTGAACTTCATTACAAATGCCGAGAAACATTACTCACGTTAGCCAAACAGCTTTTTTTTCTCCTCTTTAAAAGCCTCACAACCTGTTACTGTTTCCAGTTATAGCTTGGCAATGAGTTTTTGCGTTTAAGTAGGAAAAAACAAATAATCCCTGATTTCATTCCCCGTTCAAATGCAACAGGATAGATCCTCCTGCGAATTCTCCCATCGTGTTCGCAGCTCCATCGGGGTTGGAGCAGCAGGGATGCCAAACCGTGCAAGCTGGCCCGCAGCTCTGTGCGTGCACGTGCTCTGAGCTGTAGTCAACGCTTTTTTGGCTCGGAGGGATGTCTGTGTCTGTGTTTCTTTTCATTTCACAACATTAATTCCAGCAGTGCCCACTTTCTGGGTTGAACAGCTGCCAGTGCACCTGTACAGAAAGCCCTGGCAGCAGCACTCTTGCGTGGTTTTTCTGTGGCTTTTAGCAAAAATCCAAACATTGCAAGGACTTGGAGGGAGTTTTTCACGCACTGAGATCTGACTGAGTAAACAGCTATTTTTTATCTTGCTTGAGAGTGTCACTTCTCCCCATATCCCAGTGATGTCTGTGTCTAAGCATGAGTCTCTTCTGACTCTAAGGGCAAGTGTTAAACTCGTCACTGCTCCCAAACTGTTTGGACAGACCGGACAGCTCTGCAGAGGTCCAGTCTGAGAAAAAAACTCCAGTGCACAAAAAAAAAATCCAGATTTAACCTTGTTTTGCCCAAGAAAACGTGTGGATTATGTGACCAACTTTTGTTCATAAGAAAAGGTTGAATTTGGGCAAAAGGCTTGTTTACTCTCCACTGTGACCAGGGAAAGGCTCAATGGTAGAGGTAAGAGGTATTTCAGTGTTTCCCTTACGTCCAGCCTGGGATCACTTTGGTCCTCAATTTAGCATTAGAGGTTTTCCTTCTTGCATTCACATCCTCCAGCTGATAAAATTGCAGGAGTGTCACGGCTGCAAGGGATCCACCAGCTCTTGCTTGTCTCGGGGACCTGAAGAGGATGACGAGGTGGTGGGGCTGGGCTTCCCCCGGGCACCGGCAGTCCTCTCTCCAGGGTCCCAACTCTCCAGCTGCAGCCTTGGGCAGGAGATGCCCTTTCACAGCGGTGGCAAAGATAGGAGAGATCCCAGCATGTTCCCACAGTGTTATGGGACCCATCAGACTCCAGTGGAAGACCATGACTTGCTGAACCCCAGCTGAGCAGTAGGAGCCAAGATGTTTTCATGAAATCACCCATAGTGACCAGCCATTACTGCCTGGAAAGATCTCCTTTCCTGAGGTACTTCCAAGGGGAGGATCTTGTGGCATTTCCCAAGGACTGGAGAGATTGGGTCAGCAGGTGGCACAGTGTGAAGATTGGAGAGAACAAAGCCTGCTTGCTCCACTCCTGAGGAGTCTCAGTAAGAAAGATGTGCTGTGGATGAAAAGCACCAAATGGCAGCCAGGTGGAAAGGTGGCAAACAAACACCAGAGAGCATCAAGTGGTTCGAAGGCACGTGGCTGACTTCACGGCCTGTGAGGGGAAATGGGAAAATCAGGGGCACACTGGGGACATCTGAGTTTGTAAAAGGGGACCAGAGCCCTGCAGCTGGGTGTGGGGTGCAGATGCCAGGGAAGGGGCGTGGGACAGACATCGTGGAAAAAAACCATTTAAGCGGCAGTCACTTCAGGATATTTGCAGGCTCTGCAAGTTCTTCCTTTGATACCCACCATTGTCAGCAAAATCCTGGACTCTTTCTCTGCAGGGGACACACTTCAGGTGTCTGGAGCAGAGGCTTTGAGCAATGACAGCTTGACTGAGGATACAGAGGAGAGTGGCTTTCTGGGCAGGGAAAGGGAACCAGGCACGGGGACGCGGGGGCTTTGTGCTGCAACCCCCCCACTGCACAGGGACTGGCTGCAGGCAGGACTCCGGTGCAGTGAAATCAGGGGTGAGGGTAAGAGCAAGAGTCACAAGACTCTTCCCATGGAGACGTGGAAATCTCATCTTCTCCTGGACCTGGCCTGTGCGGTACCTCATCCAGGGAATGGCTGGGGAAAATGGGAAACACTCAAATCTCCGGGGTGTCTCCTGAAACCAGCAATGAGGGGAAAACTGGAGAGTTTTTCTGGGATGTGTAGAAACCATGAAAGGCCTGAGGTGCTTGAAAGGCAGACATCTTATTCGGCGACCAGATCCAACTGTAACAGCATAACTGACAGCAAGTATTAGTGGGCACCCGAGAGGCTGACCCCCTCAGAAGCCACTGGAGATGCTCAGGGCTGGTGGGCAGCAGTGAGAAAGGTCTGGGGGCTCCTGCCTTGCCTCAGGACACTACTTGAGCCCTGAAATGTTGAAACCAACTAGGTGGCGGGGGCTGTTGGAGGAGGTGGCCCGAAGGCTGTCTGGATGGAGCAGAAACCCAGCTGGGAGGCAGTCAGAGACCTGGTCCTGCTTGTGATGGGAGCCAAGAGGGGATGAAGCCTCCGAGAACAAGTGAATAAAGCCCTTGGGGCAAGAAAGGAGGTTGGACCATTTGTGTCCTGCGCGTGCATAGGTAAGGGAGGTAAACCGGCAGCACGCTGGAGCTGTGCACAAGGCTGAATATTTGTACGTGGCGAAAACTGCTTTTGACCTCTCCTGCTGGGCACGCAACGGTCAGAAGGGGATTGTAGGTGTCTGTTTGTGTGAATGCTCTGTGGCCCGTTGCCTCTCAAACACAAGCGTGACTTGACTCGGTAAAACGCTAAGAAGAGACTATCCCCGCCTAGGCACGTTGACTCCCGCAAACTACCCCCCCGCAAAAAAAAAGAAAAAAGGCGAAGAAGGCAGCAGGCTGGAGCAGCGAGGCAGCAGCCCGCACAGGCGCTGGTCGCCCAGCAGAGAGCAGCGTCGCTCCAGCAGCGAGCGGTGCCTTCGCGGCGGGGGCTGCGGCCGTGGCCCTGCAGCTCTGCGGGGCTGCTCTGCTCGAGGGCCAGGGGGGCCTGGGGGGGGAAGAGGACCGCGGGGGGCAGGAGCCTCTCAGTGCAGCCGAGGAGCGCCAAAGGGGAAAAGGTACTGCGTTGGGAGTACGTAACGGGGGAAAAACCGATGCAGAGCTAGAAAGAAAAGCTGTCGGTCCGTGTGCGAGGGAGGTGAAACGTAAAGCAAACTTACTCGAGAAGGTCAGAGCTGCTGTTGTTGCAGGGTCACCCATAGCACGAGAAACGTTAGCGTTCCTTCTGCCACATGCTTCCTCTCAGAAGAGTTAAACCTTTCAGTCCTGCAGGCAGTGTGATGTCCTCATCTCAATGCCTAACGCGAGGCACTTGGGCCCGAGCATCAGCGGTGCAGGTCACCTACAAATGTAATTGAGCCCAGCTGGGGTCTGGGCCACTGACACCAGCATCATCTGCTGTCTGCAGTTGAGGCTCCTAGTGGAGGCAACCCAGCAAAAGGGAATGCTGTTTGAAAGGCTGGCCAGCAGAAGTCTTTGCGACTCCATGTGGTTAGTTAGGGGTGAGCCTGAACTGGACCAGAGGTAAGCCTGCTGCTGATCCCCCACGCTGTGAACTGGCAAAGTGACTTTTCCCAAGGGGCCAGTGAAGTATGTTCAGTGTGCAGTCAATGTTTCCCTTATAGCCCATGCTTCCCTCTCCTCCAGGGGCTGGAATGCCAGGCAGAGCCAATTTTTTGCTGCAGAGCGCAAAGCAAGAGCTGTGTCCTAGGGCAGGACGGGTCCCTCTGAAGCAGCGCTGCTACTGTCAGAGGGTGTTCAGCCTGGAGGGCTGTAGAACTGCTGTTCTGCTGCATGGCCCTTTGGTGAGATTAAGGAATTACCTGATGAATGAACCCACTGGTTCTGGCATGCCAGGATGTTTCCCAAGAAATTGCCACTACAAGGTAAGACAGAGCAACAAAAGTACTAGCTCCCATCCAAAACACTACAGCCTGGCCCATGGCTGGGCTGTACCAAGGACAGCAGAGCCCAGGAATGAAAGTCTCGCTTTGGAATAGGACCGATTCCTAAATAGCACTCGGGTCCATGCACAAGAAGAGGACAACAACATTATTTTTATCCCTTCCCTACTAGCAGAAGGTTCGTGTTTCAGCAGGTGTAATTAGTGCAGAGATTTCAGAGCCGAAAAAAGCCCAGGGAAATGTCAGCAGAGAACCCCCAACAAGCCAATGGGGAGATGTACCATGCAGACATCAGTGGGACACAGGCTGTAAACAGTAATAAACAAAGAATTCTGGAAAACGATTCTTTCTGCATCAGCACAGACTGAGTGCAAAGTATATAATTTGTCTTGGTCTATTTTAAAGCTATCAAGGGGAATGGATGACCAGGCTTCCAGAGCATCGCTGTGCGTGTTTCAGTGCAGGGAGAGCTGTGTCACCGCAAAGCCTTCCCAAGCACTTCAGACACATTTTAGGATCCTGCGCTGCTAGTCACAGGCTTTATTCCAGTTGCTCTTAGGAGTGATTTATGCATACCGAGTGCTACGCATGCCGGGGCCCTTTAAAGAATTGCCGTTAGTCACTCACATCACTCCATCCGTCGTCATGCTGTGCAGGGCTTGACTTAAAGTGCGTTTTCAATGCGTCAGGAGACCCAGAAGTGCAACGCAAACAACCCTGCTAGAGGAAAATGCCATGGATGCGGTTCTCCTGCTGGGCTGAGACAAAGAGAGAACGACAGAGGTTAGCTGTGCTGCCCGGTGATGCGCTGGAGGATGTTTAGATACCTTTGATTACGTGTACCTGTGCAGGACGGATAACATTAGGCAACGTTACCCAGCAGATGAATAAACACGCCCTTTTTCTGAAGAACAGTGGGTGAAGTGTGGTAACCCATAGTAAAGGCCAAGACGGGGAGAAAAATGTAATTCCCCATTTGTTAAGATGTGGACACTGTAAGACTTGTTTCACACGCACGTGGTCCCGTTGGGATGGCTGGGATGACGCCTGAGTTACTTGAGTACAGCGAGAGGTGAACTGGGTTCACCTTGCGTTTGCTGTGCACGCAAGCGGTTGGTTTCTCTGGGAAGCAGCGTGGTTCGGGGGATGCCCAGCCTCCTCTGAGTTTGCGCTTCCATGGTTTTGTTGCTTTCTAATAAGATGCAAAACCTGCTTGGAGTTTTGCTCGTGTCTGGGACGTTAGGAATGGCTGTCTCCCATGCAGATGTCTACTTTCTAAGGAAGGAAGGACTTCTACTCCAGCTTCAGAGGGACAACAGGGAAGAAGGATTCAGAAGGTCTTTCCCCTCTGCTAAGCTATGATATGATCACCAAAGACTCAGTTCTTAGACTTAAAAGGCTTTTCCTGTTCCCCCCCGCCCCGCCCCCAGTAAAGAAAAGTGGAAGTTCAATGTGATTGTCCTACAACAGTCTTGAGGGAAATAACAAAGGCTCTGTGCCTAGTGACTGAGCTCGTACGATGTAAGCTACTCCACTCTTTAACATCTCATTGAGGTAACAGGCCTAGTGTCACGACAGTGATAATTCCTCTGCTGACAGGCTGTACTCGAGAGCAGTAGCTCAGTTTTAACTACTGGAATTAGGAATTCCTGCTGAGATCCACTGGTCATACCCCAGGCTACGTCCCCGCATCTTCCTGCCATTTGGCCACCGTGCTGTCCTCCACCTGCCAATGCTGTGGCAGTAGGAACGGAGCACTTTTACTCTTGAAATAGCTGAGACCTGTTGCAGAGCCCATTAAAAGCAATGCGGCTTTTGGGGGGGATTTCACTAGGTTTGGCTCAGGCCCTCGGCAGCACTGCTCTTGCTCAACGTGAAACTTGGAAGCAACCTTGGGTAAACAAGCCAGGCTAATATTCTACAGGCTAATCATAACTGCTTGAAGGACAAGATAAAGTGTGAGATGGTAAGTGAGTAAAAAAATCAACAATCCTTGTTTTAAAAAGCTTTACCCGCAACTATCCAAGCTACCTCAGGCTCAGTTTGACTTTAGTGAAATAGATCTCTAATTTAGATGTTGATGTGGGCCTTACACTAAAATTCAGGAGCGAGTGCCAACGCTCAGCTCCGAGAGAGAGGCTTTCAGCTTGTGGCAAACCCCAGCTCAGCTTGACGCATAGGCAAGGTAGCTGGCAAGAGCACGAGTTGCCCTGTGGCCTCGTTTGCTGCTTCCAGACTCCTGGAGAGCTGAGCCTGATGCTGAGGCAGAGATGGATGTGCCTGTGGAGCAGCGCTGCTTGGCCGGGAGACGGGTGCTCCTTCACAGCGGCAGATCTTGCCCTCGCTCCTTCCAGTCCCTCTGACTTTGCATCCCGCTGTTCCTTTGCCCCTTGCTGTGTTCCTTGCTGATCTGTAAAAGTCTCCTGGCCCCGTCCTTGGGGTGATGGAGTCTGATGTTGCCTGCGCTTCTGAGAGGTCCGGAGCTGCCGCAGGTGGCAGTGGAGCGTCTCCAGCCTCAGCCATGGTGGCTTTAGCGGTTCTGCTTTGGTGTGCTCTTCTCAGAGGTCCCTGACAAGCAGTCTTCTAGATTCGTCTGAAACTTGTGGGCCATGCACTCAAAATAAAGCAAGGTCATTAGAAGCTGTGTGCCATTTCCTGAAAGCAGCTGGTCCTTGTCTCCTCCAAGGATGGGATGCCAAAGCAGCAAGGTGACTTTGCGTAGCCACTGCTGTGTTGGTGTTGATCTGCAGCATACGGTGAGCACACTGGACTGGAGCTCAAATGCCAAAAATTTGGTACAGGGGGACCACCCTGAATTTCAGTAACAACTTTGAATAAAATCTTGGCTTTTTAAAAGCTCCTTGGCAGCTGTCTAGTGTTGTGCTGTTCCTTCGGTAAAGAAAGTTCTCCCACTGTCTTTCAATCGTCAAGTATATGTTGTATTTTTATGAAGAGGTCTTTAAAAATCTGCGGGATGCCGAATGGGAGAGATTCAGGGTCATGAAAGAGCATTTAGCATAAAACCTTGGGAAACGAATTCATTAGCATGCCAGTGAGTGATGTAATTTTGCTGATATTAAATTAAGTCTTGATTAATAGGCCCAGCCTTTTTCTGAATCATTGTGCTCTTATTTGGGAGGGGTTTTGGGGGGGATGGGGTGGGGTGGGGAGGGGAGAAAAATTCTCCTGTGTTTGTGCAGGTGCAGTTGTGTTTGTTGCATTTTCTGCCTATTTTCCAAGTGGGACTGGTCTTCACCGCAACTTTTGTAGATTAAGCTACTGCAGCATTTTACAATCTGCGGAGCAGATTCAGCCCCCGTGAAATGAACTGCTACTTTGCAGAAGGCAGCAAAGTTGTGCTGAGTCTGACATTGCTTCTGTCTGTGGAGCCAATTGGTTTTGAGGCTGCTGTGCTACTGAGCCAGGGGAACATGGGAGAAACCTTCCTTCTCCTCCGGACGTGGGAGCGTGTTGCCAGTGCGATCTCTTAGCAGGCAGAGCTCTTAGTATTTAACCTTTGAAGGGTAAAATGTCCTGGAACGTAAGGAGGAAAAATCAAGGTCACGGTTCCTCCCCTCGTTCTTGCAGGCACCTGCAAGAAATTGCACAGAGGGAAGCAGTTTTGGAAGAGGTGAAGAAAGAAAGAGATGTAGGTGATAACGAAGTACGAAATACTGGCACCAATACTGGCTGTAGCTTTAGGGGGAAGTGTCCCTGCTAGGAATTACTCCTTCCCTCCTCCTGGACTGCTCTTTAGACACTGCTGACTTTGGTATGCAGCCTGTGTAGGAAAGAGCGCTTGCTCGTGAGAACCGTTCCAATTAATGGGACCAAGCTGTTCCATGCAGGGGCAGGGCTGGAGAATCACTCGCTATGGATGTTAAATTAGAGTGGACACGAAATAGCTGAGCAAACTCTCCAAAAGGCTGAAACTGTAGCAAAAATTTGTTCTTCGGGAGCCTGATCCAAAGCCCCTGGAAGACAACTGTAGTGGTTTCACTGACTTCCGTGACCTTTGGATCACACTCCAAGTTCTGTGCTAAAGCTGGTATATTTTTTATTTTATTTACTTGTGGTTTGGTACTACTGCTTCTACCCAAGAGCAACTGTTACATTTCTGAAAAAGACAGCTTGAGCAATTAGAACAAGTGACCCTTTGCTGTGAATAAATTGCCAATAGAAACGTGCTAATGGCACCCGGGGATTGTGTATTAATCGGGACTAATTAAGGGGCCTAATCTGATGCCACAAAGGGAACATCACAGCTCTTTGTGCTCTGACACAAGTTAAATGTTAACGAGTCCCCAGAGGTGTTTGGATTTGGGTTCCAGTTCATGTAAGCACATGTATGGCTTAGCCAGATGCATCTACCAAAGCAGTAGTCAAGGCTGGTGAATCTTGCTCCCTCTACTTGTCTGTCGTGACAAGATATTGCTGCTCTGAAGTGTCGCTCCTAACGTTTGACTGTTTGAGGCCCGTACAGCAGAGGAGGAAGAGTCCCATCACACCTCTGAAAAGATCTTGTTTGTTATGAGCTACCTGCGCGGTGACAGAGACATCCCGAGACTTTGTATGCTGCATCCCCGGAGCAGACCTGTTTCAACTGCTCTTGTGGGAACTGTCCCCAGAGCCAGGGAGCGCAGTGCCGAGTCCCCTGGGCCAGGTCTGCACAAGTTAATCCCCGATCAGCTGAGCTGAGCAGCGTGGCACGGAGATTTCCCTTCCACGAGTACGGCGCTGTAGGCCCAGGCTGGCAGGCTGGACGGCACTGTGTTGCGTGGCCGAGATTTACCCAGTCTGTGCGAGCAAAGGCGTCTGCCTCCACGGTGTGGGTCCCTGCAGGTGGTAGATACGTCCTCAAGGCAGAGAGTGCAACTCCGTGTCCAACCCGCTCAGGTGCAGACGTCGCTCAGAAGTGCTTACGGTCAGGGTTGCCGTTAGCTTGACTCCAGATGTAGCTGAACATCGTTGCCGTTGAGATCAGGTCGTTGCACGACACTCTTGCTCGTCACTAGTCCAGAAGGAGCCCAGGATACTTTGCAAGAGACTCCTCTGTCTCTTGGCCCCTCTTCAGTCCTGTTGGGTGGGACCAATTCCAAAGAGGCTGTTAGTGGCTCCCTGAAGCTCTCTCCGTTCAAGGACTGCGTCGACAAAGCCAGCTCCGTGCAGTGTTAGATGGGAGCATCGAAACTGTCAGTTCTCCATCCCTAGCCCACCACATCTGGTGTGGCAACAGGTCTTTGCCAACGTGCAGCTCTCCTTTGAGGGGGTGTTCTTTAACAGCAATACGAATTACCCAGGACACCTCTGTTCCTTTCTGCCTTAAGCTGTGGATCCAAAGGGACCGCTCTGCGTCACAGACGCGTTGTTGTTGCCTTTGCGTCTGTGCTTGTGAGACTGGTTAAACGTGTACGCTGTGAGATGTACCAGAAAGGCTTGTGGCCGTGGGGAAGGAGAAAAGCAGCGAGCGATCTGCTCTGCGAGAGCTCTTCAAGGCCATTTGTTCTCTCTGGCCCACTCATGGCTACAGTTCTGTGTTCCACCGTGCAGCAAAGCTGCGAGGTCCAAGCTAGGTTTCGGGGGTGTCCAAGGGGAGGCTGGATCAGCAGTGTAACAAGACCATTGCATTATACAGCATTTCTACCAACAGGCTTGAGTTGCTTGTCCCTGTGGTCTGACGTTTCCAGATTTGGAAGGAAGGGGAAGGAAGAGAGGGCTAGAGTAAAAACAAAGCTAAATACCTCCCTGAAGCTCTTGTCTGCAGCCACATAGGCAAGAATGTAAGGGTTTTCAGGCAGTAGCTTTTTAGCTGTACCTGGAACATAACCTTATTTATCCCATGTTTGGATTCATTACCTCTTTCTCGAAGTTGTTGTATTCATTCATCCGACATTGAGATTCCTACTGTGTCTTCAGGCTCCCAGGACACAAGGTATTCCTATAGCATTGATGTACGTTCCCTTGCTGGTGAGGGTTGAGAGGTAAAATAGCTCACAAATCCTGTGGCCCTTTGGTTGCTGCATGGGTTTTGTTTTAAAGCCTTTAATTCCCATCTACGTCGTCCCTTTGTTGTTTGTTTTGAAATGGATCCTCTCAAGCTGTCAGACTGGAAGGCTGCCCAAAAAGCTGTGACATACACGGAATTGATCTTTTAAGAGTTGGTCCACGTAGCTGTGGCGATGTGTCCGTGATGACTTTGGCTTTCCTGAAGCTGGGCATGGGGCAAGCAGATACGTGTCAGTCCATTCAACTTGTTCAGCTCTCTGGACCGGTCTTTTTGGAAAGAAACTGCAAGCAGGAGTTACTGTGATGCTGGTCATCAGCAACCACAAGTGTTATGAAAGCAAAGCTGACAAATTGGGAGAGAATGCAGAGGAGAGCAGTAAAAATAATAAAAGCTTTCATAATTAAAACCAGTAGATTTGAGGTAAAGAGAGCTGGGAGTTTTCCCCTCTTGGTCAGAAGCCAGAAGCAAGACATACATGTCTGTAAATATATATATATATATATAAAGGAAAGTTATAAAAAACCAGGTAGATTGCTTCAATATAAAGCTGATTTTACAACCCTTCGATCGACTTGAGTATCTTGGGGTGGTTAAGAGAAAACCACACATTGCCTGTCTTTAAGCATGAAGCGAGCAAGCTGACCCCTCTGGGCTCTTAGAAGGTCGGGGGCAAGGGGGTCCCTAGAGAGGGAGAGCTGAAACTCCCGAACGATTCCTGTGCTGGATCAGTCTCACGCAGCAACCCGTCTTACTGAAGGGGCCGATGGCAACCAGTTTGCTAAGCAGGGAGCTGCGTGTTGAAAGTTCGGTGACGCACACTGAGAGTTAGGTGGTGCACATACTGCTTTCCTCTCTTTTCGGGTAGCTTGGTCCGCAGTCAGCTCCTGTGCATGCTTCGCTGCATGGGCTCAGAGCTTCACGGGTTTGGGGAAACAGTAGAGACGGAGCAGCTTGGCCGGCCAGCACTGAAGGCTCCTCTCCACGGGGGCTTTGAAGTCTTTCAAAGGACTCAGCTTCAGCAAGGGTAGGCTAGATTTGCTTTTGGAATCATACAAGCCCTAGAAAGTGTGGCTCAGGTGCTGCTGATGCCTCTACACACCCAGCTTTCTTCTCCAGGAGCTTGAATTTATGAATTGCCTGCATTTGTTTTCACATTTCTATAAGACGTGGTGAAAGCAGTGCCCTGGCTGGAGCAGGAGAAAGGTGGCTTGTACACGTGTCCTTGTGCATGCGTGTTTCTGCGATTGCATAACCCAAAAAACCCCAAAGCCAGCACTGGGTACGGGGACAGTCTGCTGGGTAAGGTGGTGACGTCAGCACCACTGGAGATGATACTCATCTGTAAAGGTTTGGGGTGGGTTTAATACGGGTAAACAGGCTGTTCTGCAAGGGTGTGGAATAAAGAAGCGCAGAGAGGTTTCCTTCCAGCTCTACCGCTTCTGTGGAAGGCTTTCTGGAAAGTAGATTAAACGGCAAACAACCCCCTGTGCTTACGGTGTCGCTGAAAATAGCGGACGGTATTCGGTTTCACTGAAAAGCTGTGTGGAAAGCTGTGTGTGCTGGAATTGCGGGGCTATGGATGGCAGCAATCGCTCATCCCAATGAGTCTTGAAACACCTCTATGTTGGAAGAAAAGTTCCTTATACCCATAGTCTGCATGACATCTACTGGCTAGCTGTGGCTGCCGTCAGAAGAGAGAGCTGTCTGTCCATAAACATCTTCCAACAAAGGAAGGCGAAAGTCTGGGCTGTCTGACTCACATCAGTCTCCTCAGATGACAAACAAAGTGCAGAGCAAAGCCTGGGGAACTGGTGAAACTTGGACTAGCGCTGTGTGCAGAAAAAAGGACTTCAACACCTAGCTGGCTGTTCCGAACACTTATCCATAAAAATGAAATGAGTTATTCAAGTGGAATTATTATTGTTTGAATTATTCAAATGGAATGATGAACACATTTTAGAAGAAGAGTAAGGTGTGTTTTGACTTCTTTGGGGAATGCCCCTGTTTGGTTTGAAAAGGTATCCACGGCGGAAAGGAGAAAGGACATCCCCTTCTGTCTCGTGTGCCCTGCTCGGCCCAGCCCTACAGTACAGCATCGCCGATGCAAAAAGTCTTGGGGCAAGGAGTTGATTTCTTCGAGGGGGACACACTGAGCAAGAACAAGTAGGCTCTTGAAGGATGTCCTCCTTCTTCTGGCAGAACTCTGAACGGCCTTGGCAGTGTGGCTTTAGCAGGTGAGACGCAGGCCAAACCGTGTCCTAGCAAGTGAGCCCGAGCTGATTCGAGGGCACAGGCACAAGTTTAGGCTTACCTAAACCTCGTAGAGGCTTCAATTGCCAGCGTCATTTTGTCTTCTGGGTAAGACCGACCTTCGTACGATGAAGCCTCCTGCCCAAATCTTCAAATGTCTCGAATATGCAAAACGTTGCAGACTGTGTAGCCAAATACCACACACTTGCAACTTTCCTGCTGAAACTGCAGCTGCTCCTGATGTGGAAAAGGGAAACGTACTGCTAAGCCATGCTAAATCTGATGTAACGGGGGGAAATTCTTCTCAGACTGCCAGCAGCATATAAATGGCCTGGTCTGAGGAACGGGAGGAAATACACCGCAATCTGGGAATACCTCTGCTGATAGCCAAAAAAATATTCTTCTCCCAAACATCCCTCCCCTTCGCGCATGGTTTCCCCTTTCATCATGGGTGCGATTCAAAACTGCACTGTAACAGATGGAAAGGTTGTTACTGATGTCGGTAGGTCTCGCTCTGCATCCAGATGATCTGTACGAGTTGCTTCCCAGCTAGTTTCTCTGGAATTGCCTGAAAAGCATACTTTTATGAAACTGCAACGTGCCCTTCCTCGTGGAGTCTGGGGCCTCATATGATTCTTCCTCCTAACTTCCAAGCCGGTGCATCGGCCTTTTCACAGTTTCTTCACCCAGCTCCCCTGCTATATCGTTAGACGCCTGAGGTACAGACAAAAGCTGTTTATTAGGGCAGAAAGATCTTGATGCTACGGACAGAAATACTCCTGAGGTAGACCCCTCAAGCCAATTTTAGACCTGTAGGCACATCAACAGTTTGAGGCCACAGAGGTCGTGGGTGTGGGGGTGTTCATGAGCTCTTGGGCACTCGAACTTCGGAGTTTTAGTGGCGCTGGCTGTGACACTTGCAGGGCAGTCAAGAATACAGGAACCTGGCAGTGTAATTTTTAAAAGGAATTACTGGGGAATATCTGCAACTGGATCGCTGTCAATTGCTTTTGGACACTCTCTGAAACCCATAAAAGGATGGAATTTTGGCTTTGATCTCAAGGAATTAAATGTGTTGAGAAAAGTTGCTTTAGTTAGAGACTGAAATGCTGTAAAAGAAAAGAAATGGCTGGTTAATTGGTGAAATCACAGTGGTGCCAGCTTGGACGATTAATGAAATACTCTCCTGTTTTGGTGGACTGAAGTTGACAGAGAGCTATTGCTTCGTCTTTTAGCCTGGGGATAGAGGTTTGAATTGCTTTGTCTTGTTGGAATGTGCCGTGCATCCTCGGGGATCAAATAGAAGTGAATAGTGAAAAGGGAACTGCACTGAAAAAATAATAGAGTATGGCATGTTGTATGGTGTACATAATCAAAGGGTTAGATGTAACGTACAAACTCGGGCTATTAAAAAGTGATGCTGCGGTGGTATGCTTGCTGGACTCACATTGATGGCGTGTTTATCTTTAATGCGTTTCAATGATTCTGTAATTTTAATGCTAATAGACCATTCCTGTGGTTTGCTTTATTATATGGAGCCTGAAGAGTGTTTTCTAAGCCATTTTGGCACCTATTCCTGTTGGATGAGAGAAGCTGTTCCAGTTGGATGAGAGAAGCTGTTCCAGTTGGATGAGAGAACTGATGGAGGGCTGAAAACCAAAACATACCAGAGAAAATGCCAGCCAGAGAACACAGTGGGGATAACGTTTAAGCCACTATACTGTAGCTACAGGGTTAATACTATTACTAGGGGTAATGAATCCTCAAGGCTGTTCGTTTTGAATGCCTGTCTTCTCTCTGCAACAAAGTGCTTGGATCAACGTCATCAAGTCATCAAGCGTAGGCATAAAATAGAAGGCGCGTGAAACAGAATATCCTGAACTGACCCGTTCACGTCTACGTAGAAGAATGAGATAATATACATCGTTGGTGGAACTATTTGCATACTTGTATGAAGGGCTTTATTTAGCATTACCAGGAGAGACTTGTTTGATGCTAACCTTGAGAGCTGGCAAGGGATGGGAGCACTTTGGCTCTCGTTCAGGAAAGCATAACATTCAGCACTCAAGAGGATTTACTGGTATCCTCAAAGTCGAGCACACGTTTAAGTGTCCTGTTGGCCTGCGGCCCGCTTGTTTAGCACCTTGCAGATCCAGCTTTAAAATGGTGGAGTGGGCAGAGAAGTATTAGCTAAAGGTTATCGCAACCAGTGCCTGGCAATAAATGTGATGCATTGGCCTTATGCCGCCTTCTTTTTTCGAGGACTAACCTGGAAACTTTCCAAACTGATTTGGGCAGAGTCCTTGTAGGACTGAGCCCTGTATCTTGTAGGCTCATGGCAAAGCTCTCGTTGACTTCTCTGGGGCAGGGTTTGGGGGTTGGTCTTCAGAGTCTATCCAGAAAGGAGTATCTATCCTGTGAAGAGGGAAATGCTTTGGTGGCTGCAGCTCTCTGTCGGCAGCTTGGTGAACGTAGCTTTGTTCTCGTGGTGGATCATCAGTGGCGTTGTGGGCTCTGGGCTGGTGTGCTCTTACACAGCTGGCTCTTGCAGCCTGCGGTCAGCAGCTGGGCATGGGGCACTGCCCACACGGCTGCCAACAGGCGCTGCAGCGAGGCACAGCCGCGGGCCGTCTTCCTCATCTGTCCCTGCCTTCCCCACGCGGTGCCATGCTGCCCATCCACAGGCAGATGTGACAGGGCTTGGGCTTGGCTTTGCTGTGGCAGGTCTCGTCCTGATTAACTAAAAAACATTACAAACTTTCCCAGTGAACTTTCCAGTTATGTGCTGGGTCCTGGGACCTTGTGAATCTGAAGCCCAAAATCCACCATTCCTCTTATGGCTAAACAAGCATGAGCTGCAGTGGGATTTTTGGTCTTGTTCTTTTAGTCTAGCGGGAGTTTGCTTTCTTTGGTGTAACACAACTGCTGTCTTCTCTGTGGTATGTTACACCTGGCAAGAGTGCAAATGATGGAACTCAGGCTTGGAGCCCCTTCTATCTTCACAGCGGGGAGGCTGAATTACTGCTAAAAGGAAAGCTTAATTCATTTACTAATGTGTTTTTGCCAGCTGTAGCCAACCACAACTTGTTTTCTTAGACACGTACATGTGGAAATACTCTGTGTTCTGAACACGCGTTCACATAACGTGTATGTATGTAACCCTGCGCGAGTGCTTATAACCCAGCTAGGAACCGGCTCCTACTTGCAGAAGGTCTCTTTGGAAGGCCATTTGCTGGTGTATGTTTTAATGTAATTTTCCCATTTGCCAAGGGTGTTAAATAGACAACTAATGTGTTCTAGCACTGAAGAGCCCGAGCTTTGATTTTTATGGTCCATCGGGCAGAGTATGGATTTGAGAGAGGAAGCTGGTTTCAGCCAACTTCTCCTTTGACTTCAGACAGTCCCCTTGCTTCTCAGTATCTCTGTGTTTAAATCACGGGTAATAAGTTTTTGATAGCACAGCATCTTAGAACAAGTCTTAACTTCATGTTGGTCTACTTAGGAAAGAAAATTGTACCTTTACTAAGGAAGTTGTAAGTAAACTGTCTTTTGTCGTGTATAATTATTAAGTATGCTGACTAAAAGTCCAGTGACATGCCCAGAAGACTTCATGTAAATACCAGTGCAGTCTTAGAGTAGCTCAAGGGTGGTCAAACTGCTCAGGATGTAAGCAGCAGAGCAGTCACAGATAGATGTATCCCAGGATTGTTGTTCCCCTCCACCAGTGAAGATATCCCATTACCTCAGCCTGCTGTTCTTTACTTCACCACCTGTTATTTCATGCAACCGTAGAGTAATTACTACTGACATTCCTTTGCAAGTCTGTTTGGTGCTACAACTTTTTAAATTCACGTTACAAGATATATCTAGTTTTAATACCCCCTTTTACACGCTCTTTTGCTCAACCCAACTTTGAGAAAGAAAGCACAGCTTTTACCTGTGATTAGTAAGGGCTAGTAAGAAAAGGAATCAGTCAAAAAATATGCTGTACTTGCAGGTTAGAGTTCCTCTGAGGGCAGCTTGAGCAATGTGTATCAGAATATCAACAAGTTCAGGGCTGGGAAATGTTTCAGCTTTAGGTCTGTCTGGTCACTTGTGTGATTGTGGGCATCTGGTGCCATTTCTTTACAGGCTCAGCTGTAAGTCCGGCAGTGAAGCATCAAGTGTGCCACTATAGCTTCAGTGACTATTTTCCTCACTTATTGATGACCTTTCCAAACTTTTGTGCAGTTGGGGAATACTTCATTGTTGTTATTGACAGACTGCCATGAGAGTGTTCAACTTCTGCTATGTCTATTGACCAGAATGAAGTCGGACAAGAGATGTTTGGAACATCTTGTTGAGGGTGGCCTCTCTCCTTTGTGGAACCTATGGAGTCTTTCCTGGTGGGGACTTAAGCAGCCATCCAGGCTCTAAAAGCTCAGAATGCTCAGTGATTCATTCTCCGACTATGCAGAATGGAGACTTCCAAAGTATCCCAGCCAGAGAAGGAGGCTTGAGTGGAGTTCTGGGGTGAACACTATTTCATTTTCTGAACCAAAAAGTAGATTAAAAAAATCTTACCATGGATCAAGGAAAACTTGCTTTTTTCTTAATTTTTGGTTCTTTTTCATTTGTTTGCCAAATTCCAGTTAATTTAGCAATGTAACATTGTTTTAGAGTAGAACCACACTATGTGGTTTCTAAAAAATGTAGAATGTTTTCTCACTGTTTTTCTCCAGTCAAAACAAGCTAATGAAGTTGCCATGGACTTAGACATCTACTTGACTAACTCAAATCAGCATTTTTGATTGTGCTCAGATTTTTGATTGTGTTTGTTCTGCTCTCTATTTTTAAGATTTAATTACTAAACATTCCTGTAAAGATAAAGAAAATCTAGTGAAGCTAATAGGGTCCCAGTCATGCCTTTTAAAATTTACGTGAATAGTATGGTGTTCATAATTCTTTTTCTGTGCAAGAATAAGTCCCAGGTCTGCTGCCATGTTTGTACAGTGTATGAAATGCAGAAACCAGACCTGTCAATCAGGTGTGTGAGGAGAGGCTGCATGCTTGGAGTTCATGTAATTTCCTCTGTTCCTGAAGCAGCAGATATGGCCATGCTCCCTTGGCCTCTCTCAAAACAACCTAAGTGGATTTAAACCAGATTTCAGTGTGGTCAGCACGGGTTGTTCCTACCAGGTCAAAAACCAGAGACTGGTTATGGCAGGATGCTCTTAACCTGTCTTAGATTTCAGACTGCAGGACGTTTTCACTAAGCTGTGGGATGAAGTGTATGGTAGCAAGAGAGAACCTATTGGTTAGTCTTTAGCTAGAGGAACCATCTTTAATAACACAACAGAATAGGTAATCATTGAAACAGATGACCAGCAAGCAGCATAAAAATACCTAAACTCAATTGTCTGGAAAGGTAAGAGCTGATCAGATCAGAATTTGGGTCTACTACTAGTCGGTCTGTGCAGGGATTTGGAGTACCTTGCCATTTGCTGAAGGAATTTACTGCAATCAACACCTTTTTGGAGACACCCGAGATGGTGATTTTACAAAGTGAAAATCCAGCATAAGTATAGTAGAGAACAGGAAAGCAGAGAGTGTGGAGACTTCAAACAATGTTAGTGAATGGAATCGTTCCTCAATCTCTGTGAGCTTCAAATTAGGTCATATTCCCAACGCAGATGCTCTATTTCAAGAAAGAGTGACCCTAAATGCATCACCGTGAACAGACTGTAACCAGAGCTTTACTTCATGGCTGTGGAAACCTTAATAAATATTAATTTTTACTTCAGTTCAGTTTCCATATGTTCACGTATATAAAAAGGCAATTTTTGTTGAGTTTGCAAGAGGCTGAAAATTTATGTGCCGTGGAAAATACAAAACCCACTAAAACCTGCTAGAGACATCCTCACTAAGCTATGCAAAGAAGACCCATTGTAAAAAGAATCTTATAAGCTGTCTAATTAACGTTAATTTAATTGGTTATTCACAGTACATTTCTCCTGTTTATTTCCACAGCAATTCTCATGACTCTTGGGAGGTTGCTTATTAGCCATGCCTAGAGAACTATGGCAGACATGCAAATTCTGTGAGCCAGAAGACAACTTAAAACAAAGGAGTTACAAAACCAAAATGCAATTACAAACCAATTACAAAAGCATTTTAACACTTCACAATTGAATATGGATGTTACAGTCTGTCAAGAGGTAAACAGAAGGAAGATTAATTCAGTCTTCCACAGTCCAGGGAACTTTTGTCCCATTTCTAGCAAATTCCTCTGATGAGAATATGAAAATATAGACCCCAAAATACAAATTGGTGTCCATGCCACTACAATACTGTCTCTGGAAGTTCAAAGGCACTTTTACAGAACTGTCAACCTATTTTCACCAAACTTCTTTTCCGCTAAAATGCTATTATGTTTTGCTAGGGGGACAATTTGGCCAGGTAAAGGAGACAACACACACCTTGCTGATTGGTACCGGGCTCTGGCACTTTCCTGGGAAGTGGTGCCGGTCCTTGTCCCACGTGCTGTTGAGCTCTGGTCGGCATTAGACCCCACGCTGATGGGAGGTTGCGCATCCTACGTTCTGTGCTAGTCCCAGCAGCTATAAAACATCGACAGAAGGCACACTTTTTTGTTTTGCAAAAATACTGTAGAGTTGTTTTCTCTTGAAAGAAAATACTTTCCAAAACATAGTCGTTGCCATGAAAAACAGGATCTTCCCTCTGCCTGAGGTATTCTGGACTTCTCTTCAACATGGAAAGGCTTTAAATATTACCTAAGTATTAAGGTCAAGAGGGCACTCATTTATTACCCTTCCCCTTTCTCCCTAGTCAAGCCCAGGCTTGTCAACAAATCATATATAAATTAGCCCCCTAGCTGCCTGCAAGTAAGCGGATCTCAGCAGCAGCTGGATGGTGCAAAGATCTCCCATTCTTCATTGCTGTGTTTTGCAGCGTGTCTTCACTGAATATTACAGTGTTTACAGCACAATGCCGAGGTACTGCTCAGATAGGCTTCTGCACGACGGGTCTTTGCAGTATATGAATCTTCTCCCTGCGTGTTCTGCTGCTGACACCGAACCAGACTGTGTCCGGTTGTCCCTCCACAGGAACATCCTCAATGGCTACAACCTCCTCCGCAGGAAAGGCTGAGCTATCGTGACTCTCCCCTTTTCCCCATCTGCTTCAGGGTCAGATTTGCCATAGGAGAAAAACGAAAGTGTCTCGCACCTGAGTAAGGACGTGGTGTTGAACGCTCCGATACAAAATACCCACAGGAGAGGGAGGCTGGCCTGGACACCGTACGCAGGTGGCCACCAACGCTCACCCAGCCCAGGGGCTTTAGCGTAGCTGCATCTTTACACGCTTTATAGCAATGCCCCTGGGCACTCCTGTGAGAAAACACAAAGATGCTGCTGAAGTTTAAAAAAAAAAAAAAAAACACAACGAAAAAAAGAGGATTTCTTCTTCTCTTGACTTGCATCAGGGAAATCCAATTCAGACAACCTGACTGACTGCAGTCCCAACCTCACCTCAGGGGGAGAGGTTAGTCCTTTTTCTGAGTTTCAGGCTAAGGCAGCAGCATACTTGAGAGAAGCATCCAGCCCACAGCTGCTTTTAAATAGTTTACAAAAGACTGTATCATTTGCAATGACAAGGTTAAGCCACTGGCACATGCAGTCACTGCTTTATCACTAACATAGGTCCTTTTTTTAGCACAGCACAGCCCGCAGCCCTAGGAGAGCAAATAATACCTTGTGGCACCGTTTTAAAAACAAGGTCTTTGTAAATGCCAACCACAATAACCTTAAGGCCTGCAGTGATTATTCTGGGGAAAAACCCCACCTTATTATTTCAGAGACATCTCACAGTACTCCCGCCAGAAAAGACTGACCCGAGCAGAAACGCTGCTGTCCTGTTTCGAATTTTCCTGAAAATGCCTCTCCTGACAAGTGGGCTTATTGAGTTCATTTTTTAAGAGACACTAAAGTAATCGAGGAAAGTTATGTGAAGCCAGATCCTGCTTTCTGAAGTTTTGAATCCAGGGCACGACTCCACTTCTCTGGTAAAATTTTCAGAAACACCTACGATTTCAATTCTAAGGCAGTCATGTAAATGTTGTTCTAAGATGATCCCTTGGTACTGCTGACTTCTGGATCGTGATTTAACTGGTTTTGTAACTGAACCACAGAACCAATAGCACGGGTGGACCCACCAGTCTGGGTTGTGAAATTTCCTTGAAAGTGTGTTTTGAAAATTAGTTTCTGTGAGGAAAAAAATGGTAAACATGCAACTTTTTAATGTCATCGGCAGGGTAAAGCTGGAGCTGGGGATGTGCTAAAAAGGAGGTTAACGTAACAAGTGCATCAACTGCCAAGTCAAGGCAAGCTACCCATTGCTGGCAATGGCTCAGCAAGCTAGGAGTTATCTTTATCTCTTTTGGCTTGTCAGGAGGATTACGCTTTAACTGTTTCTAGAGCTGGGAAAGGTATAAAGGAGGTGTCTCTCTTTGGTAAATCATGATGAAATTGGGCAGATAATCTCAGTGAGGAAGAGCACCTAAAAACGAGGCAAGGGAATGAATTTGGTTTTAATCGGTGATACTCTATCTGATTGCAAATATCGCGGTCCTCCAACTCCTGTAAATATTAGATTGTTGTTATGTTGCTTTGAATTAGTTTGGAACCAACTTGACAATATTTGCAGAATTCCTTACAAACGCAAAATGCTCTAGTGGCCCGGAGTTATTTACTGTACTCCCTAGACTTTACTAGACGAGCCAAAGCAGGAGCGGGGCTGAAAAAGAGGTAGCTGTTGCATTGACAGTCATCACAGCTGGCTTTAATTAAATCATTCCTCAAATATGGTTGTCGATGTTCTTGGTACAAGCTGGAGGAATCAGTGCACACAAGGTGGACTCCTCCAGTGCTGAACACGGAGTGCAGGAACACAAGTTCCCGTGTGGACGTCCTTGCCGCTGGTTGTTGAAACAAGCACGGTTCTCACCCGTTTTTGGTTGATGCCTACCTGTCCACTTCTGAGGTTAGTTAGGGGTCTAGTCAGTGCAGATATTTGTCCTGCCTTAAGTGCTTGCCAGCTCCTTAGGCACTCTAATTCCTTCCCAAATCTGACCCGTCGCCACCGATACGATGTGTGCTTAGGAACCCTTACAAGGAGCGTGTGTGTTGGTGATTTACGGCCTTTTACAAGGTGATATACTTTCAGATGAAGAGAATAGCCATAATTATGTAAAGAAACTGAGTTTATGGTTAAAGCCACTCACTCACTGTGTTGTCCATGCAAATTGCAGGCTGTATTTCGAAAGCAACAGAAAAATGAGCTACGTTCTGCAAGTTACTAACCCCAAGAGGCACTTCAAATGGCTGCAAATTCTGTTCTCCCAAGCATTAACCATTACGCATTAATCAACTCCCAACCCCTTTCCCACTCCTGTAGCTTCTTGTGTTCAGACACTATTAAGTCAAAGGCATCTCTTGTGTCTCATCGTTTCCTTCACGTGTAACCACGTCTTTATGATTATTGATTTTCCTAACTGCAGAAATAGTTGGAGCCTACAGTTAACACCTTTTTTGACACTAGTTGTTCTAAACAATGAACTTGGCTCTTTTCCATTATATTCCCCTGATAAGCAAAGGTAAGCAGGACAGAATGTATTTGAAAATGTCTAGAAATGTTCCAAAAATGCCCTCGCTTGTTCAGCTTAGCAAGAAAAGTGGCTACTATTGGACTATTCCCTGTAGAATTTAGAAAGAGAGAAGAAAGAAGAATGTATCTGTTTCTGAATACCACATTCCGGATTGTACAAAATGTATAGAATAATAAAGTTTTAATCATGTTCAGCAGTAGGAAGGCATTTTTCCTCTCAGCTATTTCTTCTCTAAATGAGTCTAATCCTCCCAGCATGTCAGCGTGTGCACAGAGCTGTACAGAAGGGGAAATCATAACACAAAGAAACGGAGTGACTTGTTCAAACAGAAATGCGCTCGGTGTCAGATGAGGGACTAGAGCCCGAGAGGTCTTGGCTGCCAACTTCTGTGCTGAGACTGCTAGACAAAACTTTTTATTATTCATTCACTTGCACAACAAAGTTGAAGAACCCACAAAAGGCCAATAAAACGAGCTGATGAGTAGTGGAGCACAGATATCTCCTCTTCTAGGTGGCTAGTGTGGAGCTGACGACGGCAGCTAGCAGGCATCCCTTTCTGAGAGCTGTCTCACTGCTGCTCCACATCAAGTTCAGTAGGGGATCTCAGAGTACTTTGAGCTTAGGTCACTAAAATAATGCCAGTCGGAGTAATATGCTCGTTACCAGGACTATCACATAACCCCACACATTCACCTGACACAGGACCTGAACTTCTCAGCTTATTTCTATCCAAACTCGTCCATCGCAGTGGCTCTCCCATGGCAGGAGAAGTAGCAGGGCGGTCTTCACTTCCAGAAGTCTGAACTCTAGAACTAGGAGCAGCACTTCAAACTTGATTTCTCAGAAGTTCCTCATAGGTGGAACCACATCTGTAGGTAGCTTGAACAGATCTTGCTTCAAATTCAAAGATCCTCCAAATATAAACAACGGAAGACTTACAACTTCTCGTACCTATTCAAATAATGCCAGCAAAAGTCTGAATAATAATTAAAGGCATGCACCCGTGAGCATAAGCAGCAACCAAATGGCCCACACGAAGAGCATTGCTAGCAGCGATGAATGGAGGTAAAGAAGAGCTTAAAATCACCTGAGACTCTTCCAAGTGGATGACACAATTTTTCAAAAATCTTTTTTGCTGAGGAGCTGTTTGATCTGGCTTCTTAAAGAGGGAACAGTTAATTATCTATTCGAAGACATGCTAATGATTTTTGAGTAAAAATTCACTCCTGAACCCCAGAAGAACTTTGCTTTGGAAAGTTTTCCTTGTGAAAAGGAACTGTTTCAAGAAGCCTGTATCTTCTGATACGTGGTAGAAAACTGCCAGCAACTTGTTTTGTACAGCACAGCAAGACGCACGTGCAGAGCATGGCTAAAGCCTGAGCTCTGGCAAGAGGACAGAGTGACAGCCCTGATACGACGGCAAGAGTGAATCCCTGTTTCTGCGAAAGGGATAGGGGATATCCCATGAATTCGAATGCACAGGAGGTTTTCTACACACTAGTAACGGATGCCCGTGGAATCGACTTCCCCCAAGTCTGCTGTAAGCTTATGCTGTTTGAACTGCTCTGGATTTCATGTGCCAAAGTGGCAAGCTCAGGGAGAGTCTTCTCTACAGACCCACTACATCAACTTTTCGAAGTTCCTCATCGGTATGGTCATATAAACTCTTGAAAAAAATAAATTAATCTCTTTTCAGCAACTCACAGCCACTCAGATTTTGACAGAAATGGGAAATCACAGTTAGAAAAACTAAACCCTGCCTTTGTTTCCTGAACTTTAAACTACAGATTAATTTGACAGATGTCTGAGCCTCATTAATATTGCTATTGTCTGTCTCTGAATAATAAGCCTGATGATCACTATGCTCTTTAGAGACATGCATATTTTAATAGTATACTCATTATTATAAAAAAATGTAAACCACATTAACTACGTTTTTTTTTCACACGGTCATGAAAAATGCATTTGAAAGGGAGATTTGTAATGTTTCCAATTTCATGAAAAAAACTGCAGAAAGAACTGGAAAATACTTGAAATCCGTTGCTAAGGAGTTGACATGGCTGGGAATGCTTTCGCTTTATCTCACAGGCTCTCTGCGTGGCAAAGCTGGTTCAACTTCCCAGGGACCCCCTGGCACTGAGCCTACGCCAGGGCAGCTGGACCAGGAGGAATTGCTGGAGGAACGGGGCCGCAGCCAGTGCACTTCCATGTTCTGGTGGTATCCAGCTCCTACAATGGCTTTGCAAAACCACAAGCTTTTAGGCACAATCTCAAGAATCCCTAAGACTTCTCTTAAATGCTCTGAGAGGCTTGCTGGCCCGTGGCACTTTTTCCTTGGAAGAACCATCATTTTGGCCCTAAAGCTGAAGTGCAGCTTATTCAGACCCTTCATAGAGTGCGTTTTGAGAACCACTTGGGCAAACGGTCTCTTTGCATGACGTGTTTGTACAGCCCATGTGGCAGCTTTTCAGCTTGAGCACCCGATGCTTCTTTGTGTCTTGAATCCAGCAGATCCATAGCTTGAGGAGGAGGCAAAACTGGTGAGCCCTTGAAGGTCTTCAAGCAGGCCTTTTAGGATGAAAAATGAACTGTAGCATTTCTTCCAGATCCACTGCTTCAGTCTAACCTCCAAGCATATTCCAGCAGCTCTCCATACACTATACCTGCATCCCAGGCTGGAATGGCTTTCCCCTTTTCACATCTAGCCCTTTGTTCAGAATGGCACCTATCACCCTGATGTGGGAATGCAGACCCTCATCATCAGCCCTTCCAC
The DNA here is from genome assembly GCF_947461875.1 of Haliaeetus albicilla. Taxonomy (NCBI): domain Eukaryota; kingdom Metazoa; phylum Chordata; class Aves; order Accipitriformes; family Accipitridae; genus Haliaeetus; species Haliaeetus albicilla. Next base: position 5,657,543 of record NC_091501.1, on the reverse strand, counting down.
ATCTTCCTGCAAACAATCCTCTTCTTTCCACCCATCCCAGGGCAGACACAACCTGAAGCATGTCTGGATCCAGTAGCTCTTCAGTCTCCTTTGCTCTGCTGAAAACAGACAACCTCTACTTTCAAATCTCACAAGCTGCGGAACTCAAAAAAACAATGACAAAACGGGGGTCTATCTTTAAGATCAGTTCAGGACTTTACGGAGGTAAAGGAGACATGGCTGGAAGAGAAACAGGAGAATTGATGCCTCCAAATTTATCTGAGAGATTTTCGGAGACTCCGTTTTGGTTTGGGAATAAGGCCAGTTCAATTAGTCTACCGCAAGTCCCCAAAAGATCTCAGGAGGACAAATAAAAGATGACTGATGTAAGGCTTTCAGGGGTTTCTGTATGTAAAGATCCCAAGGCACAGCCCCTGCTTTCCCGGCGCTGCCTTCTCCTCCGCTCTTGTTGAAGGTGGCAGGAATCATTCGAGCAACTGGATGAGCAAGTCGGGAAAAAATAAATCATCTCTCCGGCCCAGCTAAATATGTTGGTCTAATTTTTCATTCCAATCAAGTCCCATGGGAACTTGCTAGGCTAAGATTGCTACTCCTACCACCCAAGCTACTGACTGATGTTCCTTTTCCCAGATTTGCCAGCATTCTCACTCTGATGAAGTTTTCCCCATTTTTGTCCTGAAGAGGATTCTGTTAACGCCTCCCCCCCTTTCTTTGGCAGTCTATTCCAAAACGCTAAATCCTTATTTCCTCGGCAGAGGTATAATATCTTCTCTTATTAAAAATGCTGAAACACAAGCTTACCCAGAGGTGTGTTTTATTTGACGTGAAGAGATTCAGTAAAAATGCTTCCCTGGGACAGCTAGTGTTTCAGCCGTCCTGCAAGGCTTTGGCAAATGTTTCAAATGTTCTGCTGGACTCTCTGTTTGAGATTTTATTAACCCCTTTCAGAAATGGCAATTTCCACTATTTCCAAGTGCAGACGGATGGAAAGTTCCAAGTCTTTTGTCTGGAGCTATGGCACAGGCAAAGAGAAAGACTGAGTCTCTTTTGAGTAATGCCTGGGGGGTGGAGTGAATAAGGGTGATAAAACCCTGCGTTTCTAAAACTGGCTGCAGCAGCGTTTTACAAACAGGCAGTGCATTTAGCCTCCTAAGATAGTGACCACCAAAGTGTTCCCGTCCTCAGCCTCTGATGCTGTAGAGTCTTGCTGTGAAGGGGCAGGAGAGAGCTGGAACCCCGTCTATAAAAGGTCAAGGGAATAAGAAAGGCGCGGTCAAGGGACAAATGTTTGGTGGAGTGACAACAGAGTCCCTAACGCTCGCATGCTCAGCAAGTACAAGGTCACGTGCATGGAGGGAGAGAGGAGTAAGCAGATCTCCCACGTTGTGTGTGCGACAGAAGAGATCTCTGCACCGTGGTGTGGCTATCCCAAAGGAGAGATGTCAGTGACGTGCCAGGGAAGTCAGTCCCAAAGCCAAGGTTATCATCTGCTGAGAGCCCTTGGCCATGTTTAAATACTTTGGGCTCTTGCCATCTCTCCATGAAGCCCACGGGAGTCTTGCCATTGATTTAAATGGAAATTGGGATGAATCTCTAGGCCTATTTTCTCGCTCTCACTTTTTGTTTGCATCCTTTTAGACCTCTGTGACAGATGTCTCTCAGATGTACTTCACTAGGTCTTTAACTTTCTACTGAGCAATTTCCCAAGCCACGTTTCTTTTTAAATCTTTCTTTGCAAATCCCAGTGAACAAAACCCTTCTCAATCTCCATCTCTGGTTGATTTTTCATCCTTCTCTTCCTATCAGATTCCTGTCACATAGACTGCCTTTGGATTGTTTAATCAAACTGCTATCTGTTAAAATGGGTGTCTGATCACCAAATAGACTCTTCCAACTCAACCTGAAAGGCCTCAGCTGCTACTCCAAATCCTCATCTGGAATAAATCACCTCTTGGTGATATCGGCACAGCTTTGCTGGTTTACAACACTTGAGAATCTAATCTTCTACTAAGACAACGGTTTTGGTCAAAGTAGAACATGTCTGGCTAGGATTACCTACGTTTTGTACAAAACGATCACTGTTTTGGCAAGCAGGAAACCCAGCAGAATGTGTGTTTGACCTCTTGCCCAAAGGCATAACACCCCCGGACCCTAAACCATGACCCCTGACCCCTGACAATTGACCCCAGTCTGTGATCCCCAAGCCTGACCTTTGACATTGACCTCTGACCTTTGACCCAAACACTTGACCCCCAAATCCCAACCCCAACCTTTGATCCCAATCTGTGACCCCGGAGCCCAACCCTTAACCCCAGGCACCATCCCCTATCCTTGACTACTGACCCCTTAACCCCGATCCAAGCCCTGCTACCTGACATGACCTGTGACCTTTGACTCTTGACTCCCAATCTCTGACCTTTAATCTGTCATGTTCCTGTTTACCTTAGCTGTGACCTTTAACCCTTATCCATTACCTTTAACCTTTTGACCCATAACCATGACCTTTGGCCTCCAGTATCAACGTTTGGACCACACATGATATTTGCGCATTTACCCCCAACCTCTGACTTTCAAAGACACACGATCTATGACCACGATCCCTGACCTTCAACACTGATCCATGACCTTTTATTTTTTGACTGAAAACCATGATCTTTGACACCTGACTTTCTGATCTTTGACCCCAGTCTGTGACCTTTGATGCCCGGCTCAGATCCATCACTACCAACCCATGAGCATTAACTTTTGATGCCAATACATGTCATTCGACCCTGATCTGTGACCTTTGATCTTTGATCCCACTTGGCAACCTTTGACTGCAACATGTAGCATTTGACCTTTGACTCCTGAAAAGTGACCTTTGATCCTGACCCATGCCCTTTGACCTATCCATGAGTCCTGACACCCACAGTGACTTTTGACCCTGACCAATCAGTTTTGACCTTGGTTTTGACCACGACTTTCTACTTTGATCCATGACCTTTGATGCTTACCGCAGTCCTCTGACAAGACCTGTGACCTTTGACAATTGACCACTAACATTTGACCTGACCCCTGGCCCCAACCCTGACAATAAATGCTATGCTATCAAACACTTCACCAACTAATTACCCATAACTTAAACACAGAGATACTGAGAAGCAAGGGGACTGTCTGAAGTCAAAGGAGAAGTTGGCTGAAACCAGCTTCCTCTCTCAAATCCATACTCTGCCCGATGGACCATAAAAATCAAAGGTCGGGCTCTTCAGTGCTAGAACACATTAGTTGTCTATTTAACACCCTTGGCAAATGGGAAAATTACATTAAAACATACACCAGCAAATGGCCTTCCAAAGAGACCTTCTGCAAGTAGGAGCCGGTTCCTAGCTGGGTTATAAGCACTCGCGCAGGGTTACATACATACACGTTATGTGAACGCGTGTTCAGAACACAGAGTATTTCCACATGTACGTGTCTAAGAAAACAAGTTGTGGTTGGCTACAGCTGGCAAAAACACATTAGTAAATGAATTAAGCTTTCCTTTTAGCAGTAATTCAGCCTCCCCGCTGTGAAGATAGAAGGGGCTCCAAGCCTGAGTTCCATCATTTGCACTCTTGCCAGGTGTAACATACCACAGAGAAGACAGCAGTTGTGTTACACCAAAGAAAGCAAACTCCCGCTAGACTAAAAGAACAAGACCAAAAATCCCACTGCAGCTCATGCTTGTTTAGCCATAAGAGGAATGGTGGATTTTGGGCTTCAGATTCACAAGGTCCCAGGACCCAGCACATAACTGGAAAGTTCACTGGGAAAGTTTGTAATGTTTTTTAGTTAATCAGGACGAGACCTGCCACAGCAAAGCCAAGCCCAAGCCCTGTCACATCTGCCTGTGGATGGGCAGCATGGCACCGTGTGGGGAAGGCAGGGACAGATGAGGAAGACGGCCCGCGGCTGTGCCTCGCTGCAGCGCCTGTTGGCAGCCGTGTGGGCAGTGCCCCATGCCCAGCTGCTGACCGCAGGCTGCAAGAGCCAGCTGTGTAAGAGCACACCAGCCCAGAGCCCACAACGCCACTGATGATCCACCACGAGAACAAAGCTACGTTCACCAAGCTGCCGACAGAGAGCTGCAGCCACCAAAGCATTTCCCTCTTCACAGGATAGATACTCCTTTCTGGATAGACTCTGAAGACCAACCCCCAAACCCTGCCCCAAAGAAGTCAACGAGAGCTTTGCCGTGAGCCTACAAGATACAGGGCTCAGTCCTACAAGGACTCTGCCCAAATCAGTTTGGAAAGTTTCCAGGTTAGTCCTCGAAAAAAGAAGGCGGCATAAGGCCAATGCATCACATTTATTGCCAGGCACTGGTTGCGATAACCTTTAGCTAATACTTCTCTGCCCACTCCACCATTTTAAAGCTGGATCTGCAAGGTGCTAAACAAGCGGGCCGCAGGCCAACAGGACACTTAAACGTGTGCTCGACTTTGAGGATACCAGTAAATCCTCTTGAGTGCTGAATGTTATGCTTTCCTGAACGAGAGCCAAAGTGCTCCCATCCCTTGCCAGCTCTCAAGGTTAGCATCAAACAAGCCTCTCCTGGTAATGCTAAATAAAGCCCTTCATACAAGTATGCAAATAGTTCCACCAACGATGTATATTATCTCATTCTTCTACGTAGACGTGAACGGGTCAGTTCAGGATATTCTGTTTCACGCGCCTTCTATTTTATGCCTACGCTTGATGACTTGATGACGTTGATCCAAGCACTTTGTTGCAGAGAGAAGACAGGCATTCAAAACGAACAGCCTTGAGGATTCATTACCCCTAGTAATAGTATTAACCCTGTAGCTACAGTATAGTGGCTTAAACGTTATCCCCACTGTGTTCTCTGGCTGGCATTTTGTCTGATATGTTTTGGTTTTCAGCCCTCCATCAGTTCTCTCATCCAACTGGAACAGCTTCTCTCATCCAACTGGAACAGCTTCTCTCATCCAACAGGAATAGGTGCCAAAATGGCTTAGAAAACACTCTTCAGGCTCCATATAATAAAGCAAACCACAGGAATGGTCTATTAGCATTAAAATTACAGAATCATTGAAACGCATTAAAGATAAACACGCCATCAATGTGAGTCCAGCAAGCATACCACCGCAGCATCACTTTTTAATAGCCCGAGTTTGTGCGTTACATCTAACCCTTTGATTATGTACACCATACAACATGCCATACTCTATTATTTTTTCAGTGCAGTTCCCTTTTCACTATTCACTTCTATTTGATCCCCGAGGATGCACGGCACATTCCAACAAGACAAAGCAATTCAAACCTCTATCCCCAGGCTAAAAGACGAAGCAATAGCTCTCTGTCAACTTCAGTCCACCAAAACAGGAGAGTATTTCATTAATCGTCCAAGCTGGCACCACTGTGATTTCACCAATTAACCAGCCATTTCTTTTCTTTTACAGCATTTCAGTCTCTAACTAAAGCAACTTTTCTCAACACATTTAATTCCTTGAGATCAAAGCCAAAATTCCATCCTTTTATGGGTTTCAGAGAGTGTCCAAAAGCAATTGACAGCGATCCAGTTGCAGATATTCCCCAGTAATTCCTTTTAAAAATTACACTGCCAGGTTCCTGTATTCTTGACTGCCCTGCAAGTGTCACAGCCAGCGCCACTAAAACTCCGAAGTTCGAGTGCCCAAGAGCTCATGAACACCCCCACACCCACGACCTCTGTGGCCTCAAACTGTTGATGTGCCTACAGGTCTAAAATTGGCTTGAGGGGTCTACCTCAGGAGTATTTCTGTCCGTAGCATCAAGATCTTTCTGCCCTAATAAACAGCTTTTGTCTGTACCTCAGGCGTCTAACGATATAGCAGGGGAGCTGGGTGAAGAAACTGTGAAAAGGCCGATGCACCGGCTTGGAAGTTAGGAGGAAGAATCATATGAGGCCCCAGACTCCACGAGGAAGGGCACGTTGCAGTTTCATAAAAGTATGCTTTTCAGGCAATTCCAGAGAAACTAGCTGGGAAGCAACTCGTACAGATCATCTGGATGCAGAGCGAGACCTACCGACATCAGTAACAACCTTTCCATCTGTTACAGTGCAGTTTTGAATCGCACCCATGATGAAAGGGGAAACCATGCGCGAAGGGGAGGGATGTTTGGGAGAAGAATATTTTTTTGGCTATCAGCAGAGGTATTCCCAGATTGCGGTGTATTTCCTCCCGTTCCTCAGACCAGGCCATTTATATGCTGCTGGCAGTCTGAGAAGAATTTCCCCCCGTTACATCAGATTTAGCATGGCTTAGCAGTACGTTTCCCTTTTCCACATCAGGAGCAGCTGCAGTTTCAGCAGGAAAGTTGCAAGTGTGTGGTATTTGGCTACACAGTCTGCAACGTTTTGCATATTCGAGACATTTGAAGATTTGGGCAGGAGGCTTCATCGTACGAAGGTCGGTCTTACCCAGAAGACAAAATGACGCTGGCAATTGAAGCCTCTACGAGGTTTAGGTAAGCCTAAACTTGTGCCTGTGCCCTCGAATCAGCTCGGGCTCACTTGCTAGGACATGGTTTGGCCTGCGTCTCACCTGCTAAAGCCACACTGCCAAGGCCGTTCAGAGTTCTGCCAGAAGAAGGAGGACATCCTTCAAGAGCCTACTTGTTCTTGCTCAGTGTGTCCCCCTCGAAGAAATCAACTCCTTGCCCCAAGACTTTTTGCATCGGCGATGCTGTACTGTAGGGCTGGGCCGAGCAGGGCACACGAGACAGAAGGGGATGTCCTTTCTCCTTTCCGCCGTGGATACCTTTTCAAACCAAACAGGGGCATTCCCCAAAGAAGTCAAAACACACCTTACTCTTCTTCTAAAATGTGTTCATCATTCCATTTGAATAATTCAAACAATAATAATTCCACTTGAATAACTCATTTCATTTTTATGGATAAGTGTTCGGAACAGCCAGCTAGGTGTTGAAGTCCTTTTTTCTGCACACAGCGCTAGTCCAAGTTTCACCAGTTCCCCAGGCTTTGCTCTGCACTTTGTTTGTCATCTGAGGAGACTGATGTGAGTCAGACAGCCCAGACTTTCGCCTTCCTTTGTTGGAAGATGTTTATGGACAGACAGCTCTCTCTTCTGACGGCAGCCACAGCTAGCCAGTAGATGTCATGCAGACTATGGGTATAAGGAACTTTTCTTCCAACATAGAGGTGTTTCAAGACTCATTGGGATGAGCGATTGCTGCCATCCATAGCCCCGCAATTCCAGCACACACAGCTTTCCACACAGCTTTTCAGTGAAACCGAATACCGTCCGCTATTTTCAGCGACACCGTAAGCACAGGGGGTTGTTTGCCGTTTAATCTACTTTCCAGAAAGCCTTCCACAGAAGCGGTAGAGCTGGAAGGAAACCTCTCTGCGCTTCTTTATTCCACACCCTTGCAGAACAGCCTGTTTACCCGTATTAAACCCACCCCAAACCTTTACAGATGAGTATCATCTCCAGTGGTGCTGACGTCACCACCTTACCCAGCAGACTGTCCCCGTACCCAGTGCTGGCTTTGGGGTTTTTTGGGTTATGCAATCGCAGAAACACGCATGCACGAGGACACGTGTACAAGCCACCTTTCTCCTGCTCCAGCCAGGGCACTGCTTTCACCACGTCTTATAGAAATGTGAAAACAAATGCAGGCAATTCATAAATTCAAGCTCCTGGAGAAGAAAGCTGGGTGTGTAGAGGCATCAGCAGCACCTGAGCCACACTTTCTAGGGCTTGTATGATTCCAAAAGCAAATCTAGCCTACCCTTGCTGAAGCTGAGTCCTTTGAAAGACTTCAAAGCCCCCGTGGAGAGGAGCCTTCAGTGCTGGCCGGCCAAGCTGCTCCGTCTCTACTGTTTCCCCAAACCCGTGAAGCTCTGAGCCCATGCAGCGAAGCATGCACAGGAGCTGACTGCGGACCAAGCTACCCGAAAAGAGAGGAAAGCAGTATGTGCACCACCTAACTCTCAGTGTGCGTCACCGAACTTTCAACACGCAGCTCCCTGCTTAGCAAACTGGTTGCCATCGGCCCCTTCAGTAAGACGGGTTGCTGCGTGAGACTGATCCAGCACAGGAATCGTTCGGGAGTTTCAGCTCTCCCTCTCTAGGGACCCCCTTGCCCCCGACCTTCTAAGAGCCCAGAGGGGTCAGCTTGCTCGCTTCATGCTTAAAGACAGGCAATGTGTGGTTTTCTCTTAACCACCCCAAGATACTCAAGTCGATCGAAGGGTTGTAAAATCAGCTTTATATTGAAGCAATCTACCTGGTTTTTTATAACTTTCCTTTATATATATATATATTTACAGACATGTATGTCTTGCTTCTGGCTTCTGACCAAGAGGGGAAAACTCCCAGCTCTCTTTACCTCAAATCTACTGGTTTTAATTATGAAAGCTTTTATTATTTTTACTGCTCTCCTCTGCATTCTCTCCCAATTTGTCAGCTTTGCTTTCATAACACTTGTGGTTGCTGATGACCAGCATCACAGTAACTCCTGCTTGCAGTTTCTTTCCAAAAAGACTGGTCCAGAGAGCTGAACAAGTTGAATGGACTGACACGTATCTGCTTGCCCCATGCCCAGCTTCAGGAAAGCCAAAGTCATCACGGACACATCGCCACAGCTACGTGGACCAACTCTTAAAAGATCAATTCCGTGTATGTCACAGCTTTTTGGGCAGCCTTCCAGTCTGACAGCTTGAGAGGATCCATTTCAAAACAAACAACAAAGGGACGACGTAGATGGGAATTAAAGGCTTTAAAACAAAACCCATGCAGCAACCAAAGGGCCACAGGATTTGTGAGCTATTTTACCTCTCAACCCTCACCAGCAAGGGAACGTACATCAATGCTATAGGAATACCTTGTGTCCTGGGAGCCTGAAGACACAGTAGGAATCTCAATGTCGGATGAATGAATACAACAACTTCGAGAAAGAGGTAATGAATCCAAACATGGGATAAATAAGGTTATGTTCCAGGTACAGCTAAAAAGCTACTGCCTGAAAACCCTTACATTCTTGCCTATGTGGCTGCAGACAAGAGCTTCAGGGAGGTATTTAGCTTTGTTTTTACTCTAGCCCTCTCTTCCTTCCCCTTCCTTCCAAATCTGGAAACGTCAGACCACAGGGACAAGCAAGTCAAGCCTGTTGGTAGAAATGCTGTATAATGCAATGGTCTTGTTACACTGCTGATCCAGCCTCCCCTTGGACACCCCCGAAACCTAGCTTGGACCTCGCAGCTTTGCTGCACGGTGGAACACAGAACTGTAGCCATGAGTGGGCCAGAGAGAACAAATGGCCTTGAAGAGCTCTCGCAGAGCAGATCGCTCGCTGCTTTTCTCCTTCCCCACAGCCACAAGCCTTTCTGGTACATCTCACAAGCCAGTCTCACAAGCACAGACGCAAAGGCAACAACAACGCGTCTGTGACGCGGAGCGGTCCCTTTGGATCCACAGCTTAAGGCAGAAAGGAACAGAGGTGTCCTGGGTAATTCGTATTGCTGTTAAAGAACACCCCCTCAAAGGAGAGCTGCACGTTGGCAAAGACCTGTTGCCACACCAGATGTGGTGGGCTAGGGATGGAGAACTGACAGTTTCGATGCTCCCATCTAACACTGCACGGAGCTGGCTTTGTCGACGCAGTCCTTGAACGGAGAGAGCTTCAGGGAGCCACTAACAGCCTCTTTGGAATTGGTCCCACCCAACAGGACTGAAGAGGGGCCAAGAGACAGAGGAGTCTCTTGCAAAGTATCCTGGGCTCCTTCTGGACTAGTGACGAGCAAGAGTGTTGTGCAACGACCTGATCTCAACGGCAACGATGTTCAGCTACATCTGGAGTCAAGCTAACGGCAACCCTGACCGTAAGCACTTCTGAGCGACATCTGCACCTGAGCGGGTTGGACACGGAGTTGCACTCCCTGCCTTGAGGACGTATCTACCACCTGCAGGGACCCACACCGTGGAGGCAGACGCCTTTGCTCGCACAGACTGGGTAAATCTCGGCCACGCAACACAGTGCCGTCCAGCCTGCCAGCCTGGGCCTACAGCGCCGTACTCGTGGAAGGGAAATCTCCGTGCCACGCTGCTCAGCTCAGCTGATCGGGGATTAACTTGTGCAGACCTGGCCCAGGGGACTCGGCACTGCGCTCCCTGGCTCTGGGGACAGTTCCCACAAGAGCAGTTGAAACAGGTCTGCTCCGGGGATGCAGCATACAAAGTCTCGGGATGTCTCTGTCACCGCGCAGGTAGCTCATAACAAACAAGATCTTTTCAGAGGTGTGATGGGACTCTTCCTCCTCTGCTGTACGGGCCTCAAACAGTCAAACGTTAGGAGCGACACTTCAGAGCAGCAATATCTTGTCACGACAGACAAGTAGAGGGAGCAAGATTCACCAGCCTTGACTACTGCTTTGGTAGATGCATCTGGCTAAGCCATACATGTGCTTACATGAACTGGAACCCAAATCCAAACACCTCTGGGGACTCGTTAACATTTAACTTGTGTCAGAGCACAAAGAGCTGTGATGTTCCCTTTGTGGCATCAGATTAGGCCCCTTAATTAGTCCCGATTAATACACAATCCCCGGGTGCCATTAGCACGTTTCTATTGGCAATTTATTCACAGCAAAGGGTCACTTGTTCTAATTGCTCAAGCTGTCTTTTTCAGAAATGTAACAGTTGCTCTTGGGTAGAAGCAGTAGTACCAAACCACAAGTAAATAAAATAAAAAATATACCAGCTTTAGCACAGAACTTGGAGTGTGATCCAAAGGTCACGGAAGTCAGTGAAACCACTACAGTTGTCTTCCAGGGGCTTTGGATCAGGCTCCCGAAGAACAAATTTTTGCTACAGTTTCAGCCTTTTGGAGAGTTTGCTCAGCTGTTTCGTGTCCACTCTAATTTAACATCCATAGCGAGTGATTCTCCAGCCCTGCCCCTGCATGGAACAGCTTGGTCCCATTAATTGGAACGGTTCTCAGGAGCAAGCGCTCTTTCCTACACAGGCTGCATACCAAAGTCAGCAGTGTCTAAAGAGCAGTCCAGGAGGAGGGAAGGAGTAATTCCTAGCAGGGACACTTCCCCCTAAAGCTACAGCCAGTATTGGTGCCAGTATTTCGTACTTCGTTATCACCTACATCTCTTTCTTTCTTCACCTCTTCCAAAACTGCTTCCCTCTGTGCAATTTCTTGCAGGTGCCTGCAAGAACGAGGGGAGGAACCGTGACCTTGATTTTTCCTCCTTACGTTCCAGGACATTTTACCCTTCAAAGGTTAAATACTAAGAGCTCTGCCTGCTAAGAGATCGCACTGGCAACACGCTCCCACGTCCGGAGGAGAAGGAAGGTTTCTCCCATGTTCCCCTGGCTCAGTAGCACAGCAGCCTCAAAACCAATTGGCTCCACAGACAGAAGCAATGTCAGACTCAGCACAACTTTGCTGCCTTCTGCAAAGTAGCAGTTCATTTCACGGGGGCTGAATCTGCTCCGCAGATTGTAAAATGCTGCAGTAGCTTAATCTACAAAAGTTGTGGTGAAGACCAGTCCCACTTGGAAAATAGGCAGAAAATGCAACAAACACAACTGCACCTGCACAAACACAGGAGAATTTTTCTCCCCTCCCCACCCCACCCCATCCCCCCCAAAACCCCTCCCAAATAAGAGCACAATGATTCAGAAAAAGGCTGGGCCTATTAATCAAGACTTAATTTAATATCAGCAAAATTACATCACTCACTGGCATGCTAATGAATTCGTTTCCCAAGGTTTTATGCTAAATGCTCTTTCATGACCCTGAATCTCTCCCATTCGGCATCCCGCAGATTTTTAAAGACCTCTTCATAAAAATACAACATATACTTGACGATTGAAAGACAGTGGGAGAACTTTCTTTACCGAAGGAACAGCACAACACTAGACAGCTGCCAAGGAGCTTTTAAAAAGCCAAGATTTTATTCAAAGTTGTTACTGAAATTCAGGGTGGTCCCCCTGTACCAAATTTTTGGCATTTGAGCTCCAGTCCAGTGTGCTCACCGTATGCTGCAGATCAACACCAACACAGCAGTGGCTACGCAAAGTCACCTTGCTGCTTTGGCATCCCATCCTTGGAGGAGACAAGGACCAGCTGCTTTCAGGAAATGGCACACAGCTTCTAATGACCTTGCTTTATTTTGAGTGCATGGCCCACAAGTTTCAGACGAATCTAGAAGACTGCTTGTCAGGGACCTCTGAGAAGAGCACACCAAAGCAGAACCGCTAAAGCCACCATGGCTGAGGCTGGAGACGCTCCACTGCCACCTGCGGCAGCTCCGGACCTCTCAGAAGCGCAGGCAACATCAGACTCCATCACCCCAAGGACGGGGCCAGGAGACTTTTACAGATCAGCAAGGAACACAGCAAGGGGCAAAGGAACAGCGGGATGCAAAGTCAGAGGGACTGGAAGGAGCGAGGGCAAGATCTGCCGCTGTGAAGGAGCACCCGTCTCCCGGCCAAGCAGCGCTGCTCCACAGGCACATCCATCTCTGCCTCAGCATCAGGCTCAGCTCTCCAGCAGTCTGGAAGCAGCAAACGAGGCCACAGGGCAACTCGTGCTCTTGCCAGCTACCTTGCCTATGCGTCAAGCTGAGCTGGGGTTTGCCACAAGCTGAAAGCCTCTCTCTCGGAGCTGAGCGTTGGCACTCGCTCCTGAATTTTAGTGTAAGGCCCACATCAACATCTAAATTAGAGATCTATTTCACTAAAGTCAAACTGAGCCTGAGGTAGCTTGGATAGTTGCGGGTAAAGCTTTTTAAAACAAGGATTGTTGATTTTTTTACTCACTTACCATCTCACACTTTATCTTGTCCTTCAAGCAGTTATGATTAGCCTGTAGAATATTAGCCTGGCTTGTTTACCCAAGGTTGCTTCCAAGTTTCACGTTGAGCAAGAGCAGTGCTGCCGAGGGCCTGAGCCAAACCTAGTGAAATCCCCCCAAAAAGCCGCATCGCTTTTAATGGGCTCTGCAACAGGTCTCAGCTATTTCAAGAGTAAAAGTGCTCCGTTCCTACTGCCACAGCATTGGCAGGTGGAGGACAGCACGGTGGCCAAATGGCAGGAAGATGCGGGGACGTAGCCTGGGGTATGACCAGTGGATCTCAGCAGGAATTCCTAATTCCAGTAGTTAAAACTGAGCTACCGCTCTCGAGTACAGCCTGTCAGCAGAGGAATTATCACTGTCGTGACACTAGGCCTGTTACCTCAATGAGATGTTAAAGAGTGGAGTAGCTTACATCGTACGAGCTCAGTCACTAGGCACAGAGCCTTTGTTATTTCCCTCAAGACTGTTGTAGGACAATCACATTGAACTTCCACTTTTCTTTACTGGGGGCGGGGCGGGGGGGAACAGGAAAAGCCTTTTAAGTCTAAGAACTGAGTCTTTGGTGATCATATCATAGCTTAGCAGAGGGGAAAGACCTTCTGAATCCTTCTTCCCTGTTGTCCCTCTGAAGCTGGAGTAGAAGTCCTTCCTTCCTTAGAAAGTAGACATCTGCATGGGAGACAGCCATTCCTAACGTCCCAGACACGAGCAAAACTCCAAGCAGGTTTTGCATCTTATTAGAAAGCAACAAAACCATGGAAGCGCAAACTCAGAGGAGGCTGGGCATCCCCCGAACCACGCTGCTTCCCAGAGAAACCGACCGCTTGCGTGCACAGCAAACGCAAGGTGAACCCAGTTCACCTCTCGCTGGACTCAAGTAACTCAGGCGTCATCCCAGCCATCCCAACGGGACCACGTGCGTGTGAAACAAGTCTTACAGTGTCCACATCTTAACAAATGGGGAATTACATTTTTCTCCCCGTCTTGGCCTTTACTATGGGTTACCACACTTCACCCACTGTTCTTCAGAAAAAGGGCGTGTTTATTCATCTGCTGGGTAACGTTGCCTAATGTTATCCGTCCTGCACAGGTACACGTAATCAAAGGTATCTAAACATCCTCCAGCGCATCACCGGGCAGCACAGCTAACCTCTGTCGTTCTCTCTTTGTCTCAGCCCAGCAGGAGAACCGCATCCATGGCATTTTCCTCTAGCAGGGTTGTTTGCGTTGCACTTCTGGGTCTCCTGACGCATTGAAAACGCACTTTAAGTCAAGCCCTGCACAGCATGACGACGGATGGAGTGATGTGAGTGACTAACGGCAATTCTTTAAAGGGCCCCGGCATGCGTAGCACTCGGTATGCATAAATCACTCCTAAGAGCAACTGGAATAAAGCCTGTGACTAGCAGCGCAGGATCCTAAAATGTGTCTGAAGTGCTTGGGAAGGCTTTGCGGTGACACAGCTCTCCCTGCACTGAAACACGCACAGCGATGCTCTGGAAGCCTGGTCATCCATTCCCCTTGATAGCTTTAAAATAGACCAAGACAAATTATATACTTTGCACTCAGTCTGTGCTGATGCAGAAAGAATCGTTTTCCAGAATTCTTTGTTTATTACTGTTTACAGCCTGTGTCCCACTGATGTCTGCATGGTACATCTCCCCATTGGCTTGTTGGGGGTTCTCTGCTGACATTTCCCTGGGCTTTTTTCGGCTCTGAAATCTCTGCACTAATTACACCTGCTGAAACACGAACCTTCTGCTAGTAGGGAAGGGATAAAAATAATGTTGTTGTCCTCTTCTTGTGCATGGACCCGAGTGCTATTTAGGAATCGGTCCTATTCCAAAGCGAGACTTTCATTCCTGGGCTCTGCTGTCCTTGGTACAGCCCAGCCATGGGCCAGGCTGTAGTGTTTTGGATGGGAGCTAGTACTTTTGTTGCTCTGTCTTACCTTGTAGTGGCAATTTCTTGGGAAACGTCCTGGCATGCCAGAACCAGTGGGTTCATTCATCAGGTAATTCCTTAATCTCACCAAAGGGCCATGCAGCAGAACAGCAGTTCTACAGCCCTCCAGGCTGAACACCCTCTGACAGTAGCAGCGCTGCTTCAGAGGGACCCGTCCTGCCCTAGGACACAGCTCTTGCTTTGCGCTCTGCAGCAAAAAATTGGCTCTGCCTGGCATTCCAGCCCCTGGAGGAGAGGGAAGCATGGGCTATAAGGGAAACATTGACTGCACACTGAACATACTTCACTGGCCCCTTGGGAAAAGTCACTTTGCCAGTTCACAGCGTGGGGGATCAGCAGCAGGCTTACCTCTGGTCCAGTTCAGGCTCACCCCTAACTAACCACATGGAGTCGCAAAGACTTCTGCTGGCCAGCCTTTCAAACAGCATTCCCTTTTGCTGGGTTGCCTCCACTAGGAGCCTCAACTGCAGACAGCAGATGATGCTGGTGTCAGTGGCCCAGACCCCAGCTGGGCTCAATTACATTTGTAGGTGACCTGCACCGCTGATGCTCGGGCCCAAGTGCCTCGCGTTAGGCATTGAGATGAGGACATCACACTGCCTGCAGGACTGAAAGGTTTAACTCTTCTGAGAGGAAGCATGTGGCAGAAGGAACGCTAACGTTTCTCGTGCTATGGGTGACCCTGCAACAACAGCAGCTCTGACCTTCTCGAGTAAGTTTGCTTTACGTTTCACCTCCCTCGCACACGGACCGACAGCTTTTCTTTCTAGCTCTGCATCGGTTTTTCCCCCGTTACGTACTCCCAACGCAGTACCTTTTCCCCTTTGGCGCTCCTCGGCTGCACTGAGAGGCTCCTGCCCCCCGCGGTCCTCTTCCCCCCCCAGGCCCCCCTGGCCCTCGAGCAGAGCAGCCCCGCAGAGCTGCAGGGCCACGGCCGCAGCCCCCGCCGCGAAGGCACCGCTCGCTGCTGGAGCGACGCTGCTCTCTGCTGGGCGACCAGCGCCTGTGCGGGCTGCTGCCTCGCTGCTCCAGCCTGCTGCCTTCTTCGCCTTTTTTCTTTTTTTTTGCGGGGGGGTAGTTTGCGGGAGTCAACGTGCCTAGGCGGGGATAGTCTCTTCTTAGCGTTTTACCGAGTCAAGTCACGCTTGTGTTTGAGAGGCAACCGGCCACAGAGCATTCACACAAACAGACACCTACAATCCCCTTCTGACCGTTGCGTGCCCAGCAGGAGAGGTCAAAAGCAGTTTTCGCCACGTACAAAGATTCAGCCTTGTGCACAGCTCCAGCGTGCTGCCGGTTTACCTCCCTTACCTATGCACGCGCAGGACACAAATGGTCCAACCTCCTTTCTTGCCCCAAGGGCTTTATTCACTTGTTCTCGGAGGCTTCATCCCCTCTTGGCTCCCATCACAAGCAGGACCAGGTCTCTGACTGCCTCCCAGCTGGGTTTCTGCTCCATCCAGACAGCCTTCGGGCCACCTCCTCCAACAGCCCCCGCCACCTAGTTGGTTTCAACATTTCAGGGCTCAAGTAGTGTCCTGAGGCAAGGCAGGAGCCCCCAGACCTTTCTCACTGCTGCCCACCAGCCCTGAGCATCTCCAGTGGCTTCTGAGGGGGTCAGCCTCTCGGGTGCCCACTAATACTTGCTGTCAGTTATGCTGTTACAGTTGGATCTGGTCGCCGAATAAGATGTCTCCCTTTCAAGCACCTCAGGCCTTTCATGGTTTCTACACATCCCAGAAAAACTCTCCAGTTTTCCCCTCATTGCTGGTTTCAGGAGACACCCCGGAGATTTGAGTGTTTCCCATTTTCCCCAGCCATTCCCTGGATGAGGTACCGCACAGGCCAGGTCCAGGAGAAGATGAGATTTCCACGTCTCCATGGGAAGAGTCTTGTGACTCTTGCTCTTACCCTCACCCCTGATTTCACTGCACCGGAGTCCTGCCTGCAGCCAGTCCCTGTGCAGTGGGGGGGTTGCAGCACAAAGCCCCCGCGTCCCCGTGCCTGGTTCCCTTTCCCTGCCCAGAAAGCCACTCTCCTCTGTATCCTCAGTCAAGCTGTCATTGCTCAAAGCCTCTGCTCCAGACACCTGAAGTGTGTCCCCTGCAGAGAAAGAGTCCAGGATTTTGCTGACAATGGTGGGTATCAAAGGAAGAACTTGCAGAGCCTGCAAATATCCTGAAGTGACTGCCGCTTAAATGGTTTTTTTCCACGATGTCTGTCCCACGCCCCTTCCCTGGCATCTGCACCCCACACCCAGCTGCAGGGCTCTGGTCCCCTTTTACAAACTCAGATGTCCCCAGTGTGCCCCTGATTTTCCCATTTCCCCTCACAGGCCGTGAAGTCAGCCACGTGCCTTCGAACCACTTGATGCTCTCTGGTGTTTGTTTGCCACCTTTCTACCTCCATGTGCTTGCTGCCTCCTCATGTGGTACTTTTCACCCATGGCACAACATCTTTCTTACTTGTGCCACAGACAAAATTTGCTGCGGTTTGGCTTTTCAGCATGTGCATCTTGTTTTTTCAGAAGGTGTGAATTTTAAAACATTAAAGTGCACTTAGTTTCATTGGAATAAATTGGTGCCTAGTGTTGGTTGATTGAATACGGGCTGCTATGTTTGACGATAACTCCACTGGTCAAAACCAGTGTATGTATTGGTCCTTGAGTTATAGTAATCCCATGTCCTAGAGGAGAACACCTAAAAGCAGAGTCCTAGGTGATCTGTGATGTGACATTGAACTGAGCTGTAACTACAATGCGTTTGGAATAAGTGGTATCTTCAAGGCATAGCTTTGTGTTCAGTAATAAAATAATTTAAGGAAACCATGTCCAAGCAGTTGAGATAAGTGCACTGGTAAGAAAAAACTAAATCTGTCCGTGGTGTTCTCATCTGAGGTACCACTGCTGTCTTCCTGATCAATGGCGAGAGTTTGCTCTCTTCTGGAGGCTGAGAGGGGTCCGGGTCAGGGTTATGGCCAGGGGTCAGATGTCAGCTATGGTGGGACAGAGGCCATGGTTTGAGGTAAAAAGTCAGGTGTCGGGGTCAAAGGCCAGGGGTTACAGGTCAAAGGTCAGGGGACGTAAGGTTGGATGTCAGGGTCAGGGGTCATAATTCAGGACCAGGGATCCCAATTCACATGTCAGGGTTACAGGTCAGGGGTCAAGGGTTACAGAGCAGGGGTTGCAGGTAGGTGTCAGGGGTCATGAGTCAGGGTCAAAGGCCATGTGTTGGGTGTTAGGTGTCATCGGTCAGTGTCTAAGAACAAGTGTTGGGCTCAGGGGTCATGGATTGGTGTCAAAGGTCACAGGTCAAAATAAAAGGTCACATGTCAAGAAAATGTCTAAGGTCACAGGTCAAGGTGCAGGTTGGGATTTAAGGGACAGGGTCACAGGTCAGGGCCAGGGGTTACAGGTCACATCAGATGTCGGGAGTCGGCTGTTGGGATCAGGGGTCATGGGTCACAGCTCAGGAACAAAGATCAGGGGTCAGGTCAAGGGTCTGGGGTCAGGGTTAGGGGTCATGGTTTAGGGTCCGGGGGTGTTATGCCTTTGGGCAAGAGGTCAAACACACATTCTGCTGGGTTTCCTGCTTGCCAAAACAGTGATCGTTTTGTACAAAACGTAGGTAATCCTAGCCAGACATGTTCTACTTTGACCAAAACCGTTGTCTTAGTAGAAGATTAGATTCTCAAGTGTTGTAAACCAGCAAAGCTGTGCCGATATCACCAAGAGGTGATTTATTCCAGATGAGGATTTGGAGTAGCAGCTGAGGCCTTTCAGGTTGAGTTGGAAGAGTCTATTTGGTGATCAGACACCCATTTTAACAGATAGCAGTTTGATTAAACAATCCAAAGGCAGTCTATGTGACAGGAATCTGATAGGAAGAGAAGGATGAAAAATCAACCAGAGATGGAGATTGAGAAGGGTTTTGTTCACTGGGATTTGCAAAGAAAGATTTAAAAAGAAACGTGGCTTGGGAAATTGCTCAGTAGAAAGTTAAAGACCTAGTGAAGTACATCTGAGAGACATCTGTCACAGAGGTCTAAAAGGATGCAAACAAAAAGTGAGAGCGAGAAAATAGGCCTAGAGATTCATCCCAATTTCCATTTAAATCAATGGCAAGACTCCCGTGGGCTTCATGGAGAGATGGCAAGAGCCCAAAGTATTTAAACATGGCCAAGGGCTCTCAGCAGATGATAACCTTGGCTTTGGGACTGACTTCCCTGGCACGTCACTGACATCTCTCCTTTGGGATAGCCACACCACGGTGCAGAGATCTCTTCTGTCGCACACACAACGTGGGAGATCTGCTTACTCCTCTCTCCCTCCATGCACGTGACCTTGTACTTGCTGAGCATGCGAGCGTTAGGGACTCTGTTGTCACTCCACCAAACATTTGTCCCTTGACCGCTCCTTTCTTATTCCCTTGACCTTTTATAGACGGGGTTCCAGCTCTCTCCTGCCCCTTCACAGCAAGACTCTACAGCATCAGAGGCTGAGGACGGGAACACTTTGGTGGTCACTATCTTAGGAGGCTAAATGCACTGCCTGTTTGTAAAACGCTGCTGCAGCCAGTTTTAGAAACGCAGGGTTTTATCACCCTTATTCACTCCACCCCCCAGGCATTACTCAAAAGAGACTCAGTCTTTCTCTTTGCCTGTGCCATAGCTCCAGACAAAAGACTTGGAACTTTCCATCCGTCTGCACTTGGAAATAGTGGAAATTGCCATTTCTGAAAGGGGTTAATAAAATCTCAAACAGAGAGTCCAGCAGAACATTTGAAACATTTGCCAAAGCCTTGCAGGACGGCTGAAACACTAGCTGTCCCAGGGAAGCATTTTTACTGAATCTCTTCACGTCAAATAAAACACACCTCTGGGTAAGCTTGTGTTTCAGCATTTTTAATAAGAGAAGATATTATACCTCTGCCGAGGAAATAAGGATTTAGCGTTTTGGAATAGACTGCCAAAGAAAGGGGGGGAGGCGTTAACAGAATCCTCTTCAGGACAAAAATGGGGAAAACTTCATCAGAGTGAGAACGCTGGCAAATCTGGGAAAAGGAACATCAGTCAGTAGCTTGGGTGGTAGGAGTAGCAATCTTAGCCTAGCAAGTTCCCATGGGACTTGATTGGAATGAAAAATTAGACCAACATATTTAGCTGGGCCGGAGAGATGATTTATTTTTTCCCGACTTGCTCATCCAGTTGCTCGAATGATTCCTGCCACCTTCAACAAGAGCGGAGGAGAAGGCAGCGCCAGGAAAGCAGGGGCTGTGCCTTGGGATCTTTACATACAGAAACCCCTGAAAGCCTTACATCAGTCATCTTTTATTTGTCCTCCTGAGATCTTTTGGGGACTTGCGGTAGACTAATTGAACTGGCCTTATTCCCAAACCAAAACGGAGTCTCCGAAAATCTCTCAGATAAATTTGGAGGCATCAATTCTCCTGTTTCTCTTCCAGCCATGTCTCCTTTACCTCCGTAAAGTCCTGAACTGATCTTAAAGATAGACCCCCGTTTTGTCATTGTTTTTTTGAGTTCCGCAGCTTGTGAGATTTGAAAGTAGAGGTTGTCTGTTTTCAGCAGAGCAAAGGAGACTGAAGAGCTACTGGATCCAGACATGCTTCAGGTTGTGTCTGCCCTGGGATGGGTGGAAAGAAGAGGATTGTTTGCAGGAAGATGTGGAAGGGCTGATGATGAGGGTCTGCATTCCCACATCAGGGTGATAGGTGCCATTCTGAACAAAGGGCTAGATGTGAAAAGGGGAAAGCCATTCCAGCCTGGGATGCAGGTATAGTGTATGGAGAGCTGCTGGAATATGCTTGGAGGTTAGACTGAAGCAGTGGATCTGGAAGAAATGCTACAGTTCATTTTTCATCCTAAAAGGCCTGCTTGAAGACCTTCAAGGGCTCACCAGTTTTGCCTCCTCCTCAAGCTATGGATCTGCTGGATTCAAGACACAAAGAAGCATCGGGTGCTCAAGCTGAAAAGCTGCCACATGGGCTGTACAAACACGTCATGCAAAGAGACCGTTTGCCCAAGTGGTTCTCAAAACGCACTCTATGAAGGGTCTGAATAAGCTGCACTTCAGCTTTAGGGCCAAAATGATGGTTCTTCCAAGGAAAAAGTGCCACGGGCCAGCAAGCCTCTCAGAGCATTTAAGAGAAGTCTTAGGGATTCTTGAGATTGTGCCTAAAAGCTTGTGGTTTTGCAAAGCCATTGTAGGAGCTGGATACCACCAGAACATGGAAGTGCACTGGCTGCGGCCCCGTTCCTCCAGCAATTCCTCCTGGTCCAGCTGCCCTGGCGTAGGCTCAGTGCCAGGGGGTCCCTGGGAAGTTGAACCAGCTTTGCCACGCAGAGAGCCTGTGAGATAAAGCGAAAGCATTCCCAGCCATGTCAACTCCTTAGCAACGGATTTCAAGTATTTTCCAGTTCTTTCTGCAGTTTTTTTCATGAAATTGGAAACATTACAAATCTCCCTTTCAAATGCATTTTTCATGACCGTGTGAAAAAAAAACGTAGTTAATGTGGTTTACATTTTTTTATAATAATGAGTATACTATTAAAATATGCATGTCTCTAAAGAGCATAGTGATCATCAGGCTTATTATTCAGAGACAGACAATAGCAATATTAATGAGGCTCAGACATCTGTCAAATTAATCTGTAGTTTAAAGTTCAGGAAACAAAGGCAGGGTTTAGTTTTTCTAACTGTGATTTCCCATTTCTGTCAAAATCTGAGTGGCTGTGAGTTGCTGAAAAGAGATTAATTTATTTTTTTCAAGAGTTTATATGACCATACCGATGAGGAACTTCGAAAAGTTGATGTAGTGGGTCTGTAGAGAAGACTCTCCCTGAGCTTGCCACTTTGGCACATGAAATCCAGAGCAGTTCAAACAGCATAAGCTTACAGCAGACTTGGGGGAAGTCGATTCCACGGGCATCCGTTACTAGTGTGTAGAAAACCTCCTGTGCATTCGAATTCATGGGATATCCCCTATCCCTTTCGCAGAAACAGGGATTCACTCTTGCCGTCGTATCAGGGCTGTCACTCTGTCCTCTTGCCAGAGCTCAGGCTTTAGCCATGCTCTGCACGTGCGTCTTGCTGTGCTGTACAAAACAAGTTGCTGGCAGTTTTCTACCACGTATCAGAAGATACAGGCTTCTTGAAACAGTTCCTTTTCACAAGGAAAACTTTCCAAAGCAAAGTTCTTCTGGGGTTCAGGAGTGAATTTTTACTCAAAAATCATTAGCATGTCTTTGAATAGATAATTAACTGTTCCCTCTTTAAGAAGCCAGATCAAACAGCTCCTCAGCAAAAAAGATTTTTGAAAAATTGTGTCATCCACTTGGAAGAGTCTCAGGTGATTTTAAGCTCTTCTTTACCTCCATTCATCGCTGCTAGCAATGCTCTTCGTGTGGGCCATTTGGTTGCTGCTTATGCTCACGGGTGCATGCCTTTAATTATTATTCAGACTTTTGCTGGCATTATTTGAATAGGTACGAGAAGTTGTAAGTCTTCCGTTGTTTATATTTGGAGGATCTTTGAATTTGAAGCAAGATCTGTTCAAGCTACCTACAGATGTGGTTCCACCTATGAGGAACTTCTGAGAAATCAAGTTTGAAGTGCTGCTCCTAGTTCTAGAGTTCAGACTTCTGGAAGTGAAGACCGCCCTGCTACTTCTCCTGCCATGGGAGAGCCACTGCGATGGACGAGTTTGGATAGAAATAAGCTGAGAAGTTCAGGTCCTGTGTCAGGTGAATGTGTGGGGTTATGTGATAGTCCTGGTAACGAGCATATTACTCCGACTGGCATTATTTTAGTGACGTAAGCTCAAAGTACTCTGAGATCCCCTACTGAACTTGATGTGGAGCAGCAGTGAGACAGCTCTCAGAAAGGGATGCCTGCTAGCTGCCGTCGTCAGCTCCACACTAGCCACCTAGAAGAGGAGATATCTGTGCTCCACTACTCATCAGCTCGTTTTATTGGCCTTTTGTGGGTTCTTCAACTTTGTTGTGCAAGTGAATGAATAATAAAAAGTTTTGTCTAGCAGTCTCAGCACAGAAGTTGGCAGCCAAGACCTCTCGGGCTCTAGTCCCTCATCTGACACCGAGCGCATTTCTGTTTGAACAAGTCACTCCGTTTCTTTGTGTTATGATTTCCCCTTCTGTACAGCTCTGTGCACACGCTGACATGCTGGGAGGATTAGACTCATTTAGAGAAGAAATAGCTGAGAGGAAAAATGCCTTCCTACTGCTGAACATGATTAAAACTTTATTATTCTATACATTTTGTACAATCCGGAATGTGGTATTCAGAAACAGATACATTCTTCTTTCTTCTCTCTTTCTAAATTCTACAGGGAATAGTCCAATAGTAGCCACTTTTCTTGCTAAGCTGAACAAGCGAGGGCATTTTTGGAACATTTCTAGACATTTTCAAATACATTCTGTCCTGCTTACCTTTGCTTATCAGGGGAATATAATGGAAAAGAGCCAAGTTCATTGTTTAGAACAACTAGTGTCAAAAAAGGTGTTAACTGTAGGCTCCAACTATTTCTGCAGTTAGGAAAATCAATAATCATAAAGACGTGGTTACACGTGAAGGAAACGATGAGACACAAGAGATGCCTTTGACTTAATAGTGTCTGAACACAAGAAGCTACAGGAGTGGGAAAGGGGTTGGGAGTTGATTAATGCGTAATGGTTAATGCTTGGGAGAACAGAATTTGCAGCCATTTGAAGTGCCTCTTGGGGTTAGTAACTTGCAGAACGTAGCTCATTTTTCTGTTGCTTTCGAAATACAGCCTGCAATTTGCATGGACAACACAGTGAGTGAGTGGCTTTAACCATAAACTCAGTTTCTTTACATAATTATGGCTATTCTCTTCATCTGAAAGTATATCACCTTGTAAAAGGCCGTAAATCACCAACACACACGCTCCTTGTAAGGGTTCCTAAGCACACATCGTATCGGTGATGACGGGTCAGATTTGGGAAGGAACTAGAGTGCCTAAGGAGCTGGCAAGCACTTAAGGCAGGACAAATATCTGCACTGACTAGACCCCTAACTAACCTCAGAAGTGGACAGGTAGGCATCAACCAAAAACGGGTGAGAACCGTGCTTGTTTCAACAACCAGCGGCAAGGACGTCCACACGGGAACTTGTGTTCCTGCACTCCGTGTTCAGCACTGGAGGAGTCCACCTTGTGTGCACTGATTCCTCCAGCTTGTACCAAGAACATCGACAACCATATTTGAGGAATGATTTAATTAAAGCCAGCTGTGATGACTGTCAATGCAACAGCTACCTCTTTTTCAGCCCCGCTCCTGCTTTGGCTCGTCTAGTAAAGTCTAGGGAGTACAGTAAATAACTCCGGGCCACTAGAGCATTTTGCGTTTGTAAGGAATTCTGCAAATATTGTCAAGTTGGTTCCAAACTAATTCAAAGCAACATAACAACAATCTAATATTTACAGGAGTTGGAGGACCGCGATATTTGCAATCAGATAGAGTATCACCGATTAAAACCAAATTCATTCCCTTGCCTCGTTTTTAGGTGCTCTTCCTCACTGAGATTATCTGCCCAATTTCATCATGATTTACCAAAGAGAGACACCTCCTTTATACCTTTCCCAGCTCTAGAAACAGTTAAAGCGTAATCCTCCTGACAAGCCAAAAGAGATAAAGATAACTCCTAGCTTGCTGAGCCATTGCCAGCAATGGGTAGCTTGCCTTGACTTGGCAGTTGATGCACTTGTTACGTTAACCTCCTTTTTAGCACATCCCCAGCTCCAGCTTTACCCTGCCGATGACATTAAAAAGTTGCATGTTTACCATTTTTTTCCTCACAGAAACTAATTTTCAAAACACACTTTTAAGGAAATTTCACAACCCAGACTGGTGGGTCCACCCGTGCTATTGGTTCTGTGGTTCAGTTACAAAACCAGTTAAATCACGATCCAGAAGTCAGCAGTACCAAGGGATCATCTTAGAACAACATTTACATGACTGCCTTAGAATTGAAATCGTAGGTGTTTCTGAAAATTTTACCAGAGAAGAGGAGTCGTGCCCTGGATTCAAAACTTCAGAAAGCAGGATCTGGCTTCACATAACTTTCCTCGATTACTTTAGTGTCTCTTAAAAAATGAACTCAATAAGCCCACTTGTCAGGAGAGGCATTTTCAGGAAAATTCGAAACAGGACAGCAGCGTTTCTGCTCGGGTCAGTCTTTTCTGGCGGGAGTACTGTGAGATGTCTCTGAAATAATAAGGTGGGGTTTTTCCCCAGAATAATCACTGCAGGCCTTAAGGTTATTGTGGTTGGCATTTACAAAGACCTTGTTTTTAAAACGGTGCCACAAGGTATTATTTGCTCTCCTAGGGCTGCGGGCTGTGCTGTGCTAAAAAAAGGACCTATGTTAGTGATAAAGCAGTGACTGCATGTGCCAGTGGCTTAACCTTGTCATTGCAAATGATACAGTCTTTTGTAAACTATTTAAAAGCAGCTGTGGGCTGGATGCTTCTCTCAAGTACGCTGCTGCCTTAGCCTGAAACTCAGAAAAAGGACTAACCTCTCCCCCTGAGGTGAGGTTGGGACTGCAGTCAGTCAGGTTGTCTGAATTGGATTTCCCTGATGCAAGTCAAGAGAAGAAGAAATCCTCTTTTTTTCGTTGTGGTTTTTTTTTTTTTTTTAAACTTCAGCAGCATCTTTGTGTTTTCTCACAGTAGTGCCCAGGGGCATTGCTATAAAGCGTGTAAAGATGCAGCTACGCTAAAGCCCCTGGGCTGGGTGAGCGTTGGTGGCCACCTGCGTACGGTGTCCAGGCCAGCCTCCCTCTCCTGTGGGTATTTTGTATCGGAGCGTTCAACACCACGTCCTTACTCAGGTGCGAGACACTTTCGTTTTTCTCCTATGGCAAATCTGACCCTGAAGCAGATGGGGAAAAGGGGAGAGTCACGATAGCTCAGCCTTTCCTGCGGAGGAGGTTGTAGCCATCGAGGATGTTCCTGTGGAGGGACAACCAGACACAGTCTGGTTCGGTGTCCTTGTCACGTGGTGGAAACTATGAGACATCGGTAGTTTGCTGTTAGATTGATTCCCAACATGAATTCTCAACATTAGCAGAACACGGCGGTCCTATGGCAGCATAAATCCAAAGTGAAAGGAAAAGCTGCACCACAGCAACTACCGCTACAAGATGGGATGTTTTACCACATCCATTCTCACCCTGCCAGCTGAAATCAGACAACCAGAAAGCAGTAGGAAATAGCCAGCAAGTACCTACAATATCTGTTTTCAAAGTACCGGCTCGAAATCAAGGACTGGCAGTGGCCATGTCAAAGAGGTGTTGGTCTGAGGCAAGAGTATATCACAGAAGAAAAATATGTAACTCTCATCACTGTGGGTATGGGTTTATATGACATTAGATCAGAGAGGCCTGAAGTGATGTGTCCAAGGAGGATTAATAAATAAGTTAGAGGAGTCAGCAATAAATCTGGCAGACAAATTCAAAGTCATCTGAAAACCCGGCATGGACAAATCATGCCTGCTGGAGAACTTTCTGTCCATAGGTGCTCATGAAAGTGCCCAGTCAAGAAATCATTTTTATGCTCATTTCGGATAAAGAAGGTGTATTGCATTTTAAGCCCACTTCTTACTGTCAGGTTACCTGGCATCCGCATGGGAGTCTTGCCTCAGATGCTGCGGGGATACTATTTTGCCAGTGTGCTACTTGACTTAAATTACAAAGATAGTTCCTGTATTTTGAAATATTTGAGTATTTTGTTATTGTAGTAACAGTGTTGGAGCCACGATGACCTAAGGATATAAATAAGGAAAAGTCTGTAGGAAGGGACATTATGAATTGGTGTAAGAAAAGCTATCCCCTCTCTCTGTGACCCTTGCTCTGTTGAAAGGCTTTCACTTCTGAGTTGTTCCCATATAGACATCTCAGGCATAATCCGTCCTCAAAAAGAAGTCTGTAGAGCTATCGAGTGACACAGCCAGAAGACTGCACTGATTTCCATCTGACCTAAACCATATCGTCTTCCACACCACCCTACAAAGGATCATCTGTGACTAGCTTTTTTTCTGCTCTCAGTCTGTACCGAAAGGTTAAGAAAGTTGCAGTGAAGTGCCTAGAGCCCTAAGGAAAATACTCCCAATGACAGCAGCTCTGCTGTCAGATATTTTAAATGTCAGGCACGCAGATGTGACTTAATTCCAAGTATAATATGCTTTGTTTTCTCCATCCATGTTATTTCATTGTAGTAGAAATCAGTTTGTTTCTTTCCCCCTCCCGTGACATCCAAGTTATTGCTGGTTGGCATCTACATGCCACATACCTGTGTGGTACAATGCAAGAGGTTTTTTTAAGAGACCAAGATCATAATTCATCTCAGGGAGTCACCTGTATAGAGGGAGTCATCAGCCCAACACACCGAAGGAACTGGACACATAGAGCTATGCTGTACGGGGAATTTCTTGTTACCTGCACCGCTAAGGCAGATTCAAGGGACTTCATCATTTGGTCACTTGGCAATGTGGGGCTCAAAGGGGAAGACAGAGTTTTCCAAATACATCTTTTTATCCTCCTTTGTCCATTACCTGAAAAATAACCGGGGACCACAGTTCTTATGGGCTTGCAATGAGGCTTGCGCCCTCATGCCACTAAGGGGCAGATCCACACAGAAAATGCCTTTGTGAATCTTGTTCCCAGTGAATTTTGACCCGTCTCCCTCCGCCTGTGTCCTTCAGTAATCCCTGGACACTCCAAAACTTAACTGGCTCATGAGCTCTTTGGTATCATCTATCTTGCTAATTGCTGTGATGAGGTGTCCTCAACCTCACTCCCTGCTGTGACTCCACAGTTGCTTATTTTCTATCTGACCTGCTTAGATGTGTCCCACAGTCCTCTGGGCTGATTCCCACGGTGCTTCCAAGTAAACACGCAGGAATGGGTGCAGTGATTTACAGAGTGCTGCTGCCATCGGGGGGGGGACTATTGGCAGGTGACTAAGCAAGCCTGTTCCAGTGGCAGAGCAGACACAGTGAAAGGGAATAGGTTTGTGACCTGCAGGCAATGTGTCGTGACCTTCTGGCTTAAAATATCGCTGGAATGTACAAGGTCTTAGTAGGTATGTTAAGAGATAGAAGAGAGTAACATGCTTGCAACAAGAAAAGCAGACATTATCTCACGCTGGAAAACACACTGGAAAGAGAGAATACAACGCCTACATGCACTGGAACTACTTTTGCTTTTTGAACCTGTCTTCAGGATTTCTGTTGCCCTCAGCGAGCTTTGGATCAGCTTCTTAGCTAAGGAGGCAAATCACCAGAGCTTGAGGAGAAAGAAAAGGGACTAATAGGACACAATGACATTCTTAGAAGTTAAAATACTGGGGGAGGGAGAAAAAATTCTGTTGTTAGTGATTGTACTGATAGCAACCTGGAGGTGAGCCTTTTCTGGAACGGCAAGCACAATTCCTCATTTCTACCTGCCTTCCTGAACTTTGGTCTTGTCCGTGTCTAGCTTTGAGCTGTACAGGCCGGGTGAATTTCCTATTGCAGGGACCCAATGGTTACAGTGAAAATATGTCCACTCAGTGCTGACAGTGGGGAGTAGAGCCTATCTTCCTTGAACTGATATGGAGGATTGGAATCTGCACGGTGCCCCTGTGTGATAAATATATATCCAAGTGGTATTGAGCTTAAGTGCATTGAGAGAACCCTGTGAGGTCGAGTTTTGGTGTTAAGGATTATGATAGCTCTTTTTTGCCTGTGTTACCTTCTACATTCCTGTGTATTTAAAATGGGGAATCCAAGGAGAAAAAGGTTAGGGACCCGCAGATGATCACAATTTCTCTGTGCTGACTAAAGGAAACTTTGGCTCTTGCAACCAGCTGCAGTGGCCTCAAGCTTGCTTCATGTTGTGCCATGGTGTCAAACCAACCTCCAGCAAGACCTATCAGCAGCAGAACACTCAGGGTGAAGATTCATATACTGCAAAGACTCGTCATGCAGAAGCCTATCTGAGCAGTACCTCGGCATTGTGCTGTAAACACTGTAATATTCAGTGAAGACACGCTGCAAAACACAGCAATGAAGAATGGGAGATCTTTGCACCATCCAGCTGCTGCTGAGATCCGCTTACTTGCAGGCAGCTAGGGGGCTAATTTATATATGATTTGTTGACAAGCCTGGGCTTGACTAGGGAGAAAGGGGAAGGGTAATAAATGAGTGCCCTCTTGACCTTAATACTTAGGTAATATTTAAAGCCTTTCCATGTTGAAGAGAAGTCCAGAATACCTCAGGCAGAGGGAAGATCCTGTTTTTCATGGCAACGACTATGTTTTGGAAAGTATTTTCTTTCAAGAGAAAACAACTCTACAGTATTTTTGCAAAACAAAAAAGTGTGCCTTCTGTCGATGTTTTATAGCTGCTGGGACTAGCACAGAACGTAGGATGCGCAACCTCCCATCAGCGTGGGGTCTAATGCCGACCAGAGCTCAACAGCACGTGGGACAAGGACCGGCACCACTTCCCAGGAAAGTGCCAGAGCCCGGTACCAATCAGCAAGGTGTGTGTTGTCTCCTTTACCTGGCCAAATTGTCCCCCTAGCAAAACATAATAGCATTTTAGCGGAAAAGAAGTTTGGTGAAAATAGGTTGACAGTTCTGTAAAAGTGCCTTTGAACTTCCAGAGACAGTATTGTAGTGGCATGGACACCAATTTGTATTTTGGGGTCTATATTTTCATATTCTCATCAGAGGATTTGCTAGAAATGGGACAAAAGTTCCCTGGACTGTGGAAGACTGAATTAATCTTCCTTCTGTTTACCTCTTGACAGACTGTAACATCCATATTCAATTGTGAAGTGTTAAAATGCTTTTGTAATTGGTTTGTAATTGCATTTTGGTTTTGTAACTCCTTTGTTTTAAGTTGTCTTCTGGCTCACAGAATTTGCATGTCTGCCATAGTTCTCTAGGCATGGCTAATAAGCAACCTCCCAAGAGTCATGAGAATTGCTGTGGAAATAAACAGGAGAAATGTACTGTGAATAACCAATTAAATTAACGTTAATTAGACAGCTTATAAGATTCTTTTTACAATGGGTCTTCTTTGCATAGCTTAGTGAGGATGTCTCTAGCAGGTTTTAGTGGGTTTTGTATTTTCCACGGCACATAAATTTTCAGCCTCTTGCAAACTCAACAAAAATTGCCTTTTTATATACGTGAACATATGGAAACTGAACTGAAGTAAAAATTAATATTTATTAAGGTTTCCACAGCCATGAAGTAAAGCTCTGGTTACAGTCTGTTCACGGTGATGCATTTAGAGTCACTCTTTCTTGAAATAGAGCATCTGCGTTGGGAATATGACCTAATTTGAAGCTCACAGAGATTGAGGAACGATTCCATTCACTAACATGGAGTTTTAACCAGCAGCCTCCACAGTCTCTACTTTCCTGTTCACTACTACTATACTTATGCTGGATTTTCACTTTGTGAAATCTCTGTCTCTGGTGTCTCCAAAACAGCCTTGATTGCCTTTCTGCTGGATCTGCTGCACTCCAGCATTAGTTACTAGGCTTAGCACAGAAGGAATATTGTAGTCTGTGCTAAACAGGGGCTCAGGCAACAGTGTAGTTTCTTTGAATTTTGCACTTACAAATATTTGCTTTACAGTGTTCATTCATCAGAGAATTCACAGATACTGCTTTTTTCAAAAATAAAATCACATCTCTGGAAGTCTAAGATCCTAGTAATTAACCCTAATGAGATATAATTCTGATTATTTATTTTAAATTTCTGGACCTAGCAACACTTAAGCTGTATTTTATTAGAAACGTCATTACTCAGAGCATTGGAAAACATATTTTCATGATCCATTCAATACCCATGGTGAGCAAGAGAAATCTATCTCATTCCCTGTACATTTTTAGGACAACAGTTTTGGATCGGGATGTGCAGTGGGGTAAACTGGTTATATTAAACATGTAGGAAAATAACATTAAGTTGTATTTTTCAGTAACATGACAGCAAGAAATACCTTCAAAAACCCTTCCTGGAGTTTCTGGTTTTATCAGGGTATTTGGTCTCTCTGGTTCAGTGCCTAGTAAAAATAGTCCAGCTTTAATAAAGCACAGATGTTGACATATTCACTCACCTTCATCATTGCATGGATGCATTTCATACTGAATTTCACCTAAGGAATTTTAGACTTTACAGATAATAATCAAAAACACTTCTGGCTTCCCATTGGGATCATTGCTGTTTTTTCAGATCAAAGATGTCCCATCAACATAATGACTTGAGATGGAAAGTTGTGATTTTTTTTATGCACTAATGAAAAGATTAATGTGGCTTAAGTATGGTAAGTTTAGCACCTCTGTTCCTTAACCTTGTTTAGCCCTTATGCCATTAGCCCATATTTTTGCAATTCTTTCCTAAAATCCTTCTTTGTCCTTTGCTATCAGCAAGGGTAGTCATCTATAATAAAGTTAGGATTCTGTTTCAATATAATTAAATATATTTCCTTGCTGAATACATTCCAAGCATTCCTTGGATATACTTCCTTTTTCATGTATAGAAAGCCCAGTACGTTTAAATTTCAAACAGTACCATTAGTGCACAATCCAGTACTTTATTTCTAATGATACATCAGATCTGGAAATTCCTCAGTCAGTTCAAGACAGGCAAAGGGGCAAGTTTTCAAAGTAGCAAGCTGGAGGTACACCCGCAAAATCCATATAATGGTTAGCAGATTTTTATACTTCACTTTGAAGATTTATCCCTTTCATACTGAGCATGCTCTGTAGACCATAATAGATTGTTAGCACTGATTAAAAATAAATCCCTTTCCAAAAGCATGCCACCTTTAGAAGGAAGAATGGCTTAGTGTGGTTACTTTAATGGACAACTCGGTGAGGGATAGCTGAAAAGATACAGTGAAATTATCCACTTTGGGAATCATGAGAGATTTGGATGTTTTACTCTCTTTTCTATTAATCCCTTGCAATCCCACATACTGAATTAGAGGGAATCCCAATGAGACAATGGAACAAAGGAATAAATATGTTAATGACTTAAGTTTGGGGACATGGGCGTTAGACCAAATGAATAAAGCAGATACTGAGACTTTTTTTTTAACAAAAGTGAAAAAAACAAACCCATGTTTGTGTGTGTGTGTGTGTGTGAAGGAGGGAATACTGGTGGAAAGAGCATCAGCTCTGGTTTACCTGCAGAGGGAGTGGTGTTGAAGGAGGCCACAGCTGCAGCACCAATGCTATTGCTACCATTTATCACTGTAGCATATGAGTACTTTACTTATTTTCATTCTTTGTTGCTGTTTTTGCAAAATTAGCAGGCTCTACTGATTATTTCTTGGCTCTTTACAAAACATGTCATGTTCCATGCAGCGTTAGGTTTGTAATGTGAGAGACTACAGAACCACCAATGGGCAGGAAAGTTTATCATATGAGCATGGGAAGTTTCTTTCTCTAATGTTCATTTATCAGGGAGACTGGGAAGGATCCAGAAAGTCCATAACAGATACCTGAGTTTCCTTTAAAAAAAGTGGTTCTCTTTTTCTCCCACAATTTTGCTGCTTAGGAGTAAATATCAGCAGTTCCACAACTAGCTGAGAGTGGACTTCACTAAAATACAATCAAGAATGTATAATTAAGCAGAAGCTTCATAGGGGGCTCTGTATGTATAACAAGGCAGGTAGACCATGGTGCTAAATGCAAGACTCAGCTCTACCTTGACTGTACTATCATGCTTGACAAATGCAATACCCTCAAAATAAGGAGACAGATATTCTCATATGTTGGTTTCTGTCTTGTGCTTCCTTTAATACTTCTTTTGTAAGCTGAATATAGAGTAAAACAAGATAAAGGACTTAGCCTTCAAACCATTGACATACAAGGGTCTGGCACAACTTTCCATGATTAGAGTCTTTTGAGATCAGCCTCTAACTGTGGTATTTTGTTTGTTTTACTTATTGTTATGCATTTTTTTCTGCGTGACAGTGAAGTCCTACTACTGCTATGGTATTGCTTCAGCAGAACCAAGCAAGCATTTGGATGGTAAATTTTAAATAGCATATAGTATTACACTGTTTATTGACTCCAAATATGTTAAAGTAGTAGTAGTAGTAATGACAAATAGTAAAGGTTATTATCCGGTGTATTAAGTTCAAATAAACGAGAAGAATATTAGAAAACCCTACAGATCACAGGATCTTAGAAGATAGTTGAGAGTGCCCTTGCGGGATCATCTTACTCATCTCTCCACCTGTGATATGATCAAGCTCCCCTCAAAAACCTGCAGGACAGATACTCCCCACTTTTTCTGGCAGGCAGTTCCATTGCTTCACTACCCTTCCATGAGACCGTCTTTCCCAAGAGTCTGATCCAAATGGAGAATGGTCTTATCCT
The DNA here is from genome assembly GCF_947461875.1 of Haliaeetus albicilla. Taxonomy (NCBI): domain Eukaryota; kingdom Metazoa; phylum Chordata; class Aves; order Accipitriformes; family Accipitridae; genus Haliaeetus; species Haliaeetus albicilla. The sequence continues at coordinate 5,624,275 of NC_091501.1, read as the reverse complement.
TCCTGTCATACCATAGCCTTTCACATAGTTGAATACTGTTGACATGTAGTATTCCATTCTGACATCACCTTCCTGCAGTTCTCGTTTCTTTATATGACTTGTATTTAGACTGCTACTTTCATTGCTTTCCTATGGACTCTGAAATTTGTCTGCATCTTCCTTTCAGTGTAGTGCCTAAAGATGGACACAGTGCCCCACCTGGGGCTTCCCAATAGCTGAGCAGAGTAGAAGGATTCCTTCCTGCACCTTGAATCAGAATCTTGTGTTTAGTTTTTTTGCTGTTCCTTGTAAATGATTTCTTTCACTATTTTGACAACTGAACAAAACAAAATCTGCATCCATTTGTTTCCTCCTGAAGGAATAGGAAATTTCTAATGAACTGTTAAAAGTTCACATGCAAGTAAGTTTAATAGCCATACTCTGGTCCCAGAAAAGTCTTTGGAAAACTAACTGTTGTCTATAATGTGATCAAGATTTGGCCCTGAGTAGACGTTAGTGCTTCATATAATAAATGAGTTCTGAAGTCTGTAATTAATTGAGGTATACGGCAGTTTGCAGGTTCATGGCTAACCTTTTGTCTTATTCCCCAAGAAGAAATTGAAGTGGGATGTGATTCTGTAGCTCACAATAGCATGCAAGTCTTGGAAGATATGCCTTCCTTCTAGGAAAATTAGAACAGGTCTGTTTGAGAGTCAGCCTTTTCGGCTATGCAAGGAAAACCCAGCCTTGGATGTATAGGCTGTCCCTTGCAAAGAAGCTTAAATTTCCCTAACTGTGTAGTCCTTTACTTTGATCATGTTCCATGTGTACAAGACAATCCAACCAATCTGTCATTTGTGACTTAAACTTTGAGTGTTATAAATAAATGCTGTGCAACTGCTGGCTAAAGGACAAATCAGAACATTAAGACGATTAAGAGAAGGCAGAGCATCAGTCCAACTACAATAAAGCTAATATCATTCAGTCCTCTGTAATTTAAAACAGCTGTCAGCTAGTCCTGGCTTGTGATATAACAGGCCAAATTCTTGGACACTGAGTTATTCTTAGAAATATGCATACAGGCATTGGCAAGTCATGCTGCAAATTGCCTGTTGCCAGTACCCTGTCAGTTGTATGTGCCAACAGATATAAAAGCTATTGTTCTAGCTCATGAAAAATAACTTCAAGTTTTTAATTTCAAATTACTCAAAGATTGTGGGGATATGGGAGCCAATGCATTTTAAACTAAACCTCACACAAATGAGAAATAATTCAGTAAATGTTGTTCAATTCACCCCAAAGTTAAATGAGGTCCTGCTCACTCATTGTAATGGGCAGTGTGTGACCCACCCTGGTGACCTCCAGTGAGGGATGGCAAAAAAGGGAGAAAAGGATAAAGCTGCATGGCCCCAGAATGAAAAAAATATTGGTGCAAAATAAGTAGGCATCATACTTTCCATGAAAGCTATAATACATATTATTTTAAGTCTTGTCTGTTGAAATGTACACCCTCACCTATTTCATCTACCCTCTCTTTCAAAGATCCATGCAGCTACCGGCATTTCCTGTGTAATATCACTTAGGAAAGTGAAAACATAAGTGGAATTTTCAATAAAAATGTTGTTTGATATGAAGCTGAGTTATTTCCACATAGACCATGCTTTCAGCTTCAAGAGCAGAACCATTGCTCTATTGAAAATTTGTATTAGGGTTGGAATTTATTGAATCTACTTTTCCTTTCCTTTGTTCATGGAAATGCATGATTCGCAACTTTATCCTTTTTCCTCACTTTTGTCCTTCTCTCCTGCGCCTTAACTGGATGCCCATACTTTCACAGTTTGGTGAATAGTGTAGGCAGTTTGGGAAAGAAGGATGGCAGGAACATATATCATCATAATGTTCACAGGACATGTTGATGAAGTAATGCTGTATTCAGGAACACTGCAGCTTTTATTGAATTTTACGTATAAGGTGGAATGGAAAACTGTGGTGGTTGTTAAAAAAAATATTTGTTATTGCATTTTGTGAGTTCAGACCTCTTGCTTATGTTATGTATGTTCCCAAACTGCTCAACCTTATCCCTTCAATAAATGGAAGAACGTAACTGGATTTTTCGGTGTGCAGTAGAGGGAGTGAAGCTCAGTCCTGTCAAGGATGTGCATGTACGGACTCCTGGGAAAATCTGAGGTCAGAAACTGTGGGGCTGTTGAAGCTTAGGCACCTCCCTGGTAGACAGTGACTGATATGTAGTTTTAGGGATGCAGTTTACATGCCTAAGACCTCCTTCGTTGCTAGGTCTAAATCCCAATTGAGTTGTAATAGAATTTTGATGCCAAAGTAAATAAGTGGATTAAAAATTGTCCTCAGTGTATCCAGAAGTTTTTTTTTCACACGGGTTTCTAATTATTTCATGCTCTGATGGCTTTGGTGGTTTTTTTTCTCAGGGTTGATGAAAACCTTATCTTTTGTTTGGATCTGTTTCGATCTAGGTTTCAGTTTGAGCACTGAGCTTGAACAAAACAAAACTCACTTGTTTAATCTCATCCGGTCTTGTCTTCTGATACAAATATTTTGAACAGCAGTGGTTCTGCAAAAGTCATAAGTGAGATTGTAAGTTGTAGTACTGTCTGGCTTAGAAACAGAAACATCTTGTGGATAACTCAGAAGTCAGGTGCAAATCAATCAGTTGCTCCTGTTGCGTTCATTTATAGGGCTCCGTCAAAGGCCTTTGGTTCCTTACGAATTGCAGTACAACATACCAAGGGTCAAAAAGGAGTTTATTTTTCAAATGGCAAGAATTATTCTGGACATATAGCTCATGATTGAGTGAGATCTCTTTGGAGGTGGAACAAATGTTAGCAATAGTTGAGTTACTTCTGTTTTATAATAGGACTGATAATTAGTAAATGGCCATTTGCACTGCTGCACTAGGGAGTCTTACTGCTTCCTAAGTGTCTGAAGTAAGTCTCACAGCATGAGGTATTGCCCCTATTTTGCAGATGGAAGAAGCTGGGGGTAGAGAAGTGAAGTGCTCCCACAGGAAGCCTTTGGCAGAGCCAAATAACAAGAGTCCTGATTCATGGTCTGTGCTATGGTTGCTTGATTACATTTTCCTTGTCTTCTTCCCTTGCTTGTTGGTGAATCATGATAGTGGGTGACCCCAATTTATACTGCAGATGGTAACATTTAAATCTCATGAAAGTCTTCATCTAGTGAACCTTTTTTTTTCAACCTTATAATATCTTTTTCCAGAGATTTAACTGAAAAATAAGGAACCTCTGTGTAGAGTATCGGGAATCTGATCTAATAGTTTTACATTCTGAGCTTGACTAAAAGAATAAGCTGGTTTTCGAAGTTTTTTCACCTTTTTTTTTTTTTTTTTGGCCATGATTCTTCTCCCTGCCTTTGCTTTCTTTTTCCATCTTTCATAAGGAAACCAGAATTATGGTTATGTTGTGCTCTGTCCAGGTAATGTTTTAACAGTGAATTGCCCAATTCCTCTCAAAATCGTTATTATTCAGTTAACGATGGCCTTTAAGTATTTGTCTTTTTTTTTTTCCTCAGCTCCTACTGTAGTAACAGTGAGCTGAACTCTATTTTAACTTCCAGTGTTGTGGATTCAGTACTATTGTACTGATGACAATTCCTCGGATTTATTATTACTAGGTGAGAAAAGAATTTTCCTCAATAGGTTTCTTATAACCTGTGAGAACCACGATAGTATCAGAGTTGATTCAAGTTGGATCTAAAATACGAAGCAATGCTCACTGCCAAGTTGGAAGTGCATGGGCACGAACTCACACTGTGCATGCTTTCTATGTACTGCGAACACTGCAGGCTACTTCATTTTCCCACTATGAAAATCCTGTGGTTTTCTTTGATAGAAAAGGGTGCTGTCTGTGTACTTTATAAAACCTGTGAACTTGTTGCAAAGAGAAAACAAATGGACAGTGTAGAACATTTCTTAATAACTTAGCTGAAGAGAATTTTTCCTCCAAGAAATGTTTTTCTCATGGAAATCTGTAAGCCTGATTGCAACACAGCCACAGTGCGGAGCGAGTCTTTAGGAATGGTAATTACCAGCACCATTCAAACAAGGTGTTATTTTGTCCTTATAGGTCTTTTGGGGACTTGATAAGTGGGGACTTGACTTTGGGGGACTTGATAAACAACTTTCTCATTTTCGTTGTTGAATTTATAACCTTATGAAGAGAACAGGGGACATTTACCCTTACTGTGCCAAAACTCTGCTTCTGAATGCAGAAGATGGGAAATACCCTGCGGAAAAAGATTTTTTGCAAGGACACTTGCGAGCTGGGGGCACAGTTTGTGTGGAGGAGCACTTCTGAGCACGTGTCCAGTGGGTGATGGAAGGAGAGCAGGAATCATCTCTCCTCCGTGCCCTTGCAGCTGAGTGTTTTAATTGCGACAGGCGTGACTCAGATTAGACACCAGACAAAACTCTCCAAAGGCCAGGAGACCACGACAGGGGAATATGTCGCCCGGGGGTGTTGTGGAATAGTGTCTGGAGGATTTTTGAGCTGTTAGACAAGCGTCAGTCAGGAGTGACAGTAAGCGTAGCAGATTGTGCCCGGGGGCGGAGGGGTGGACTAGCTGACCTCTCAAGGTCCTTTCCAGCCCACGTGGCTGTGACTGAGGGAAAGGTCCAATTACTTATGACGGGAGAGACGGAGTGAGTTGACAGCAGAGGAAATGCATGATGAATGGCACCTTATCTAGTTCCCTTACTGTTTTCTCTGCCTGCAGACTTTTCGGTATGGTGTGATGATACATCTGATTGTAGTGCTTTATTCAGCCACTCTATTTCTCTTTGTTTTATATAAGTAAAGAGAAAAAGTTACTTTTTTGTTGTTGTTGTATTTTTTTGGTAATGTTTCACTTTCTATGCTAAACTTTTTCTGCTATAGCTAATGTATTATTTTGAAACTCTGTTCCTTGAGTCTGTTAGTTGGGAGCCTACAGAGATGTATAAATTTGTAGCAGCTGATCAGCAACTCTGAAAACTTTAACAGCTTTACAAATCCAAATAATAACCAGCAAAATTAATTTAAAAATATTCAGTTTATTTTTCTGATTTTATTAGTAAATGAGAAAAAGGCATCCAAAAAACAGGCTGTGCTCTACAACTGTCCTTAAAACATCTCTGAAATGTAGTGTGCTTGAGAAAGAGAAATCTCTTTCTTAAAAGAAATATTTTTCCAGCATTTGCAAGATGTCATAAACTGTTTTATGCGGAGAGAAAAATGGAACATCTGTGCCATTCATATTTATTTTCCCAACATAACTTACCAGAAAATAAAAGAGAAGGGGGAGGGTTTATTTTGCAATTTCTCTGCAGCTGTTTGTGTGACTGTCCAGGGCTGCCAAAAAAAGAAACTAAAAGAAACAATCAAATAACTTCTACGATTTAAACAAAATGGAGAAAAATAATTTAGAAAGAAGCCAGCATTTGTTTTCTAACTTCTTGTGTGATTTATCAGAGCGACTGCACATGCCAGCTTTACCATCTGTAGCACTTTCTGACGCCGTGTGGAGAGCAATTCTGAGGAAGGTCTCCAAAGAGCTGGCTAGGTGACCTTGGACCTGCAGATTCATTTCTAATGTTCCCACATAAAAGGGTATTGTCAGCCTAGTCCTCCACATGCTCCCGTAGCCCTCACACCTGTGATAACTCTATTACAAGGTTGTGGCAAGGCAGTGCCCTCCTTGAAGATTGCTCATCCCTTTTGATGTTAACTGAAAGGAATCACTGAATTATTCAGCAATGAGATCATCAAGGCAGAACTCCTGTTGTGCCTGGCAATTATATGTGCTGTCCCTGGGAAAGTCCTGCTTGCACAATGGCCTAATTCCAACCTGATGGCTCTTACCGTCCACTTTCAAGCTGTCTTGCTGAGACCTCAAAGGAGTAAAGGTCTTACTATTAGCTCTATAGCAAAGTGTGGCCTCCAGTGTGGAGCTGGACTGCGGACCTTCGTACGGAAGAAGAAGCTCTGACTTCTTCTCGCTGGGCATGGGCAGGTGAGAAGCTGGCTTCTGTGAATCCCACCTTAGTTATCACTGGCTGGTGTGATATCCCACCTTAGCCTTATCTATCTGGAAAGAAAGTGGTCTCCAGTGCCAGCTCTTTGTCTGGTGGTTAGACAGTGGTGCTCTCGAATGCGGTGGGACCATGACCACACACTGAATGGCTCTAGTTGACAAAGAACAGAAGCTAGAGCTGTACAACAAACTGGGCCTGAGTGGGCACATCTCTAACACATCTGTAACTTTACACCTATTTTCTTTCAAGGTAAGGGCAACAGCAGCATTTGCATCGGGTAGAGAGCGGCTATTAGCTCTGCTTCTAAACCTTACCTAATTAATCTTGCCAACACTTCAGGAGCTGATTTTACATTCAATAGCACGATGACATTCTTGAAGTCTAAAATAAGTAGCTTTTGTAGAATGAATCGTAATTTGCTCTTGTATAAAAAGCAAAGAATAAATGAACATGCCTTGAGAAAGAAAAGAGCACCTCCTCAGAGGCACACCAAGAACGACAAGGAGAGGTGCACAGTGTAGAGTCCATTTTTAAAAAACAAAGGTGGCAAGAAGAGGCAGCAAAAGAAACTTGCTTAGCCCAAGCTAGTATAAGTTTTCAGGAGCAGAGAAAGAATGAGGTGACAAGACAGGAAACTGAGAAGCCAAAGTGGGAGTGAGAAGCTGGTTCTGCTGTGACTGAAGAAAAGAACTGAGGTGACATCAGTGATTAAAAAAATGTAATGGGCAGGAGGGGAGAAAGTGAGGTAACAGGAGTTATTTTAAATTACTCAGAAATGGCAGGAATTAGTGGAAATGTGGAGACCAGATGCAGCTGTACTGCAAAGTAACTCTCATAAAAATGACTTCTTGGTGCGTTAAGGCACCATTCAGTACTCTAGCTGGCAAGGACATCATGGATTCAGGCCTCTCCCCCAGGTAGGTCTCTGCCTGAACTGGCCCGGTTAGCTGTATTTTATGAGAAAATACTATGTTTCTAAGGCTGACATCGTGAGGGTGAGACTTTATATACTGAGCTTCACACAGCCCTTCTCCAGGGGCATGAGGGAGGCTTAAATTGGAAAGTAAAATTAAGACTTAGGGTTCTGTTTTGTTGACTCCAGTGAAGATTTTCTGTTAAAAATGGGGTTTGTGAAAAATTTCTAGGGCCTTGTTTGTTTTTAGGTATAATGGTAGTTCAGGGACAGGCAGTGGGGTACACGAGCCAGTAGGCAGGGAGCATACACATGAAGTACCATTGCTGCCTGCATCAGCTGCTCCCAGTGTGGGGATGCCCAGAAAGGAGGCAGCAGCATCCACAGGGTGGCCAAGTTTCCAATATCTGGAGGCAGAAAAGGGCTGGGGAGGAGAGGAGATGTACCCGTTTTCTGTCCCTGTGGCACGCTGACCATTGTAAGAGAGTTGGAGCACACCGGGAGAAGTGGCATTTGCACTGTCAGGCGTAAGTTTGGTACCGTGATTCTTCCTCTCCGAGCGAAGAGCAAAAGCAGGTGGCAAGCTGCTCTGGCTCCAAGCCACTGCTTGCCGCTTGGTCTCTCCTCGGACATTGCAGTGCTGAGGGCTTTGGGCAAAGCCATGCCATAGCCCCAGCTGTGCCAGCTTGGTTGCTCTTTGTTCTCCTGAGCTCTTCAAACGGGTTAAGAATCACATCAGATGATGTCCTCTATGGGTCTGCTGGTGCTTTGCGTTTATGCACCGTAACCTGCATGTTTGAACAAAAAGTCTTAAAGAAAACAGGCAGTTTTCTTTTATAAAAGCTCAAATAATAGGTCCCAGAAGTTTATGAGTGATTAAGAAACTTTGTGCTGTATGGTAAGGACACGAATAGCATGCAGCATTTTACAGTACAAGGCTAACCCAAGGTCCCAGCCTTGTAGCTGGGGTTACAATACACTTGTGACCCTGTGGGCTCATGAAGAGGTCCGCTGGCTCCAGCCTGGGCTCTACCTGCCCCTTGGGCACTCCACGACCAGGGGTCAAATACACCCAGCCCTAAGCGTGGCCTCTGCCTGGCTTGGGATCGTCCCTGAGCATACAGATCCGAGTTTAGACCCGCTTCATCTGGCCGCAGCCAAGCTGCAGGCACAGCAGCTGCATTTCTCGTACCAGGGCAAAATTTGGCTTCATTTCCCTGCCCTAAGACAACTGACAGGAGTGCCAAGCCGAAGCTGATGTAAATGAAGGTGAACCCACAAGCTGTGTTGACTGAAGCCCAGGGACTGATAGCATAGGAAGCATCTGATGGGAGTGGGAAGATCAGCGATGGGAAAAATAAATAGTTCTTATCACACAAAGGCTGGGGTCTGCAAACCACACCCGTCCGTCAAAGTAATCTCAGCAGTTTATTCAATCTTGTGCAGAAAAGGATAATTTGCATCTGTGTTTTCTGAACCCGAATCCCACTGGGGCTGGTCAGCAGCAGAGTCCTGAGGGGGCACGAGCTGTGGGCAGCGGAGCTGGAGGGGCTCAGTGCCTGCACAAGGCTGGCAGCACCAAGGCCTTACATGTCTTAAAATTCCACTTAATTTCTCTGAGGGCATCTTGAAAAGAAACCCAGCAAGAGGTTTTAATGCTGTTGCCATCCAGCCTGTGAGCTGTTTAGTTTTCAGCAATGATTGCCGTGAGGAAGGGGGAGATTAGGTCCTGGCAGCCCTGCCTTCACTCTGACACAAAAATGTTGTTATCAGTGCTTTTAAGCAGGCTAATTGATCACTTGTTAACAGTGGCCCTGACCGTCAAGGTCTGGGAGGGGCAAACTTGTTAAAATGATGGCTGCTGTTTGATTTTTTAAATTTTGGATAGATAAAGCCAATTTGCCCGTGACACGGGGCTTAACATTGCATTGTTTTGAGAAGCACTGCGGGGTTATTGGTGACCTCCAGGGGTTGGACCATAGTGGTTTTTCCATGTCATCTGACAGGGACAGACCTCATTAACACATAGTCCAGGCAGCTTCCACCAGGATGTTAAATTAATGATACGGAGGCAAGAGTTCTGTCTGCAAAAGGCATGCTGTCATTTCCTCTGGCTTGTAGCATTTCCTTTGCCATCTCCTCCACAATTTTGTTTAGCTTGCAACAACAGAAATGGCCTAGCATGGAGTGTGTTCCGCACGCATGCAAAAAAGGTAACGGGATCTGCAGAGAACTTTTTTAAAGTTGGGTTTGCACTCTTGTGCTGTCTCTTTGTGAAATGTAAGGAAGATTGACAGTTGGGGGATTGCAATAAACTGTGGTGTTTTCTTTTGCTCCTCTCCCCTCGCCACTTCTAATTATCTGAATTGTCAAGTCTGGGATCCCTCAGCCTGACAGAAGTGATGCTCGGAGGGGAGAGGCTTAACAACTTGCTTACATTCAGCTATTCAGACATAATCAAAGGTTGGGTTTGCTGTATCTTTTACATGTGATTGTTTGACCCAAAACAGTGGTCATTTAAGTTGAAAGAAGTGGCTTGAAAACAAATAGAAAATAAGAGCTGTAAACTGACCTAAATTCCTCCTCTTGACTCCTGGGTCACCCTACCAGCTGCCATGGGCTGTTTACACTGGACTTACTTAAAAAAATGAAGGCAAGAGCTTGCAGGTCCCTACCTTTGCATCTCCACCAGTGTTTGACCCAGTCTGTAACCTCTGTTCCCTGGGACAGAGAAAGGAGAGTGCTTAACAACACTAGCAGCCAGCCTACGCTGTTGTGCCTGTGTGAGGAAGTGTCTGAAAACCACTAAAAGTTTGACAGGATTATACTTAGATGAATCTTCTGATAGAAGAGGCCAAGTAGCCCTTCCCCTGCAGTAACTACTGTCAGCTGGGTATAGAGTTTTATTTTCATGCTTGAAGAGGGAAGGTGAGAGGCATGGGACAGGGACAAATATGCGAATGTCTGTCCTGTGGTTTCAGGAGCTGGTAAGAAGTACATAATTTGGGGTCAGTGGCCCTCCTTCTCAGCTGCTGCTGGCTACACAGGCGTGATGCAACAGAAATGGCTCCCCCTCTCAAAGCCCCATGGAGTATAAATCAAGGAGGAAAGTGATTCACACAACTAGAGAAAGGGTAAAGGACTCACCTGTGGAGCAGGAAGGGAAGGTAAGGGCAAATCAGTTACCATAGAGGTGAGGGGGGGAGAAGGGAGGGTGTGACTGGTGTTGGGGACTGGGATGTGCTCTGGGATATGGGGAGGAGGAGGGTGGAGGTGAGATGGAGACGGGAGGCAAGATGGAGAAGGAGCAGAGTAAAGAAGAAACCAGGCTTAGGTGGACCAGAAGGAGAAAAGTCAGCATGTGTGGGCCTTGTTCTCTACTGTAAGCTTGTCCACCAGAGGAGAAAAGCCTCTGCAGCTCCCTGCTTGCTTGGTGGGGAAGGGCAGTGTAATGAGTCTGACTGCTCTTCTGTTGATGACTCACTTAAAGGTCAGAGTGATTCCACCTCAAAATGTAATAGGGCTGAGAGGTTATCTGGACCATCCTTCTCTTGCTCTGGCTGGAATTCATTGGTATGCCTGCTTTTTCAGATAGCAGTTTTAAAAGCTCTGTCAAATGCACACCAAAAATGCATTAGAAGAATTGCTGTGTTTGCCAAGCCGTGCTCTTGCAAATTAGGAAATACCAATATTACCCATCTGTAGCCTGAGTGCATATCTTGGGCATGCATTCTGATGCCAGTCTGCACCTCCAAGGTCACAGGGGTGTTGAGGGTTTTTTTTTTATTGTTAAAACATTCTTGATTGCCAGAAACACAAGCCGTGTCCCAAAATACAAACGCTTTAATGCTAGTTCCATTTACATGGTGCAGAAGGGCACACAAACAGTATTAATCAACAGAATAAATAAGTGCGCTTCTATCTGCCAGGCTGATCATGTGTATCATGTCTCTCACATTGGTACATAAACAGTCCTGTGTGCACACATGGGCTCCTTTTTCAATAGGGGATTTCCCACCAGAGCTCTGCAAGAATGTGTCCTCATAATGCTCTTTCTGGACAAGGACTGGCAAGAACAGTTGCTAGCAAGCTTGGACAGTTTTGTCAAGGGCAGATATTTATGACTCTCCGCTTAAAAAGAAAAACGTTACAGCACTGTGTGGAAAAAAAAAAAGTTGCAATTATCTGTCAAACTTGTGCACACAGTATAGACTACAGCAACGAACTAAGAACCAGATTATATTCCCACGCCATGTCCCAGCTTGATCTGTTCTATGTGACTGGTCCAAATAAAAACCACGTGGCTCTGTCAGATATAATAACAGCCTTTGCCTTCCAAACTTGCTGGGTAATCATTATTGCAGCAGCGATATTGAACTTCTTACAAGCCTGCAGTAAAGCTTTGCAGTATCCCCTTTTTCCTGCCTCTCTGGAAGGTTAACTCCAGATTGCTGAACTGTGGAGAGAGCGGGGAGGGAAGTGCTGCTGCCCTTCTGAGATCTTGAAATGGCCTGCCATGGGCTAAAGTGCAATTTTAGGGCCCATAACCCCAGGAAAGGTGAGCTTTAGCCAGTGATAATCCACTCAAAAGTAAAGGCTGATTTATGAGCAAATCTGTCCCTAAGTGTCAAATATCTGGGACATGTGAAATGTCAGGTCTTAAAAAACCCAACCAAATCAAGAGTGTTTAATAAGATAAGCATGCTGGTAAAGATAGAGATATGATGAAACCTTTCACTGAAACTGCAAGGTATTTCAAGATGTAATAAGTGTGTCTCCTTGCTGCTGAAGACTGGTTGCAAATTATCTTTTTAGTTCATCATCTTAAACATGAATATTAAATGGACCAAAGATAGATGCAGCCAGCTCTAGTCACCAGGAGACATCCCATTCATTAACGGGCCATTAAGAAATGCAGATGGTAACTACAATACTTGCTTTGGTGAATATATGTTCATTATAGCCCATTAAGTGATTTCTGTGTCTGACTGGGCTTCACGACAAGTGCTGGATATTTGAACTCTTTCGAGAAGCTCATAAATCAGTGAGTGCTGTATTGTGTTTGCCCTGCTTCAACTTTTACCATGCTCCCCCCAGGGTCATCATTATGCTTTCGGAAAGACAGGTTCTTCCTTCCAAAATCATGTACTTAACCTTTTGTTTAGCGTGTCCAAACACTTCAGCCTCATGGCGCTTTTCCATTTTGGGAAGGGTTATTTATAACTCACCAAACAGGGCAAATCTTTCTCTGTCTGAAAGCTAATATTTGTATTTATTTATTTTCTTTAAGGAAACATACTTACAGTCAGCTGAATGATGGATGAACAGCAAAACACCTTCTCTACATGTGCATATAACCCAAGCTCAGATCTGCTAGTGCAGCTTCACTCCAGGCAGACAGTTCAGTCTAACTATACATATGGTTAAAACAGCCCAGACATCAGAGTGAGTAGCAGTAGCTGGAAAACTGAAAGATCTGCATGTGCTAAAGGTGAGGGTTGGGGTTCAACTGAGGAGACCCCATTCTGCATCATGGCACAAACTTCTTATGGGGCAATAAGCAAGTCACTTCACCTCAGCACAACCCTTTTCCATCCACCTCCCTCTTGCTTGAGCTTTCCTGAGCTCCATCTCCTGCTTAGTACAAGTGGCCCCTGTACCTCTTGAGTGACTAAAGCTGCTGCCCTTCATCCTTCTGATAACAGACGATGAGTTTGTAGATAAAGAGGATGTGGCTGGAGGCAGCGAGAGGTGCTGATGTTGCAACCTCCTTCTAGCTCCCTGTTTGACTACTGCAGCCACTCTAGGAGTTGTCTCAGTACGGCAGAGGAAGGAACGCATTCTATTTTTCTTTTGTATGTCCTTCATTTTATGGAGATGAAATTATGCTTCCTACCTACCTGAGGGCACACAAGGAGGATATTTGCAGGTCACTTCACACAGGCTTCCTTCAAACTAACCTCTAATCATGGATTTCCTTGCAGAGAGCAGTTTTTCTGTTGCACTGAGGACAATTATGCAGCCAGTGGGGCTACCTGGAGGGGAGGGTGAAAAGTTCTGCTGTCCTTGCTACAGTCTTCTACTCAGGGATAACCTTAATAGGGGTGTTGCAGTGATTGAAACATGAGAGGATAGCTGTAAGTGAGACACTGATACAAGCAGACAACACTTCTGAAGGGGTGACAGGGAGACAAAAGGTTAGTCAATGGAGCAGAGATTTAGGAGAATTCACATTAAGGTTAGGAAGATGTTACAATTAAAAATGAGGAATAGTGTAGTGATGCAGCTGGCAGGTGAAACTAGTCCTGGTACAGTAATCAGGACAGGTCTGTCAGAAGATCAGTCATGGTTCAGAGTAAGGAACTCTGCTGTAAGAGTGAGGATGTAATGTGTTGTCTTGAGCAAGAATGGAGATAGAAGAAATCATTTGTGTGAAGAGATCTCTTCTCATGCAAAAAGTCCCTTTTGAGTCTAAGAAACTTTGCTGGACAAAGCCATTGGCTCACTAGTGAAAAGTTGGTGAAAAGGTTGAAAAACACTAATGGATCAAGGGAGATTTATATTGGATCAAGAACCGTGTCCACAAAGAAGAAAGGAGACAGGAAGTATTTGAAACTAATTCCAGCAGAACATCTCATATGAACCCAGAGGTTAATGGTATGCTTCATCCTTATGGGAGATTCAGGTGGATCTTTCATGACTGAAGGGTCCAATTTTGATCCACTTTCTGGTGTTTCTCAAGACATCTTTAACTCTCAATTTCTGCAATTTATAGCAATGAAAGTGAGCCTTGCAATGGGTGTGTTGAACACTTCTAACACCTTCTCAGACATGGCCTCATCCTCAGCTGCTGCAGCTCTGCTGGCCAAGGGGCTACTCTAGAGGTGGGCTAGCTGGAGAAGTAGCCTGTGGGGTTTCATAAATTCTACGGTGGAGATCAGATGACGGGGTTTTGGTACATTGTTTAAACCTTCCATTTGACTGAAAGGTCTTTGTTGTCAGAACAGCTAAATGGAGAAATAGGGAGTGAGAACAGTGAGTTTTGGTTGCCTCTGGTGAAGTGACTGACATGTGAAGAACATTAATGAGGGCTTTTGGAGGGACCGCCTGCCTTGTTTCAGCTTCAAATGAGGTTATGACTACAACTGCTCAGGTGAAAAACAATTAGGCAGCAGAGCAAAATTTTCCCTGACTTATGAGAACTCAGCAAAGGTAATTCTGTCTTCCCGATTTTTGATGCCTTAGGCAGACTTGCACTGCTCTCATCCATCTGGGCATTGCTGTATGCCTTCTCAGCAGAACAGCTTACACACAGCAGCCTGACCTCTAATTCTGCGAGGTTCTCAGAGGCCCACTGAGAAAGAAGAGGAATTGTGACTACTTGTGCTCACACCTGCCAGTGCACAGTCGGGCTCACAAGGCTGCAAAAACAAGCGTCGTCCCCCCTCCTGGGACAGTGCCTGAACTCAGTGACATTTCTGTAGGGCAACTAATTTGACGGAGCCCAGCTGAATTACTGCAGACTTCTCGAGACTGTCACCGAGATCAGCATCTCCCTCTCGACTGATAATCTGTTGTGCTTTGCCTTATTTGTCATCTTAAGTTATCCCTGTGCACAACCGATGAGACCGCTAAAAGAGCCTGTTTTGCAAACTGATAGTGTATCTCAGAGGAAGCATTTGCAAAATGTTGGTATCCCAGTAGAGGTCCTTGGATAAACAGTTCCAGTAAAACAAATATATTCCCCCCTTGACATCAAGCAACGGATATATGGCAGGCCTGGGTTTTGCCCATTAGCTTCCTTAAATGCCATGCAAGATTTCAGGTTGAATTCTATGAATTCAATTGAATATTGAATTCATTTTGTTCTCGTCGTGCTTCAGCCAGTAAGTTGTAATCTGAGGGTCTTGCAGAGGTGGAAAGGAAAAGTCTGCCACTAACACAAAGCAGACTGAGTGGCCCTGTGCATTTCCTAGGTAAGACTGAAGGGGCCAGTCTATGGCTCATTCAAAGCTGGCAGAGCTAACGCGTCTGACTCACAGGGAAGAAACAGTACTAAATCGAGGATCTTTATGTAAAAAACCACCCCACCTCATTTAGCTGTCAAAAGCTTTTACAGTCATCCTTGAGTGTGAACCACAAGAGCTGGTTCGTGTCTATCAGTTGGTTAGTCAAAGGAAACGGGGTGCATTTTAGAGATTCCATTGTCCCTTCATTCCTGCGTTTATTTGTCTTCCTCCACAGAGCCCTGAAAGTGATGGATAGTTTGTTGACTTCTGAACCTGAAGATAACTTTCTGAGTTGTGTCTCCTGTTGGAGGAAAAGCATGTAAAGGGGAGCAGAAAAGATTTCAAAGATTTTGTACAGCAGAGGATGGCAGCAAGCCATTAATTATTTGCAAAGGAATAATAACAGATAGATAGGCTTTTTATTTTATTTTTTTTTGCAAGTTGAGCTATTGATGTGAAATGAATAGCTGCTGTAGAACGATTGCAACCCACGTAACCAGCTAGGATTTTACAGTCTTTGTACAAAGATATTTAAAAAGATTAACATAGCTTTGGTAGAATACATTAGTATGCTGGGATAACAAAGCTCTTTGGAAACCTTTGGAAACTTCTTCCCAACCCCCCATCAAATTACCTCCAAATTCTTATTTATTATTACTTAGAGAGCACGTTAAGTGCACACTGTGCATTGTAACAAAGCCATGGCCCCTGCCCTGAAGATTTTACAAGTCTGAGGTCTTGATCTAATACCTATTTAAATCTGTGGGAGTCTTTGCCTTGACTTCAGTGTGGTTTGGATCAGATCCTCGTACAGCATTTCATGAGACTTAGCAACAGTTCTTGTTACACTCTCGTACACCCAGCTAGCTCACGGCAAATTCATGGCTGAGCAGTTCCCTGCAACAGTCCCTCCAAATGCAGCGGGGACGTTCACTCCTGGGGCGAGTGAGCGCTCACTAACCCGGGCACACGCGGCCCTGGTGGCTGGGAGAACAGAGGATGGAAGGATGGAGGTAACCATGCCGTTTTGCTACTGGTTTTTTAGCACCAGGAGCAGCAGGCGTGTGTGACACACTAGGCTAAAATTCCTTACATGTGCCCTCTGCCTGAGCGTGAGCTGTGCAGCCAGCTCAGGAAGAAAAAAAAAAGGTGTGGAAATCTCTGAGGATGCGATCCCCTCCACGTTCTGCCCCAGCCATCTTCCAAGCGAAAGCTACGCGTACGCAGTCTTTGCCCCAACTTATTTAACTGCTTTGACTCATTCCAGCTTACTGGAGTGGGGGGAATTTACAACTCCCTTTTCTGCTACCACAGCACCAGCTCTGCAAGTATTTAGCCTGTTGTGGACGCTTGTGTGTGCTTGTTTGGAAAGGCTGCTTGTGTATAGTTTTGCTTCAATGCAAATGCTTTAGGCTCCAGCGCAGCAAAGTAATTAAGTATATGCTTGACTTTAAGTCCATGAATGATCTCTGAATCTGCGTCTTTGTACTCAGAACAAAACCCCTTAAATAAAGGAATAGCTTGAATGCCAGCAGCCCAGCTGTTTTTGAACAACCCTCCAATAACAAACCCGAGAGCATTTGCATTGGTAGAAACAAAAGTTGGATAAGGAGGCTGATTCACTGTCTGGCTTCTGGAGACATTTTATAAATAGCTGCAAGAAAAACACAGGAGTTTTTTTTTATTATTATTATTAGTTGATAAAACATGTTGACAGAGTCCTTTTCAGGATTGTAACTTGGGGGCAGCATGTCTTTTTGGACAGCAGACACATGGCAAACAGTTTATTTGCTGAAGAAAGCCAGATGCTCTATGTCCTTGGCAGGCGATTTGTAAGATTAAGGAAAATCAAGCTAGTGACTAGAGTGTGGTAAATAAGTAAAATAAATAAATAAAACAGTTGTGCTGCCCGCAAGAAACTCTTCTGTCCTTTTTGGCAGGACAGCTGGTTTTCAGCTACTTTTCTCCGCAGTGTGCGGCTGACAAGGAAGAGCAGGCCACCTGAGGAGAAGCGTTTCTCGTTTGCCAGCCACGGCCTTTGCCTTCCCAGCACAGCGCTGCTGCACGAACGAGCTCAGATGCCTCCATAGACTCTTGCAGCATGTCCCAGGGAAGATTTATGGGCACAGTGCTGATCAGGTGAGAGGGTGAAAGATGCACATGAAGGAGAAGACAAGGACCAGGAACATTCATGTTAAGCATCTTTCCTCAAGCCGTTGCCCAGCCTGAGTTTGAAGCTGTTACGCGGCAAGCAGACCACCTCTGGGAAACCTCTGATGGGTGATAACCCGGGGATCAAGGGCTGGAAAACAGGCAAGACAGAATGTCTCCTACATGTAGGGCTTGATCCACAGCTGGCACAGATCAGCATCATGCCATTGGAAGAAGAGACTTTGTATAGACTGAGACCAGCTGAACACCAGAATTGCCAATAAAATAAAGTAGTTCTGTGAATAAACAGAATATTAGCAGAGGAAAAAACAGAGATGATAAAGTTTGTGTTGTTTATCCTTTACGCAGCTGGTCTTTTCTTAATTTTTCTTCAGCAGATGTTTGGGCCGGCACAGCTTAGAGATCAAGATATTATACTGCTTTCAATTTGTATCAGGGAGGGCGCAGGACTGCTGTAAAATATTTCCTAGGCCATTAGAGTTTATGAACCAATGAGCTAGAGAGACCACGCAGTAGATTTTTGAATGCCTGTCTGAAGCCTCTGAATTGCATATGCTCCTACCCCCACCGTGCCTCTAGCTATAACCCTACCTTTTCTTTGATCAGGCTTCCTCAAGAAAAATACTGACACTACTTCAAATACCATTAGGATAATTCCTCTGCCACCTATCCCTATGGAAAGAGGAATGTGAGGAGAGGATCCCCCCACTTGCTGTTCTCTCTTATACAGGCTCTCTAGGTGACAGTACCTGAACACCTTCCAGTAATGCACTGCCATGGCAATATCTGTTCCTCAGTGTCATTCTCTTTCCTTCCCTAAGAGACTCGTGGGTGCAGTGAAGCTGTCATGGGAAGTGAGAGGACTCAAGGTAAAAGGCAAACTGTCCCTTACCATGGGGGCTACACTCATTCATACGAGGCTTCTTTCCCTCTTGTGCTAGTGCAAGGGAGCAGCAGCAAGCAGAAGTGAATTACCTTAGTGTCATTACGCAAGGGTAAACCAGAAATGGACTTTTAAATTGTTTTTGTTATTTGAATAACATGAAGGCGTCCCTGAAGATTGTAAAATTTTTTATTTAAACAAAGATTTCCCCTCCCTGCCCAGCCAGCTAAAGCCAGCTGAGACAAAAGAGAGAGAGTGATGTGTGAACGATGTGTTAACATGGTGAGCAGCAGAGTTGCTCCCTGCTGCCTAAACCTCCCTACAGGATAGGAATTGGAAGGAAAAAAAAAAAAAAAAAAAAAAGGTAAGGGGCAATGCCAATATGATTTGAGCCTCTTTCTCAGAAAGCTCAGACTCTCTCCTCCTCCTCCCCAAATAAGAGATCTGATCTGACATCCCTCCTGTGTCGGAGTGGGCACCTCCCTGGATGTCTTCTGGTCTGGGAGGGTCAGTTTGTGACCTCTTGTGACTGGGGATGACAGCAGATGAGTAAAGGCAACGAACACTGTGAATGTGTGGGAGAGAGATGCTGGTGGCTGAAGACCTTGGAAAGGCATTGATTTTTTTGCAAGGTCTATTTTTAATGACTGTAATATTCTATTAATATTCAGGGGAGATATATTAGGACATTGATTCTATTTTGAGATTGTTTTTGTCTGAGTATTGGTTTGGACTGCAAACCAGCACTTTGGCAAACTTGTTCTTTTGTGTATTATGGCAGAGTAGTCCTTGGCTGGACCTAATGGGATTAGGGTTAGCATTGACTGGACACACTTTCCCAGTCAGCTCCGACTGGGCACTTGGTGGGATTTTGGTGAGGCTGACACCATTTTGTCTGAGGGTCAAGCGCTTTCAGTTGCTGGAACCTAAGGCTGGGGATTATGTAGCATCAGATAAAAGAATACAAATAGTCAGATGTTGGGATTTTGAAGTATGTTTAATGCGACACTTTGAAAAAATGTGCATGCTATTTCATCGTTTTCTCTGAATTGCCCAACTCTAATCTGGTGTGGGCAGTGTTTTCTTTAAACTGTCTCTCTCTAAAACCATCCTGCATAATCATGTACCAGACTATTTATTCCCAGGGACGGCTTGCATCACACATGAAAGAATTTAATAATGACACTTGGATGGAGTCCTGTTATTTATGGAGGAAAAGGTCGTGTGGTGTGCCTGCATCAGCGGTGGGTGGCTGCAGCCTTGGGTAGCGCAACGTCGGATCACTGTGCTGCCAGCAGATAGGGGAGCGTGCCTGACAGCCGGCCACGCTGCTTTTGTCATTACTGCAGAGCTGGGGCATCGTGCTCCTTCTTTCAGGCTTTGTTATTTATATCTCTCTGTAAATAAAACTGCTGCCTTTTCCTTCTGATAAATAGTGAAGAAAGCAGTGCAAGCTAACATGAATGGGGGAGCGAGTGGGAGTAGCATACTGTTGATATATACTGGTATCCTCATGTCTTCTGCTGTGCAAGGGAGAAATTGGTGGCTGGTTTTTGTTTTTATTTCTGGAAAGTGATCATTTTTAATCCCAGTCTTTCTCCCTTTCCATCCAGCTCCCGTACTGCTCGCCAAGTTTTGCTTTTCAGACGTTCTGGGAACGCCCTCACGGCAGCAGGAAAACTGCAGGGAAAACTGCAGGGCTGCCAGCCGTGCCGCGCCTCGTGCCCGGCTGCGAGCTCTTCTCCCCCCATCCCGCTCAGCTGGGTGCTCCCTGGCTCTGAAAAGCAAAACGGTGTCTTTAATTCTCCCCCTCTCTCTGCATCTCTTTGTACCTAATGTTTTCTCATTTGGGGAAACATAACTAACACTGTGATTTCATTTCCTTGTGGCACGGGCCTTGAAATTGAACTTTAGCCTTTTTGACTGTTCCATGTTGATTTATAGCATAGTATATCTTATGCAAATAACCTTATAGAGACACACCATCTCTTTCCTCCTGGTTATTTATTTTAACTAATGTTTTTAAGGAAGTGAGCAAGCAAATCAAAGGAGATATTATGCAGATTCATCTTTGGGAAAAATTCAGGTAGGAAGAAGAAAACAGAGCTTAGTCTTAAAAAAAGAAACGATAAAATGTACACCCTTCTAGAAGTGCTATATATGTCTGCTGTGTTGTGCTGTGGACAGAACAGCAGGTCTTTTGGAAAACAAAATAGCAATGTGGAGTTCAGTGCTGACTGGGCTTTGCCAAGCCCAGATTAAATGTGGTAAATGGAGAAGGCTAGAGGATTTCTGTTTCGTTCCCTATACTTACTGTTGGCGCTGCCAGTTGTGCTGGCAGAGCATTGCCACCGGCAGTAAGGAGTCTGCTGGTCACAGTCTGTTCTTGGTTGTGATCCCCTTTTCTTTGTGTTTTGGAATTGACGCTCATGACTCCATTGGCTCTTCAGTGCTATCAGCAGCAAAAATTAATGCACATATGGTTGCTGGAGTAAGCATGGTACGTACTGAATACCCACAGGAAGAAGATTTTTTTACAAAGTCGCTCTTCTAAGTAGAAGTGAACTTCCAGGGGGGGAATTGATCCTCTCGGTTATCATCTGTGGGGATGAAAAACCCCATACTTGGTCTTCAGCTCTGAACTGGTTTATGTATTTTTGTGTGTGTGTGGTCTAGACTCCCATGCAATTTAGTCATAGCCTAGCCCTGATTTTCCCATTGTTTTACATTTAAGTCATGCTCAGAGCTTTTCAGTCTTCTTGCCATTCCTCAGCAATGTTTATAACTTACCACCTAAAAATGATAAAGATTTTAGAGTCAGTTTTCAGCTCTCCCTTATTGCTAGGTGACCTGATGGAGTACAGTCTTGCCATCACCTTATAAATCACCTGTTCCAGAGGGGAAAAGGGACTGTGCAGATAATTACTCCGAAAAACTTGAAATGATCTATGCCTGAAACAGCTGGGAAAACTGCTAATATGTAGTAGAAAGTTTTATGTAGAGAAGCAGTGAAGGGTTAGATATATCCTTCCTCCTCTTCTTAAATGCTCGCAGATTCTTGTCGATACAAAAATGACATCTTGGAGTTGTCATGCATCTGTGTGTGGCCGCTAACCACTGACAAGCCCTCTGGAGTATGACAGCCCTTCAGAAACCCTAGGCAGAAGAGGGGTTCCCCTTTGGTTCCTGCTGTTACAGCTTTTTAAGGTAACCAACCCCCATCTGGACCAAGCCCCAGGTGAGAGCGGTGGGGCAGGGGTCTGTGTCTGCCTGGCCCGCCATCCTGGTGCCCAACTCCGTGCGCTGCCCCACCGCTTTGCTTTGAACTTCGATCCTACTTTCTCTTTATTTTCTCAGTGATTGAGTTAAGGGCGAGGATTTAAACTAGTTGGTTTAAATTCAAGCCATATGAGACAGAAGTGATTTTCTTGGACAGGAAAAATAATCTTGGGGAGTTTATAGGACTTACAATTGCTCTGTATTTTCATGGAGTATGAACACAATTTGTCTCTCTACTTCTCAATCTCAATGTCTTATTGGATCTTATTGGATTAACTTGTTGCTCTTGGAATTTCCATGTACTGGCAGAGGCTCAGCAAGCCTTTTTTCACATTTGGTTAGCCTGGAGATTGCAGCCTTTCTTCTACAATGTGAAATTGCTTGGTCTGATGATCCCTGCTCATCATTTTCTCCTCGTTGTATTCAATACAAATCCATTTCTCCCCATCCGTATTTCAACCCTCCTTGGACCCGGGCTGACCTAAGCAGAAACCCTGGACAAACCAAGCAAAACCAGCCAGAAGAAGATTCTATTAATGCTCCTGCTGTTTGCTTTCAAGCAGCAGTTCCACAAAGAACTGGACGCTTTGGCAAATGAAGAACTTGCCAAGATCAAGAATGGTGTGGCAGTATATGGGTTTGGGGTTTTTATGTAGAATTAAGTACCAAGGAGAGCCTTTGAAAAACGTTTCTGCTTTCCAAGTACCATAGGGGAGATGTATCTGACCATTTTCCTAGAAAATGCCATACCCTTATATTGCCATACCTTGAGTGAAACACCAGCCCGATGCAGCGTGGCTGCAGCCCAGTCCTTCCTCCATGCCTGCACAACAGAGTGTCTGTAATTCTTTGCACAGAAGTCAGACCCTTCTAAGACCCAGACATTCATATTCCTATCAAAATCTGAACAGTGGGTTTTTTCCATCAACAGTTTCAGGCTATCAGCCTCAGCTGTGAATGAAAAATTCATCAGGCGAAGGCTAAAGAAGTCACACCTGTCAGCCTGACACACTGTTTATCTCGAAGATTTTACTTCAGAAAGTATAAACAGTAGAATATTTATTTTCCTTCCTGCCATCTATGAGGCTATTCAGCAATTTAAGTGTGCTCATGCACAGCTTTCACGAGCCAACCTTAATTGCACAGCAATGTGCCATAAAAACAAAGATTAGGCATTATTATCTAGGAACCAATTTTACATTTTTCTCCTCTGACTTGAACTGTTTAAAATATAGGGCACTATCTCATTTTGGCTGTACATAAATATCTCAGTTGTCAAACTGCCCTTACTCAACCAGCCAACTTTTCTCGGTGGTTGAAAATCATAGTGTTTAATTGTGTCAACTGAGGTGAAAAATGTTATTGGTTCACCACCTGGCTGCACCAGATAGTTAAAAAAATTTAAGAAACACAGAATGTGGAATTTAAGGGACTGCAAAAATATTTTACCCATTAACAAATGAATATGATGCAAGGACAGAAGGAAGAAAATAAACAGATTGTGTGGTTTTTTTATTCAGGTGCATTCTTGCTTTCTCCTTACTAGCTGGCTTTGAGTGTTCCAAACAGCGTGTAATTACACAGGGTATGATAGGGGCCCAAGGCATCAGTAGGATGCTTCTGACAGATTTCTACAAGCTTTCGATTAGTCTATATCTGCAGAATCTTGAAATTATTCAATAGTCACTGTCACCTACATGAGCAGAATTAACAAGTAAAAAGCACAATGGACCAACACGAAATGCAGTTTTTCTGGGCTCGGTATTTACTGTAATTCTGGTGACCTCATCTGTCTTACAACAGAGAGGGAAGCTGTTCAGTGTAGAACTTCATAGCAAACTGCTTGGGTGCAGGAAAAAAAAATCACCCAGTAAGTTTTAGCGCCTGCTGAATGCTCTCCATGCTGGACAAAAGTTTTGGCAAGCGATGTAAGCCTTCTGCTCCTAGGAATTGGTTCCAAGGAGGTGGTTTATGGTTTATGGTATTTGAAATCCCTTTTGTGTAACTCTTCATCACTGAAGAGTGCAACCGTGGCATTAGCTCTCAGATAGGAATCTCTCAGAGAGAAAGCTTGGGGGACCAGACAAAAGGGGAATATGTTGTCCTATATCAACTGTCATTTACAGAAAGTAGATTACCTTCTGTGTCATGCACATATGATGCTATGGTGTTTTAATCAGGAGAAATGTTAATGAGGATTTGGGTAGCTGAGCTACCTGAAATCTCTCTCCTTTGACCCATATAGATGTAACCAGAGGTGCAGGATCTAGCAAATTTAAGGTGAAAAGGGACAACTGGATCCATTAGTCTCATCTCCTGCATAGTGTAGGCTATGATGTTTCACTTAGTGACCCAACACTCTGAACCAAAAGACTTGCCTTGAACAAGCGTTCAGGCAAAAAGCCTCTTTTATGTGGGAGGCAAACGGCGGGATAGACTGAGATTAAGTACAACTTGCATTACCATGGATATGGCTGGATGAAGTGCACACTCATCTTCTTCACAGTCTCTTCTGGTAAGGTGGGACCACTGCAGGGTCCTTGGGAAATTTTCAAATGTGGACCAAAAAGGCAGTTGGCTGGGGGCAAGGTAAGGAAGGAGAGCTGTGATATGCAGTTCTTTGGCCAAGGAAGGTCATTTAAGGAGCAAGCATTGATTCCCGGCTTCTATCAAAAATTTGCAGTGAGGCTCTGCTGTGGAGCTGGGAAGAGGGTGAGACACCAGGCACAAGAGAAATGCTCATGACAAGGCTGCTTGGATGCACAGAGCTCACTGTTCCAAGCTAAGTAGCCTCTGGTCTGCTCACAGACACTCTTTTACTTGGGGCCAGTGGAGCAACAGGTTGTGGAGAGTATGAATTGTCATGAGGGTGGCAGCCTCTTTCTCCTGACCTTTATTTTTCCTTAGGATCCACTCAGACTCTCCCAATTTTGCCCGAGAGCTGTAGGCATTGCTGTGATGGCATTCTAAGAGTGCTGGCCATGCTTTGTGCATCCAGGGTCCCAGTGGGCACCGGTCTGTGCTCTCAGCTGCCCTCTCCTACTTGCTCATGGAGCTTGTCTGTGGGAGGGGGCTGTCATGGTGGTCCAGCTGGCCAGAATGGCTGGCCCTGGCTTGAGTGTGCCAGAAGACAGCCTAGTGATGTGCAAGGGCAGAGTTATTGTCCCAACTCTCTTCTTTTACAAAAGAAAGATTCTTTGCTTTATATTCCCCTGACATCTCATTGGTAATTTCTTCTTCGCTTCCTGCCTTAAGTTGTCTAATGCTGTTGTGCCAGCCCAGTGGAACAGAAATCTTGTTTTCCAGTCCTAAGGCTAGGTTTGCTGTGAAATGAAAAGACATGGCCCAGCTTTAGTTTTAGCATATTGTGCTAGTAACAATTCACTGAGCTCTGGCATTGTGCTTGGTCAAAGGGCATTTCCTCCCCTCCCTCCTTCCCTCCCTCCCTACTAGCCTCTTATGAAATTAATAAAAATAGAGTGCTTGTTGACTGGGTGGAGAAATTACATTCAGATCCCATAATGTCTGAGGCCTGGCAAGTCTTTGTGAATCTGTTCTGGTCTTTGCTAAATGGAGCAGGGTGCCCTCCAGTCTAGTAGCAAATATCTTGGAGGGGAAGCAAAAAAAAAAGCTTGTATTGCTATTAATTAAAGAAACAGGTCAGTATGATTTGCAGCCACTTGACTCTTCTCATTTATTTATTTATTTATTTTGGATAAGAGAGACTGTTGTCCTCATGATGGTGGAAAAATAAAGTCTGTGGTTGGAACCACATTACATAGTACTCACCAAAACTGGCACTTCTACAGGTCTTTTTTAATGTGATAAATATGTCTGAGCCAGGAACTTTGTAGGGTCTTGTGAGTATGCACATGTCACCCAGTTCCCTTCTCAAAGGGAGATTAATGTATCGGAACACAGATGGGCTCCCAGGCGGAAAGATAGGAGCTATAACGGCTCCAAATATGCATCTTTCTCAGCTGATATGACAACTTGCAACTTTCTAGGCTCCCGTTAAGAGATATTGAACTGTTTGACATGTCTGGGGTCTCTCCCAGGGCCTTGTCCCCTCCATTTGTTGTGGAGGGAGTTCTGTGCTGCTGTGCCGGATCTGGTTTCTCTAAGACTTGTCTGTCAAAGCACCCTCCTTAGTAGGCCTGACGGGTTATATCTCAGTAGATGCCTTGTTTGCTTCTTCTACCAAATTACACCGTTTCCCTTGGGCCGCTATCAAAGACTACAGCAGCGCATGCCTTCCTGTTTTTTATTTGTATGTGTACATGTGTGGCTCTTCTAAACACGGACAGGAATTTCCTTTCCTGAGTCTAGACATCAGCCGCTCACTATTTCTGTAGCTTGCTAACAGACTGTCTGCTGCCCTGGGCCCTTTGATTTTTCCCATGAGAGCAGCAAATTCGCACTGGGCTGATAGAGGAGGTCTTGTACGATACTCTGGGCATGCAGTCTGTTTTGTGCTCGCGATGTTTTAACTGCGCTAACAAGCCCTATGAAGCAAAGCTGGTACCTAACGGGGGTTGTTTCTCTGCCTCCCGCTGTGGGGTCTGTTCTTGCTACCCCGGTGTTGCCAGAGCACCTCCGCCTTGGGGAGAAAGAGCAATGGCATGATCCCAGCCCAAACTGGTGTGTCCATGAGATGCTTGGCCAGATCCACACCCTGGAAAACCGCATTGGCCAAGCAGCCATCCGGGAGCAGGCAAGCCGAGGTGAAGCTCTGCCCGAGCTGACGTAGCTGTCCCCTTCCCGCTGACTGGGGTCCCCTCAGTGCCACCCTGGGGCTTCCCGCACTGATTTCAGCATCGCCACGTCGCAGCGACTCTGGGGCTGTGCTTAGTGGAACACGGTCCCGAATAAGGCTCTTGGGATGGTTCCTGGGTTCGCACACTCGCAGGGCGTAGGCTGCTTCAGATGAATCGCACAGATTTCAGTGGTCTTTCAGAGCAAATTAAGCCTGTCAATACTTTCCTGGGACTTGCTGAGAGCAACAGATGGAGCCTGGGTACACTCAGCAGTCACTTTTCGCAGCTTTTCTCAGTGGCTACTGTAATATGAATTTACCAGGAAGAGGGGTAGGAGAGAAATCTTCCTAGGCAAATGACTGCCAGAAGGCTAAAAAAGCTGGTAAGATTTGTCTCAGTGTGCACCAAGGGTGAGCAGCCAGCGACTGCACAGCAGAGATTGTAAAGCGGAGGAGGAAACATCAGTAAGGTGATTGAGAGTAAACTCACACAACACAAGTGATTTATCTCCCCCCATTTTTAGCCTGTGACTGTCCATCTGCATGAGTGTCTGTCTGCCTGCGTGTCATTCCTTCTCCCCTCAGAAACTTTTGAAGTGGTTGGCTAGTTTCAGCCAAACTAGCTGAGGGATAAAGACCTCAGCATTGCTAAGGTCCTGGGAGCTTCTAGAAAGTAGACGTCTGGCTTGAAGCAAGACTCCGCTAGTGCCTTGGTTGGAGGAGAGGCTGCAGGACGAGCCGAATCCCCATGCCATTTCATGGGATTTCCGTGGGTCCACAGGCAGGCAGGATGCAAGAAAACCAGACTTCAGTGCTCCCACTTTTCACAGACATGCTTATTTGTGCGTTCACGGTAGCCTGCTACAAATTCAGGTTATGCCACACTGCGGGACAAAAGAAAAGTAAATGTCTAGATGTGAATACAGTCACTGCTGAACTCTTCAAGTTCCATAGCTTTGGCACAGCCGTTCTTGTGCCTCCCCTGTGCAGCGTGCCTGTGATTGTCACATCCCCATGGCTGTGGGAGCCTGTGGAGCCAGTCAATCTGAGCTTTTTTGAGAAGTCTGTCTTTGGGCTCCATTTTGCAGCTGGAGCCTCTCAAGGATGTAAGGAAGTTGATAGAAGTAAAAAATTCATTACCGTAAGCTTTATTTTGTAACAGGGAAAATACAAAGTTTCCAGGTGATGTGGCATTTCCTGAGGAAATAAATAGCTGAAGGCATACCCGGAGTGACATAACCAGTGCTGTTCAGGAAGGCTGGTGGTGCAAAAAACAGGCGTTTTAAGAGGAGGATTAGGCAGACAAGGAATAAACACTGCAGACTGGGTGAGGAAGTAGCGTGTCCTGGGAAGTGGTGACAAAATGCCGTCAGGCGCGTGAGCGAGCAGCAGACCAAGGGCTGAGAACCTGCAAAGACGTCGGAGAGGAATTACCAGGGTGAGTTTGGTGTTAAATCCATTCCTGACAGCTGGA
The DNA here is from genome assembly GCF_947461875.1 of Haliaeetus albicilla. NCBI lineage: Eukaryota > Metazoa > Chordata > Aves > Accipitriformes > Accipitridae > Haliaeetus > Haliaeetus albicilla. The sequence continues at coordinate 5,596,746 of NC_091501.1, read as the reverse complement.
GGCGTGAGAAGCTCCAGGTGGTGGGTTTATCTGAGTAGGAGATGGAGAGGACCCCTGGGTCTCAGCCCGAAGTCTTTGCGTGGGGTGAAGGATGGGGATACCAAAGAGTGCTCGTTGTGCCTTGAGCACAGCAGGTCATAAGGCTTGGAAGGTGAAAAATCAGAAAAATCCAAATTGGAAATGAAACTCAAATGTATTAACCGTGAAGGCAACATATGTCTGGAATGGCTAACCGAGGATGTGGTAAATTCTCCAGCACTTGGAGACAAAATCAAGATACCCTGGATCTCCCACAAGGTACAAGGCTTGATTCAGAGATTAGAGGGTGAAACGCTGTGGTGCGTGTTATGCAAGAAGCCAGACCAGATGATCAGTCTGGTCTGCTCTGGCCTTCAGAAATATGAATCAATGTTGTAGCAAGGATCTAGGAGAATTACCAGGAGACAAGAAAGAGAATAATTAAATAACCACAGTATTTCCAACGGCTCACATCAAAGAGTCTATCATTTTTTTTTAAGCAGCAGCAGAGATTGGGGAGAAGATCTTGGGGAGGAAGAAGGTTGCTTTGTTTTCCTATTTGGAAACTTGCCCACTGGATGACTTTGACCCCAGAGATAAAGTTGGTCTTCATACTGGAGGTTCATGAGCTCATTCATGGACGACACTTACTGGAAAATAACTGGAGTTCCAAGGTGGGCTTATGCGAAAGCATTACTTCCAAAATGCATTCATCAGTCTTCAGGGGTGCAGTAAGGCATGGTCTTGCATTGAACAGATTTACACAAATGGCTTATTAACAAAATCAGGATTAGGGCCAAACAGATGTCAGTATGACTGATTAGCTCAAAATAAACACAGTTGTGAGATAAGAAATAGCTGTGTTTTTGCTTCATCTTCTTGTGGTTGCGTACTCAAAAGATGATGGGAAATGACATGTTAGGTATGAGGTAAAATGACTCATCCACTGCTGCAACTCGTAGAAGGCAAAGCAGAAGAATTCAGGAATTTTCAGTCCATGGGTATAAAATAAGCAATGGCCCTGATCCAGGAAACTCTGCCACAGGGATGGATCCCCCCCAAGGTGTGCAGCCTCTCTTTCTTAGGATTGTGCAGGTGTGGGGTTTTATTTTGGCAGCTGAAACTCCCTAAGCACTGACATTACTATCATTTTCATTATGCCACATGCATTAAAGTTCTGATAGCCAAAAATATCAGAAAAGAAGTAACAGTTGTTCTCTCATGAGACCTTAAATATTAATTGGTCTGGCCAAATGAGGAATACAAACCCTTCTAATGGTTTCTCAGTGAGAGGAGAGGTCTGTGTTACCTTGCTTGGTCCACGTCATCAGCATGTGAAATATTAGGATACATACAGACCAAATCTAGTGCTAGAGGTCATAGAATTGCAGTAAATGTGAACCAGCCACGTCCATCAATGTGCATTGGAAACTGTTGATCAAGTTCATTTGCTACACTGCTTTACAGAGAACATGCAAGTCAGACTAAAGGCATAGAGATGAAAATGGCAGCAAGAGTTATTTTTTGGCACTCCCTTTTGTACAATACATAAGTGCTTGCTCAAACATGGTAGAAATTCCCCATTTTTTTAATGTTCTCAGTGCAGAACCAGGTTTTGCATTACAAGGTACTCTGTTTTGGTAAGTGTATAGATCCATGAAATCAATTTCTAGTCGTTCAAACAGTTGCATTCATGTTACCATCTCCAAGTGAAATATTTTGATTTTTCAATTTAATTTTCAGTTCTAATTTTTCACTTCAATAATTTAAGAAATTAGCTATCCAAACCATTGCTGAACAAATCATTGTAGTCAACCTAATAAAGTCATTCCTCTCCTCAACCATTTCATTGTGAAAGTGAAGCAGCTAGGAAGAAGGAAGACCTGTTTCAGATCAATTGGAAATGAAACTATTCTTGATGAATACTTCTTACATTTTTTCTTTCCAGGAGGCAAACCAACCAACACAGCAAAAGCTCTATACATAGGCTTCCTTGAAAACCTGATGCTGTCTGGTGTGGATTGCACTCTAAACAATTTAGTTAGCCTTTCAAAACCCTGCCTGGACCACTTTGGATCTTATTTTACTCATTTTCAAACTGAAGCTCACTCTATTCATTTACACTAGAGGAACTTTATGAGAACAACATTTTCCAAATGGGAAAAGTTGCCCACTTCGATTGCAGTCCTGATCTAACTCCTGTGTCTAGTGATGCTGTTCCTCATGTTGTCCAGGCAAAGGCATGTGCAGTCACAATTCCTCCTCCTGTCCTACCTTGGTGGCTTCCCATGTACCTTGCCCCGTCCCTGCTCTGGCTCAGCTACTGGCTGTTTTCCAAAATCAAGGGAAAGCGTTTGTGGGTTTTTTGCCTCTCTTTGTCCTGTTCTCTGCCCTTTTACCACTATACGGCCTGCCTCTTCTTTCCCTCTCTGTTTTAGTCGATAGCAAGTGTTAAGATAAAAGTTCATTAATTAGCATACTCCCACTTCTTGTTCTCCCTGGGGCCTCTGAACATTTTCATATCATATGGCTGTTACTGAGAAGCATTTAAATCTAATCTAGGTTCCCAGAAATGCATGGGCTTATTTTTACATATTTACACTTTTTTTTCTAAAATAGTCTTCCCTAAGAGTCTGACCTCTGAGCTGGGGAAGATCTGCTTTCTTAGCAAGAAAGTAAGCAGTCTTGAGGAGATGGGAAGCGAGGATTTAGTATGATTAGGTTGAAATTCATCTCATCCCCTCTTTAGATACCAAACTGAAGTGTTTAAGAGATTTGTTGCTCTGAAGTCCTATCTAATCAAGTAGGATGAACACAGCACATTCAACAGATAGTCCAGTTCTTAGTGGGATCCAACACTATTATGTTGAAAGGGAGAAGTGGCTTGTAATACACATCCTCAGCCAGGTCTCCAGCTGATGTGAATGGGTAGTATCTCTCTCAAGGTCAGTGGAACTATATCAGCTTATTTCAACTCAGGCTCTGTCCTTCCAAACTTTCCTGTGGATAAAATTGGTACTCCTCATTTTTACCTTCCTCACTGAGAACACTTTTGCTCCACTGGTGCAATTTTCCCTATAAGGTATGGTATTCCATACTAGCCAAATTCCGAAGTATCTCTGAACCTGACAAACGTCTACAGTGACTGCTCTCCCTCACGTGCCACAACCAGATTTCATGCACCTGCTGGAAAGGGCTGAGGTGACCAGCAACGCGTGGGCAGCAGAGTCTTGTTTTGGCCATGAAGGTGGAGGGTGTTTCAGGTGCAGTCAGGGCTGTGACTCGCTCTTGAGGTTCTTCTTCACAGGGTGCTGCCAGAGAAGAGATGAAAGTCCCTATGTACAGGGCAGAAAAAAACCTAAATGCCTCTGAAAAGAATTTGTCACAACTTTGCAACCAGCAGTGGTAATGGTTTTTGGTCAGGGATTGTCTTGATAGTTCTGTGAGTGAAGGCCAATCTTCCTTTCAAGGCACTTTATATTTAGTTATTTAATCAAGCTAAATTATTCCTTCTCTCCTCACCCACAGTTAGATCATGGCACAAAATTAAGCACAGCCTTTCATTCCACCTCCTCTTGCCTCTCTGTTTGACCTAGACTTTGGGGAGCCATTAACTTGTCTGAGATATTGATTTAATAAGGGTAGGAGAATTAAAAAGGACAAAGAGACACCTGACTAATTGGCATTTCCAAGAGATCTTTGTAATCAGCCAATGGGGATTTTATAAGGTATGAAGTATTTGCTTTCACATAAATTTCTTCCACATTCTTTCTCTCATGTTTGCTCGGTAAACCTTCTGGAATAAAGATCACATCTGCCTCTCTGTAAGCTTTATACTTGGGAGGTAATTGAGTTGGCTCTTTGTTATGAGAGCATGTACTCGTTTAATTGCACATATGTGTCTGTGAACACACTATCCCTGCTTCTCTCCTAAATTTGATTTGGAATGAGTCCCACGAAGGGCTGTTTTCCAGCGTTAATGGATAAAAGGTCTTTACCAAGGGGAAAAGTATTCAAACACTAAATTTAATAAAGTTTAGTTTAAAAGTTATTTCTTTGCAGGAACTCTTTTTGAAAATACACAGTTCTGAGAGTAATTTCTTTCTCCCCACAGTGATTTAATAGCAAGTATCTTCTATTGGTTTTGTGATTTGTAACCTATCGGTTTTTATTTTGGAAATATGGCATAATAACATGGCAATTTAATGGCATGACAGTAACACATTTACACTGTTGTAAGAGTTACTTGTTACATCCTGCCCTGCCATGCTGAGCAGTAATGCAAAACTTTGAGAAGATAAGATCCTTACAGTGAGATGAAAATAAACACTGTGGTAATCTTTATTCCATTTCTGGGCTTAAGGTCCTGACCTTAAGGTGGTGGTACAAGCAAGTATTCCAACATGTTGCTCTCAGGAATAGCAGAGCGAAGTGCTAGGAGGGAGGTGATGTGAGGGCCTGGAGATCTGTCCCTTAGGCTGAGAAGTCACATTACTCAAGCCACGTTAGGCAGTATAGATTAGGTAAACTATACTTTGTAATGCTGTGTGTCAGTTTGGTAGATGACTGTCCTGTGGGCTTTTTATCATGTTCCGTTAATTTGAATTTTATTTTATGCCAAGGCTCAGCAACTTATTGTTATGAGCTGACAAGCTGATATTTTTATTCCATTTCTACTTAGCATTTGTTTAACGCTAACTCAGATAAAACTGCCAAGAACTGAGTTCTGCTTGAAAGAGGACATCAAGATTAGGGTCAGCTGAATGATGCATATTTTTGCCAAAGGATGTCACTCAAGTTACGGCTCCCTCTGAGCTTAGGAGAGAAGGGACAAGGGCAGAAGAGACTCTCTTAGAGTGGCTGGTGGGTCTGCCTCACAATGTGCTTTCATACACCAGCAACTAAATCATGTTGCTTTGTGCCAAGTGATGCTTCTGTGGGGTCCGGAGAGAAAAAGTCTTCTTTTGTTCACTGATTCCTTGGTTGTCGTCTGGCTGTTAAAAATGCATTGTTCTCTTTTCTGTCTTTTCTGGAGAATTTGGAAATGTTTAGGTGTTGGGATTTTGGTCTATCCCAGTAGCAAGGCTATAAAACCAACATGTTTTCACATATCATTATTTTCCAACCAAAATTGCTTACCCCGGATTCATAGGGTGTTTGTAACAGAATACTTGATTCTCAGCTGGGTGGTTAGGAACAAGTAGGAGATATGAAAACAGGGCTCTCAGCTTGAGTGCTGTAACCATGGTTTCATAGGGCATAACGAGGAACCAGAATCTGGATCCATGGAGCAAAGAGACATTCATAAAATACTCGTAGCAAAATTATGGTTCTGATTTCAAAATTTATTCAAGCTGTAGTTGCCTGAATTTCCAGATTTTACTTGGGCATCAGTTTATTCTTTATGCTGGTGCAAATACTCAAATACTGGTAGACAAGGTGTTGTACAACCACTATTTGTGGTGTTGCTAAATCAAAGACCAGCCTCTTCAAGAGCAGCAGATTTCCATGGCTCCTATGTCTCAGGTCACCAATTTGAATGCTGCTAATTTGAATTAATTGATTAGAGAATTGGAAACTGATATTTTCTGCAGAGGATGAGGAGCATCTTTTCTTGTAGCCTGCTCTAAGCAAAACTGAGGTTATCACTAGAGGTTAGGCCAGAAGGAGAAAAATGTTTTTTTCAAAATTTGGTAGGTGTTTGTCTCTTTCAAGTTGTTGGGATTTATGGCAAAGTTCAGAACTAGACTAGATTCATGCCTTCCTTGAATCCTGGCTTACATCTGAGTTATGTAACCATGGTCATAACACGGCTACTGCTTTGGTATGTGTAAGAAAGCAATGGCACAGAAGATTTCTTTTTCAAGGTTTATCCAGGTGGAGCCTATCAACTTTTTGCTTCATAACTTTCAGTTTTGACAGAGAGCTGGAGTTCCTGCAATATTTCAGTACCTCTGAAGTGTCTACTATATATGAAAGTGGTTTAACATTTTTTTTGCTCAGAAATAAACTGAAAACTGTCATTTTTAGTCAAAGAGTATACCCTGAAGTCTTCAGGTGCTCTGAGTTGTATCACAAACCAGAATTTTTTTGCTGAAGTATTTGCTATGAGCATGTTTCTGGTTTTTTTTTTCTGGTTTTTATTTGCTGATAAATTTTGATATGCATTTAATAAAAGCAATATTGGCCAGCTGACCTATACATGGGCCTGGCACAAAGTTGGCCTTGTATCAGAAGGGAAATCAATTTGAGAACCAGTGCCTTGCCCAGACAGAGAAGAAAACAGAACTGTGATTTTTGACTCTGTCTGGGCAGCCCTGGGATGGCATAGCCTCAGGAGAGCTGCAGGTGCAATAGAGCCCTCCAGAACTTCTCTCACGGCTATGGGGACTGGGTCTTCTCTTTCTACTGGACTCATTTGCATAAGCTTGATAAAGCTCTTAATACTCATCTTGTGTCAAGCGGCCACGATTCTGCTTCATCAAAGCAGGCAGCCAAAGAACAACGTTTCTTCTTCCCATCTACAGAGATGGCAGAAGCATAGGAAGGGCTAAGACAAACCCAACTAATGCTGTCAGCTTAATTACAGAGAATATCAGGCCTGCGGGTTCCTGACACCCAATAGTTTTCGTCCAGAGAGTTTTGAAACTGGGCCAGATGCTTAATGAGTGCAAAGCCACATTACATCACTGACTTTGACAGGGCGATGCCAATTTAGACCAGTAAAGAGTCTTGGTCTTGTTCAGCGCTATCAGTACCAACGTGGAAATACAGTGAGGAATGACAATTCAGAACAACAAGGCATAACGGAGGGTCTGCTTATCTGCTAGTCACTGCACACCTTGTAATTTATGCAGTGTGAAGCCCGGTAACAGTGCTGGGGAGCCAAGTAGTTCCTGATAACCGCACCTCCTGGGATTGTGCAGTGCTGCGGCTAATAAATCTTAGTGATGGCACACGGCTAAGCCGGGAAAAAATTAAATCAGCCACTCGGGCAGCTGAACAGCCATCTCAGCTGTGCTGATTCACCCAGAATGATGCACTCCAAGGGGTTTTCACCGCCTAAACAGATGTTCCCCTAGCACAGGATGCTTTCCATTTTTATATTGTTCATGCTGGATTTGTGCGTTGCAGATCAGATCTTCAGCTGCTGTAACCAGACCTGTCTAGTCAAAGGCTGTCAGGGCAAGACTGATGCTCTCGGAGCCCGTCTCCCGCTTCCGTCTGCGGTGCAGGACCCCCTCCTGCCGCAGCCTGCGCCACGCTGCGTGGCGGCCCCGAGCTGGAGGGAAGCCACTGCAGCGTGCTGCATGTGGCAGCGTGTCTCCAGACAGGCTTCGCTGGAAGGCGGCTTTCCCAGGCAGCGGGAATATTTCCCCAACAGCCGGTCCCCATCGCTGGGGAGGGTGGGATCGCACGGCCGCATCCAGGTGGCCTGGGCGCTCTGCAAGTCAGCGTAGCACTGAGGGGCAGGACAGGGAGAAATCCCACCTTTGCATTACACCTGTCCAGATATTGCTGTCTAAGCATCTGCTAGTTTTATTATTTCGGCCCTGCAACATCCAAGTTGATCATGCCCAGAAAAATCTGTCATCCTGCTTAGCCCTGCAAAGAAGATATAGCTATTTTTCTTTTTTTTTTTTTTTTGAGCAACTAGGGGAGCATGACTTGGTGGCATGCTGAAGCAGAAGAGAATGATAAGGGAGGGCAACAAAAATACTGGCCAGGTAACATTGCTATGGTATATTAAATTTTTCATAATCTTCAACTTTTGCATTGTCACATCTCATGAGAATGATTTTGTGTTTCAAAGTTTCACAGACCAGTCAGAAATTTGCCCTTCACAGGTGCTAAGTTGGGTCATTACTGAGAGGTGGAGGAAGCAGAGGAGGATCACATAGTTTAATTACTAAGGCACCTGTACTAAGGTAACTGTACAACACCAAGTGCGCTGAAGTGCTAATCCCTGTGTGAGACTACGGCAGTGCAATACAATAAATAGCAATAAAAAAGACACAGTAGCAATTCCAGATTTCTGTCAGTTCAGGAGCAATACCTTTTAAGTCAATGGTATAGCAGTCTCCTCTTGCCTTGGACTGTGCTGCTTCTTGGATGTTGTGGAGCTCTAGTCCATTAGACTAAGGGTCTGCCTTGCACCACGAGGTCCATCTCGCCCCTATGCAGAGCTTGTGGACAAATACAGCCTTGGGCTAATAGAAATACCCAAGTGCCAGGCACAAATTCTGAACAAAATCTGGAAGTGGTGCTCTTAAACTTATAAAAATATACTGGAAGGTGTTTATTTGTGTGAAACCAAATGGAAATCTGTATGCTTAAACTTGGAAGTGAGCTGAAAGGCAAGCTGAAGACTTACTCCTGTGTGTCAGTGTCATGTGAAGAAGGATATGCTATCTATAACATACACAAGAAAGGCTGAAGTCTACATAGAAGTGAAGCTATTAATAGTCAGTATTTAGTAGTGGCTGTCATACAGTGTGATATGAGATACTGTGATTTTCCCTGATCTAGAAATGGGGGCTAGGAGGACCTAAGAAGGGAATAAGTGGTACTCTTGGCTACTAAAGCACAGTGATTGCTGGCAGATGCTGACTCAGCTGGTTGCCACCGTAGCACTAAATACAAGCTGTTAGAGTGTCCTGTCCAACTGCCAGTCCAGACTTGAGGACTGATGTGCCGGCGTGACATTTGCTGTGAGGTCAGGGCTTTGACTAATGAGATCAAGGGTTTATGTTACTGTAAGACGTGGATTAGACCATTGACACCTTTGCTTCTGCTTTGAGTGTTAGCCCATAGGGAGGGGAATCCTGGGGGAAACTTCTTGCACACAGTATCAGGGGACCATCTCTTTTCCCCGCACAACTGCAAGATTCCTGACCACAACTGCAGGATTTTCATCTGCTCTATATTGGAAGCCAAGAATAGCCATTAATCATTCGAGATTTGCTGAAATCTTTGTGAACTGAGCACTACTGAACCAGAATAGAATTCCTAGAAAAACCCGTGCCCACGTAAGTTTTCTCTTGTTGCTTGTTTTATGGAAGTTATTTTGCACCAACATCCATTTTAAGTAAGTTCTTGCTGCTCAACCTTTAAGTAGCCATCTCCTACAGAAAATGGGACCTCCTCCTACTGTGCAGTGATAGCAGTTACAGAAGGGTAACACTTGATGATACCTGCATGACTTATGAAATGAACAGTGAGTAACAATATCTTTGAGTCCCCTTGAATCTCATCTGACTTACTGATGTGACTGCTGGCCTTATCAAATGTTCAGGAGGAATAGTCATCTTTATAAAATACAGCTTTTTCCTGTGCTAGTTCTTGTAGCCTCCTTTTGGTTTAAAAAGAAACATAAAACTTCTTATTAGTGAGGAGAAAGTAAAAATCAGTATAGTTCACTCAAGTGAATATTCTGGAGCCCCAAAATCTCCATGTTATTGCAAGAAGGTAAGTGATGTCTTTCTGCAGCGTGAAGCAGGAACTCTTATTTAGGTTACAATAATAATAGCTAAAACTCCTTAAAAGTTATTTTTAGCAGTGGATATTTAACAAGGTTCTCCTTACATAATTATATACCCAAATTCTCCAATACTGACAGATGCTGACACTTAGGAAATTATATAGTAAAGCCAGTGACCATTTTCGTTTAGAAAGAGAAAAAATGAGACAATTATAGCCACACATTCAGAGATTTGTCAGGCATTGGAACAGGCTGCCCAGGGAAGTGGTTGAGTCACCATCCCCGGAGGTATTCAAAAAGCGTGTAGACAAGGCACTTCAGGACAAGGTTTAGTGGGCATGGTTGACGGTTGGACTCGATGATCTTAAAGGTCTTTTCCAACATAGAAGATTCTATGATTCTATGATTTTTAAACCCAGGATAGGTTACAGTCATCCTCTAGGCTGACCTCCTATATGACGCATCTACAAACTTTGTTGCAGCAGCTCATGATTTTTTTCTGTCCATAATAATGGAAAGGTTTTTAGCCTTTCCTTAAAGACCACATGGGATAGAGAATTCAGTTCATCATATTCAATTGCTATGCCCTTCACAGTTTAAAGAAAATGCATGCCCCAGACTTGAAGTTTGTCCAGTTTTGGCTTCTACCTAGTGGATTTTGTTATGCCTTTTACACTAGATATGACACCTACAGTTAAAAATCTCTTTCTCATAGTTACAATAGCTACTCTACCATCCGGGTATCTGTGAGCTGTGATCATATTACCTCTTAAAATTCTCTGGGATAAATCAGATTAAACTTTTTTAGTCTCAGTCTGATTTCCAGACCACAGGTCATTCTTGTAGCTCTTTTCTGAACCCTTTCCAAATTTTGAATACACTTTGTAAAGTTCGGATGCCAGAACTGCATGTGGTATTTCAGCAATATTCTCACTAGAGCTATACACTGACTTTTTCAAACTCCCCTGCTTATTTATCTAAGGATCAGAATTGCTCTGGAGGGTCATGTTCAGCTGATTATCTAATGTGACCATGAAGTTTTTTCAAAGTTAATTGTATCTGAATTGCTGGTTCATAGCTTAAAGGGTGACATAAAGCTTTTGTTGCAAGATGTATAACTCACATTTGGTTCTGAAAATGCAAGTGATACAAATGACAAGGAATGGATTCTTATAACAAACTTGTTCTCCGCATCACTTTTATCATCCTATATCCCTTTTGTGTTGTCTCCAACTTCTACCACAGTAGTTTTGTTTTGGTCTGCATTAGTATAGATATCATTGACAGGAGTAGCTGGCACCAAGAATAGAGCCCCCCTAAACTCCAGATGGAACGCCTCCTTGAATGATAGTGATTCTGCTAAAATTACTTTTAGAAATACATTCATTAGACAGCTTTTAAACCATTTAACACTAATGGATTGTTATGTGGGTGTGAGTTAAACACCTTCAAAGATCTAAATATTTTTCCTTTTTGCAGCTACTTCTGTCAGCCAAGCTGGCAATCCTCACCAGGACTGTAATCAAGTCCTACAGGTTTACAAATGTTGTTATTAATGACTGCTGTTCAACATCATCTCTAATTGCCAGTGGAATAGTAAGTATCAAGTTAGGCTCTGAATATATCATTCTGCTTCCATCCGAGTCTGAAACAGAAACATTAGTCAAGTATTTCTCCATTTCCCACATTAAGATTGATAATTTTGCTATTCTTTGCTAATATTTGATCCATCCCATACAATCCAAGACCAACTTTTCCACCTGGAAATGATGCTTCTCTGGAACTTGTTGAGACAATGTATCTGTTTCAACTATAATATCAGCAGAAAACCTTCCTAGGTCGGTAGGGGAGTTGCAGGAAGGAAGAAAATGAGTCCTACTCTGGAGATGCCTGACGTCAACTTCTCAGCTTCCTTAAATCCTGGTGGGAGACAGTCTGGGGGGGGGTCTGCATGATGGGGCTGAGGGGAAGAGTCATGCTTGTACGTCGGTTCACATGATTCTAGCACACCGGCTGGATGTGTGCCCTCCGACGGTTTTCCTTCCGGAGCGAAGCCCCCAGAAGAGGCAGCTCCCCCCGAACTGGCGGAGCGCTTCATCCTTCCTCCCACTCCTGCTTCACAGGCGAGAGCTGATCGATCTGCCAGTGGTTAGGACGCTTCCCTGGGAATTGTGTCCCCAGGTTCGCGTCCTTGCTCTGATTTGGAGTGGTTCCCTGACCGCCAAGCTATACCGGCCGTTTCGCTTTCTTCCAATGAATACTTAATTGAAATCAGCTTCAAATCAGACGGAGCAAGAACTTGAATCAGCAGCTCCCTTTTATCTCCAGGGAACTTCCTAACCACTGGACTGCATACTCTCATTCTCTCTAGCTCCGTCTTCATATGTAATTATTTACACGGAATGGAGAGGCTCCAAGGCGATGGGGGAAGAGGGTGGGAGAGAGTTAACTAAAGGAGTATGTGGGGGAGAAAACCTGGCTGTCCCTGGGTTTCTGATGGGGGAGTCCAAGTTGCTGTCCCTCTCCTGTCTGACAGCACTTGGGAGCAGGGACCCAGGCTTTCCCCTCCGGAGGGGAATCACCGAGGCACTAGCCTATTTGCCGCTTGGCCTCCCCTTCTCTTTCCTCTCTGGGCCTTACATGTGAAGGTTTTGGAAATACAGTGGTTTTGTTCTGACGCGTAATGAAGACAGGTTTGAAAAACTTCAAAAACCCTCATTTTTTTTCTTCTGAATTGTGAAACAAAATTCTTGTTTCGTGGCCAGCCCTGCGTATCACATCTGAGAGGCAGAACCTGCAGCAGAAAGATTGATGAAGTCGAACCTGACAAAACCTGATTGTGCATTCCTTTCCCGTTCGTCAGCAGGCTCCTCTCCTTAATAGATGAAGACTTTTTGGACTAGTTGCTCATTCTTAGGTTGAGGTATATTCTTTCACTCATCCCTTTCAGGCATGCTGTGGAAGCACGGCTCCTATTAGCTCAGGCCAGCCCACTTCCCCCACCTCCATCTTCCCTGCCTGGTGCCAGTTCACTTGCTGAAGGACAGATCAAAATATGCCGGGGAGGGTTGTTTCATGTAACACAAAGAAAATCTGGTCCTCCTCTATCTCCATTTGTGCACCACCCATCTGGTTCAGATGTGAGGAAACCTGCACTTTCTATTTCAAGGTGCTAGTTTTAGGAATCTCTCTGTAGATTCACTGGGGAGAACAATGCTGCAGGAGGAGACACAAAATGTAGAAAAGAAACAGCTTGAGGGTACCATAGCCTTTCCACCAATGGTTGGGTGTTCAGAGACATGTGCCAGGCCAGACCCGTGGTGCACATTCACAGCTTTGATCCACTGACTTAAGTCAGGTCAGCCCAAAGGTGAGGCGCTGGCCTCGCAGCACTGACCAACATTACAGCATTTTTTCACATCAGGGTTGCAGCTCTCAATGCGGTAAAGTTGGATTAACACAGTGGAGAAAGAGAGCCTGTTGCCAGAAGCTTGAAATGGTATCTTTTGTGGGTCTCTCAAAGCAACCCAAAGCATGCCATGCAGTGGTTTCACTGACTTTGGGGACTTTTCACCATAGGTCACGCTTCCAGGTTTCACACTGTAACCATTAAGGCTGCAAGCCTATTCCTTTCACTCTGTATTTTGAAGAATAACACCAAAGGTGTTCGAAGGTATTCAAAGTGCCGATAGCACTGCTCTACCTTGTTTGTAGCAAAGACTGCAAGTGCTGTACTGGAAAACTTGTCATCATACAGAGCTGCTCACCAGCAAATGTCTGCAACAGAGGATGCATCAGTTCTTTTGTTTTGATTCTGTCTTCCCCCCCCCCCCCTTTATTCCTTCCCCAGGGTCTCTGTACTATTCCCAAGTGCATTCTTCTTGCTTATCCCTTTTCTACTAAATTAACTTGTACCAGTCTATTACATTCTGAATTGTCAGTAACACGCATACCTTTTTGGCTGATAAGGGATATAGTAATAAAATTGCTGAGTCAAACTTGGAAAGTTGAATTAAGTGGACTTTTTTGAGTCTTCAGTGAAGAAGTTGTATTCATAAGGAAAAGCTGTAAGATCAGATTTCTTAACTGCAGGGTCATTTTCACTCATTGGAAGAACTAGATGGAGTTTTCAGTTTGCACTAGATAAAGATTTCCAGCCACTGAAGTGAGCTCACTGTAACACAGGGACATGGAGTAGGGAGGTCGCCACAGATGACCTAGACAGTTAATCTTGAGAGACTGTTTTCCCTTCGCAGTTATTGCAGGGGAAAGGGCAAATCTGGCATTGCTTTTGAACAAATGCTGGTTTAATGCTCCGAGCATAGTAGATGGTGTGCATGATCCTTTGTGACAGAGGTGATGTTACTGTGAAATCCATCTTTTCTGGTTCTATCTGTATCCCGAAACATTCAGGACTGGTAGCAGGCATTGCTTGGAGACATGGTTATTTTAGCAGTGACCTGGAAGAGCTGCTTCGTGAAAGCTGCCCTTATTCTAAATGTCTCCATGCACCTTCAGTATAGTGAGTGAATTATGCTACATCCATTGCAGAATGACTGGAAATCAACCCAAACCGAACAACTCGAACCTGGAGCTTGAAGATTTGGTTCCAGGGTTTTAACTTGTTCTATTATAGAGGAAGAAGTAAATGAGAAATTCAGGTTTGTGCTGAAGGCATCCCATAGCCTGGTTAGTAGAAACCTTCAGTGCATAAATCAAGGCTTAGCTCAAGCCTCAGGTTAGCTTTGCTAGTGAGCTTTAATGCTTATGAATGCTTTTTGCAGTTTAAATGATGTCAGCCTCGATGTTTATGAAACCGTGGAAGTGCTGAGTCGAAAACATTCACATTAATAAGGAAGCGCTGGGAAGCACTGGGAGGGTGCCAGTGTCAACCAGTGTTATTAAGCTAAGAAGATCTTTGGCACAACTGAGCTAGGGAAGATCATACCCAATTTATCTCTTGTGGTTAGTCATTTGATTCATGGCTTCAAATTCATGGCTTTGTCTTGGACTGAAAATACCAACTTTCTTATCAACCAGCTAAGAAAAATTGATTTTTTAGAACGGTTTGACCATATTTTCATGCTAATCCTAGAAGGGCCACTCATTTATCAGGAACGTATCTTAGTAGCAGCCAGTGCCTTACTGATATATTACTGAACTGCATCTTGCTGGACACAACACCTCTGACTGGTGTGAGTTTAAATAGTGAGATTTATTTCTCTGAGGCCCTGCACAGATTAGCGCAGCATTACAGCTGCTGTCTTGTACCAACGGGTACCTGGTTGAGACTGAGTTCTCACAACTCTGCCTTTTTCCATAAGGTGCTGCTGGGAGGATTTGGGATGTTGGGCAAATACAAGGGTTCCATGGCTTCGATGTTGTCCTCAGGTGCTGTGCCATGGGAAAGATGAGTTTCCCATGTGTCTTTGGAGTTTCCTCATCAGGAAAACCTAAGAATCTCATAGAAAGAAGTGGTTTCATCAGTGTAGCTTCATGTAAAATAAAAACCAAATGAAATCACTGTTGTTCATCTAATTGTTGGTGGTGATTAATATGGGTTTTTTTTCCTTGAAATGGGGGAAGTCTATGTGTTAGGGCTGCTAAAAAGCAGCTGCAATTTCTGGGTGACAGGCAGCTCACTGCCCTTTGTTTCTGCTCCTTTTTGGATGCACCTCCATCGTTCCCCACATGTGTTTTTCAGCAGTCGCAAAGCTTCATGGTAAGATGCAGTAGGAAGATATTATTAGTGCTATTTCATAATGCAGCTATGGTCACACATGACTCTGGGGCAGATGGAAGCTCTCTGAGGTTTTTCTATTCTGTGTTTTGAAGGTGGTGCACTCCCTAACATAACATACTCTGCATGTCTCAGCCAGAAACACCCAAATGAGAAATGAGGAATATCAGTTTTATCTAGCAAAGCTGACTGAACAACCATATAAAGCAAGTCTCACTGGTCACCACTTGGACATGTCTAGAAAGCCACTTTCACAAAAAGGCCCACAAAGGCTCACTAAAACCTCAGGGTTTTGTGGTTTTATTCCCCCCAGTGGTACATACCATTTGGCTGAAGAAGCTTGAAAACATTGTGGTTTTGAGCTTTCTTTATGCTTAATCCATCCTCAGGTCCCTCCACCCTGCCTTCTAGAAAGCCCAGGTTAAAGAGCCTGACTCACAGTTGTGCTATTCCAGTTCTATGCTAGTGCAATGCCTCTGAAAGTAATAGCAGGACAAAATCAGGGAGAGCCATCGCTCAGTCCCAGAACAAGTATGGCCTTCAGCAAGATGCAAATATAAGTAGGAGGCTCCTCAATATAGCTGGAGTTTGCACCTTTGTTAATTTTTTCCTCCTAGGAAGGCCCTAGGCAAACAAACTCTGTGGCAGACGAGAGAGGGAAGGGTATAAACTGTTATGACTTTTAAGCAGAGATTTGTTTGGAAAGGGAGGGAGTCCGGTGTTCTGGGGAGAACAAAAGAGAGGTTTTGGTGAAGTGGTATTTGCCACAATTACAGGGGGAGGCTTTGGGGGTTGGATTCAGCTGCTGTGTAGATGGGTGCAAGTACAGGCTAACTCTGCTGATTACAGTGGAGTCATGCCAGATGTGCATCAGCCTATGTGAGCATGCAATTTCATGTACAGCCTTTTTATTCCTGTTCACGGCAAGCTGCTTTTTCTCTTCTTTCAGCTTTCTCTCTCTAACATTTATGATGAACAATTGTCTGCTCCTTGTAATTGGAAGGGCGTTACAAGCCATGAATGCCTTTGTTGCGGAAAACCACTTCCTCTTCATGTCTCTTATGTCCTTGCTTTGTAAGAACAGAATAAACTCTGTTTGGCATCTGAAAATAGGATAACATCAAGTTTCTGCATCTGTCCAACTGAGCATCTGCAGGGTCTGTTGTGCCAGATGCATTTAACCTGGCCTGGCACCAGAAACATTATCTCCGTTCCCAGAATGCCCTGGGATGTAATTGGATGTCAAATCCCCATACATTACGCAGTCTCAGGCAGACTACTGCAGTTTGCCACAAACTTGCATTGTCCACTCACTTTAAAAAGAAAAGCTAGTATTTTGCTTTATGAAACTTATCACACTACTTATAATACAAATGTCAGACACCTTTGTCCTAGGACTTTTTAATACATCATTTTACACTGCCTTTTTCTTTAAGCAATTGCAAATCACCTTATATGTGATTTAGCTATGCAAATCTTACTGAGACAGTGCCTGTTTCTGCAGCCAAACCCATTCAAATGTCCTTCTGCTCCTAGAGGGAGTGACATTATACAGCCCCTTAAAAAGTCACGCAGGCATGGTACCTGAACGCAAGGCGTTGACCTCTGCGGTGGATTGGTGGTAAGACGCAGCTCGGTGCTTTGTGCGAAAGGTAGTTTCAGGCTGTATGTTGGCTACCGAGATTGCATGGAGCAAAGCCCCTGTTCTTTTGAGTTGTACATTCCTGCCAGTGAAGTTGCTGGCTCTACACCAAAAACGCAGGCCTCGCTTTCCTTACCTACCTTCTAAAGACTCTTTAGAAGCATTTATGGGCTGCTCGTGTGGGCCATGGATCACAGCACAAAAGCTGTAGTATTAAGCTAATATTTCAGCTCCGAAAAAAACAAGTGACAAGTTTCATCTTCCTGCTGAAAGCTGGTCAAAACTTGCAGACCATTCAAGTGAGATTAAATGACACTAAGGCTTTATTTTGGTTCTTGGCAGGACTTATCTCATTTCCCCGACTCATGGAAGGGTTGCATGGATAAGGAAATAAGGCTGACATACGTGGAAGAGCCGTTCCTGGGTCTCTGTCAGTGTTAAGCGTGTTGCCCACACTTGAGTTTCTCCCTTCTGGTTCATCCATCTTGAGTGCCACCTTAGGCCAGGCAGTGAGGTGTCCCTTCTTCTTCATTACATGGTCCCTGACACCTCTGGGGCTCACCCTCTCTGTCTAAATCCTGGAAAAGCTGAATCACGCTATTGATTCTTGCCCTGTAGAGCATGGGAGAGTGTATCGATTAGTGCTGGGTGCCCAGGGAGAGCTGTGGGAAGACATGAAAGGACTGCTAGCATCGGAATGGTGTGCACCCTCTAACAAGGGTATACGGTAAACTGATGAGTGGTCCTCAAATAAGTGGGACCCTGGACCAGTCAGCCACAGCTAAAACACAACTGATTATAACTTACAGGATTTAATGTAGAGGTAGCACTTAATTTAATGGCACATGCTAATTGTTGGTCATGTTGATTTTGCAATGAAGGCAAGATTTCAGTGATGCTCTAAAAAAGAAGGGTAAATAAAAGCTGAGCATAAAGCCCAATGTGGCAAGATTAATTCTACAGAATGGATGCTTGCTTTTTCATTGCACCAGTTAAGTCTCTAAAATAAACAGAACAACCAATTTAAAGCAGATGCATGGAACAACAATCAGGTTTCATCTCTGGTTTTAATCTTTTTAAACCACAGCATTTGGTACTCAGAGCTCAAAGGAACTGCAGACTGAATCAGGAGTTTGCTGTAAGTCAGCAGCTTGGAGGAAGCAGATTTGTGGCTGTATAACAGGGAGAGTTGAAACAGCCCTGTTCAGATAACCAAATCATAGTCAAATAGGCAGCTGTTGGAATCTGGAGACAAATGAACATCCAGAGATCCTGCCTGTGAACTGTTATCAGCTACAGCTTGGGAACAATAGAGCTAAGCAGCAAATGGCCAGCTCAAGCGCTGCTCCTTAAGTGATGAAACAGTAAACGCACGAGTTTTATTGGTAGTTGCTATCCTGTGTACCACAAAAAAATGAAATGTGGAGTGAATCAATACTATGTGAAAACATGGCTTATGAATGAGTAGTATGATCCCATCTTTACATCCCTTGGTGACTTTTAGGAGGGACTTCTTAACAAGGCAGCAAATACAAAAAAAGCCCCTCAGGAAATCCACATGGGTCTGATTTCCCATTTCCCTGCTCACTGTGTCATCGTTCACCTCGGAGGTTTTGCATCACTGTGTGTGACTACCCACAGTTTCTGATCTCGTGAGGCTGAAGTCATTCTTCAAACAACAGTCTGCTTTTAAGGACTTGGTGGAGGGGGAGATGATGCTGGGCAGGACAGCTAAGCTAAGACAAAGAAATGTCTTCCAGACAGAGGAGCTAATGCTGGAAATTCCCTGGGGACCAGTCTTGTGACATGGTTATACCATTGCAGACACTTTTTCAAAGCAGTGGGTGGGGTGGGTCCCTCTTGCCAGCCTGGCTCAGACAAGCTGGGCAAAGCAGGGGTGCTTACCTGCGTGTGTTTGCACAGGGTTATCAGGACACTTGCTGAGAGCAGAGATACCCCAAAACGGTGCTGGAGGAAAGTTTCACAAACTTACTGGAACCTCAGTGGGGTCATTTTTTTTTTTTTTTAGTTTCATGTAGTTTGGAGGGATAATTTAGACATTTTAACACTGGGGCCCGTGAGCCCAAAAATCTTTAAGAGCAAATCACCCGTAGTGCCAGGGTGCACCACAGAAGGACCGTGGTACCCCACTGCTCGGTCTGCAGGCGACCACCCCTCTGTGCCGGCGAGAGCACCGCGGGCAGAGGGGAGACGGGGGATCAGGCTGTACCCATAGCTGTCACCCTCGGCCGCGGTGTCCGTATGGATTTGGAAAAGCAGGTTATTTCACCTCTCTCTCCCTTGCTTCGTGGGGGGAGATACAACCGAGGGAGGGAGTGTTGTGGCTGCAGCAGCCGGGGAGGGATGCAGCGCAGGGGAACACGTCGAATGCAATGGTAAGGAGTGGAGTGGTGTGCATTAGGGTAGAGTCTAATCCATTACTTACATGTTTTCTTTCATTTTGCTGTCTTCCTTATGTTTCTGCTTCTTTCTTTGCCTTTTTTTTTTCCTTTGTGAGTGATTTATCTTTAAGTGATTTATCTTTAAGTGTCCCTATAAGTAGGCATTAAGTAGCAGTAAAAATCTGAAGGCATCTCTGACATGGTGCCTGATGAATCACCACTAGCCTATAGTAAAGACATCTACCTTGTCATGTTCATTGAAGGCTCATATCCTGATCCAAACTGTGGTCTGCTGATCTTTTTTTCTCCCCGGATTTACAGCTCCGGACGGTGAGATCACAGGATAGCCTGATATTTGTTATCATTTCCAAATGTGCAGAGTGACTCCCTTCTCCTTGTCCAACTCACATATGTGTAATTCATTTGTGTTCACAGCCTCCCATTCTGACCTCCAGCCCTTTTTAAAACAACTGTCCTCCTCCCCCTTCTCCACTGCTTACGTGTAGCTTCAGCATGCTTTGGTCTATTTCTGTATAAAAACACTCACAAAACAGCACCAGAAATTATGAAACCACTTAAGCCTTCAGACAAAAAAATCTGAAACTGTTTATATTCACAAATGGTACCTATTTAAACAGTTTTTGCAAATATTGCTTCCTCTGGTAGCAAGTTTAATAAAAAAAAATTGAATTTAATTCCAAAAGGATAAATATGACAGCAGATATTTACAGAAGAATTGGATTGTTTTTATGAAAAGAGCATTTTCTCCACAGCCTTCCAAATGGGATCTAAACAACTGGTCTTAGAAAAGATTAAAACGCAATCTATCAGTCCAGCACAGAAAAAATATAACCCCAAGCATTCTTGTAATAACAAAACATTACTGACAAACAGAGCAGAGATTGCAGTGCCATTTTTCTACCCCGTATTTCTGCTCTATCTCGTTAAACTCTTTCTGCAGCAAAAAGAGATTCAGCGTTACACGAAATAGGTGAATAAATTGTGCATAATATTTTTTAAAAGCATGAATTAAGAAAATACATATGCTTTGCTTGTAGAAAAGGAATTTAGCCCCTAAGAAGTGTTGAAGAAAGTTGGAAGTGTGGGATGATGGGCAAGTTTTCCAACCCAGAGCTTGCATGCTGCAACCCTGTCCCTGTACTCTCCCTTTGAAACAGGAGAAAATACTCCAGGGCACAGCAGGAGACAAACAGCCATGTGGATGTTTGCATATTTTGATGGACATGATGACAGCCTGGGCAAGTGGTAGGAGCTTTACCCTGAGTCCTGCTGAGAAATACCAGTAATGCAGGACTACAGTATTCGGATGCTACATGAACTCATTTATCCTCTTCGTTAGAAACAATGCAACTAGGGACAAGTCTGGCTTGCTGCTTAGGTAAGATAGGCAGGAGAGTAGAAGTCACCACAACTTAGAATCATAGAATCATTTAGGTTGGAAAAGACCTTCAAGACCATCGAGTCCAACCATCAACCATGCCCACTAAACCATGTCCTGAAGCACCCCGTCTACTCGCTTTTTGAATACCTCCAGGGATGGTGACTCAACCACTTCCCTGGGCAGCCTGAGCCAATATTTGACAACCCTCTCAGTAAAAAAAGTTTTCCTAATATCTAATCTAAATCTCCCTTGCCTCAACTTGAGGCCATTTCCTCTCGTCCTATCTCCAGCCACCTGCCAGAAGAGACCAGCACCCACAAACTTCCAAACCAATGGGCTACAGAAGTGGTTTGCACCTTCCCATAGCTGCAGCAGGCTGCTGGGTTTCTCCCAGCTTCCTAAGAGAGATCTGGCTGGCATGGTGGGTGCCTCCCTACACCCTCAGCAGAAGAACTGGAGACCACAACGCAGAGGAAATGATCCTGAATGGGGGAGAGCAAAGCTCTGGGCCTTGCCTGGCAAAGAAAAGCGAGGTGGTTGGCACAAGCTGTGCTCGTTGTGTAGCCTGGGCTTGAGGAGAAGTGTGGTACCCCTCCTCGGTGCGCCTGAGTCCTCAGCCTGGGTGTTCGGGGACCTGGGACTTTGGGCGGTGTAGTACGTGCTCACCACCTACTCGAAATACAGCCACAGAGAGTCATGGCTCCAGCAACACCTCCCTTATGTACTGAGATTGATGGGACCAGCCTGGGATTGACGCAGCTTCAGAATAAAGACACCGCGCTCCTAGGACAGGCTCTCCTCCGCTCCCTGGGATGGATGGCTTTGCTGTAGTCTCACTTGCAGTTGATGCTTTCCAATATATGCAGCCTAAGTTTATGATGTAGGGAAAGACGTATTAAAGGAGTGATATGCAAATAAATGAGAGGTGAATCAAGCTGTGGGTTTTTTTCCTAAAGTGATAATTTATCAGCATTTAACATAATAATGCATTTTTATTTACTTCCCTTAGATATGTATTTCTATGCCTTTTGAATATTTGGACTGGTTCTGAACCTCCTCTGATCAATACACTACAACTTCTACAGAGATCAGCAACTGGCATAAACATTCTTTAAAAAGATAAACCTCACTTTCCAAGCCTTTCAGCAACTCAGTTAATTTTAATTTTAATTCTAATTGAATGCTATTCCAATCATTAGTTTTCAAAACTGGTCTAACTATAATTTATGGATGGATCCCCCTCTACAATATTTCAGTGTTAAACTCAGTTCGCTGCTTGTTTTCCTTCTCTAGCAACTGAAGTATCAGACTGGTAAAAATAATGAGAACATACAGAAGAGGCATTTTATTTAGGCAGCTTTTCTATCAGGAGGGAAATAAATGGGGGGAAAAAAACAGTAAAAAATGTGACAATTTATCATCATGCAACTGTTAGCATTATGATAAATGAAAGTTGTTTAACAGAAATCGAAATACTCTTTTATCCCTGGTGATTTTGACCACTCGCAAAGTCTTTAGGTACCCATAAAGTGTGGGCTTGTCATTAACCCGATATGCCTTTGACAGAGAAAGGAGTGTCTTCACTGTAAAGGCATTTGACCATTTTATACTCAGGGCTGATCCTCGTTGTACCACATGACATCATTCCAAATGTTTTAGTGGTTACCAGCTGTTTTGCCGGACAGTAAAAGAAGCTGATCAAAGCTCAGCTCAAGAGATAATGTTGATGATATATTTTTTTGAATTGCTTCCCCCTAACCAAGTCCCTCATTCTCCTCCAGGATCAACACAGGCGTATGCTCCACAGGTCTGCAAAGGGAAATGGCTTCAGATTTATTTTTTTTTCCAGGGAACCAGCTTGCTCTGAATATATCTTTGTCCTAAGCCCTAGAAGAACAAAGTGCTAAATATTGCATCACGATGCACAGTTTCTGCTGGAGGAGGCTGCATGGAGGGAACGGAGGGCCTTGGCATTCTGCGCATTCCTTGTTTGCAGTCAGGTCAGCTTAAAAAGATAAAGTGCAATCTGCTGCTTGCTATCTGTCATGAGAAATGAAGCCTGATAATTTTGGAGTAATGTTTAGCTTGTCATTCTTGGGCCATTATACTGAGTTAGTAGTGCTAGGAGAAGGGATTTATTTCCTTCTCTGTCTCTTACTGCAATAAGTCGCAGATTAATAATGCTGCAGGCTTCAAAGTCTGTTTTGTTCATAGCTGCTGGCTGGGGAACGGGCAAAACAAAGATCAGATTTGCAAAGAACTGGGAATTAAATCCCTTCAAAAAGTGTCTTTTGGCACCACGGTGAAGAGCTATTAACAACATTCCTGGATGACTGCAGAAAAATAACAAGTTTTTATAAATGGCTATAACATCTTGGATTAACTACCTGACAAATAGGTGTTTTCAGTTTATTTAGGGCCCAGTTCTTTTTTCTGCCAAGGCCTTTTTCGCTTGCTGCTTTATAGGAGTGTAAAAGGGAATCAGGCCCCAGTTTAAATGCGAATCAGGCCTTTGGGATGCAGCCACCAGAAGAATCTCAGCACACAGGGCAGTGTGGTTCAGCCACGACCAGAAACGAATGGGAACCAGCAGCTGCAACATTTGATTGCATCTGCAACTACAGTGCATTAAAAAAATCCCCAGAAAGTGAAAAACTCTAAAACAAAAATAATAGCTAATGACTGGGGACTCCAGCAACAAGCCTGGCTTGGCTCAGAGTAACAAATATCTCTTAGGTGTGAATATCCAAAGTGTATGAGCTGACTGCTGTGTTAAGCTCACCACTTGCTTATGGCTGATCTTCTTGGAAGAGGACTGCTGGCTGCTTTTCCCAGATAAGTCAGGCAGAATTTTAAAAATCATCCTAGAGGTTTCACTTTCAAACTTGCATATGAGTTCTTTTAACTTTTGAGACATCATTCCTCGTGTCTAAGTATAGGGAAGTGTGTTGCAATGTCAAAAACCTGCCGAAATTTTTTTCTGTGACTCATACAGGGTGCTCGTTTAGGTTACTACATTCATTGCAAGTGCCTGCTACATACAGAAATGGGAGAGAGAATCGCTTAAACCAATTCAAAGTTTTAAACTTTGCAGAACATCAGCTAGCGAATTGCTGGTATGTTAGGTGTCGACTGTGGGAGGCATCGCGCCCTACTAATAGGGCGGTGGACACTTGTGGTAGGTATGCTGGTAGAGGTTGTCTGACTAGACAGATACTGAGGGCAAGCAAGAGAAATGTGGAGGGAATGGGCTGTCTCAGAAATTAAAGCTTTCCTTTTACATTTTGAAGAACCCAGAGAGTTCAAAGCCACCAGGGAGAAGCAAGGAAGAAGAGGGAGCAATATCATGCTCCCCCTTTTTTTCATGAAGGGTTCTATCCAGGTAGAGTCACCACCAGCAACCTTTTCATTAGAGGAAGAAGTGACTTTTCCATGCAATCTGCTTGCATGCAGTGAAACAATATATTCCAAAGAGCAAGCTCATGCACATGTGGTCCAAGGAGCTGAATTTTTTTTAGAAGAGGACACATAGCAGACCATAGTAGTCACGGGAATTAGGACACAATTCAGAGGGGAAGTTTTGGCATTGTCCATAGCTGAGTGACAACACAGCAAGTGGGAAGAGCACAGGAAGGTCACGGAGTGGTCAGTTTTCTGAAGAGGGACATACCAGAAGCACAGACCCAGGCAGGACATACTGACTGCACCCTTAAAAGGTCTCTGCTGCAAGAATTCTTAGTGGGGGGTAAGAAATTTCTTGCCTTGTCTTACGGGAAGAGGTGGGAAGCAAGGACATTTGTGGGAGTAAAATGCATTGCCTTGATCTGGCCATTCCCTAACGTCACTCGTGGGTCCTGTCTAATCCTTCTCTCTGGCAATGTTGTTGTCCATCTGTGTTTATCTCTACTCTGAGTGTCCCATTGGCTTTTAAATTTGTGGATGTGCTCCAGATTCAGTGATGAATTTGTACTTTATGATATTTATATCTCCACCCTTCCCTGATTGCTGCACAAGATTTCATGCTGGAATTTCTGACCCCAGGTTTTTAAAGAGGTCTCATGGATTTAGGAGGAAAAAAGAGCCTTTTCTTCCTAAAAAAAAGTAGAGAAGAGTAAAGCTAAGGAGGAGGCAGTTAACTTTTAACTGTGTCCTGGGGACGCTGAACCTCAGCAGATTGTGAGATCTGTGAAGTATGGTGGGATGAAAAAATGTCCCCTAGAAATTAAGTTGTTGCAATTGGCAAAAGAAGTGGGGAACAAACCCCAGAGGAACATGATCCTGAATGGGGGAAAGCAAAGCTTTGGCCCATGCCTAGCAAAAAAAATGCTGCAGTTGGTCTGCTGATTGTACAGTAGCTAGCAGAAGAGAAGCGAAAATGAATGGAGACTGTGTTTTCCAGATGAGCTCCGTGACACGTGCAAGGACCGTCTCTCCTCTGACCCCAGCTGCCCTGGCAGGGGACAAGCAGTCCCAAGCAATCCGTGCCACTGCCAGCTGTGACCGCCTCGTGGCCCTTGGCAGCTTCCCCAGAGGTACAGGTTTAGCAGGGGTGCCCAAAAGGACTCTATCTCCCTTCTCTTTGCAGCTCCCGCTGCACCCTCTGTGCTCCTGGACCTTGGGTGGTGTCCTGCACCCCTGCAGCAGCAGCTGCACATCCTTCCCCCCATCCATGGGGGCTGCCCTCCCCGCTCTCCTCCCTGGGTGATCAGGGGAATGAGCTTTCCTTCCCCCAGCACCGGAGGGATCGCAGTGGGGTACTGAACAGAAGAGTTTGCCCCGGCATTCTTACTGAGCATACCATCAGTAGGGACTTCTTAAACACCATGCCAAGAAGTCCAAATATACCGGGAACAGGATGAAGAAAGGTTGACTACCTTTCTACGGGGTCCAGGAGCAGCAGATCTGCAGGGTGAGACCCTTGGTGCCACGGACCCGGTGGGTCTCGCCAAGGACGAGCTCGTTTGGCCTTGTGATGGCTGATGGTAAAGTGCAGTAAGTCGGTCCTCTAGAACAGCATGCGTAGTTCAGAAGGAGATTAAATATAACGAATGACGATCTTTATATGCCTGCAAAAATGCAACGACTGTGTTAGGGATTTAGTATAATGATTTTACTAAACCAGAAATACACACCTACTGAAGCTGTCTGTAATATATCCTCATAGCTCTCCGAAACTTTATTTTGGGGTTTGCTCTTATATTAATCATTTCTTGCACTGAAGATAGATTTAAGAGATCAAACTATGACTAACTGTTACAAACTTCTGACTGAATATTTTTATTCTTAGCCTGTCACAGACCTCTATTTTTAGTCAGCGGGAACAGTGGCAGGGTGATTAGCATCAGTAATTTTTGGTATTTGTGATGCATTTTCAGAATCTTAACCAAGAGGAAGTATTCCCAGATATTTTACTTAATGTATTCAAAACATTTAGTGAGGTTGATCTTTTAGTTTTAACTTTTATTACATGTTAGATTTTCAAGGCCAAGAAGACCACCAGCAACTTTAATTTTTTTGTTGTAGTAGAATATTACAGAAATCAGACTGATAAACAGAAACAGTTAGGATTTTTTTTTTACAGAATTCAGCAAGTTGCACAATGGTTGGCATCCCTGAAAGGACTGAGCACACTCATCTGTTAATGAAATTAATGAAGTTTAGAGTCAGCTATTAGTACTTTCAAGGACCCAACCTTGTATCTCTCTGCTTTAGTTTCCTTGAAGTTAATTGCACTTGCATTAAACCTCGGGGTTTAATGCACTTGACTACTTTGTAGGAGCATTATAGGAATTAATCTGGGACTCAAAACACCTGAATGCTTTTCTGGGAACAGTGGGTGACCAGGAGCAAAACAAGCAGCTGCCCATGGCATCAGCTTTCCTACACAAGAGTGCCGGGTGGTTACTCACCTTTGTGCAGTACATGGTGCTTTACAGATAGTAAGCACTCTGCAAGAAATAAATTTTTTTGTCCCTATAAAGGCAGAAAGACAAAAATAGCTACGTAAGTCAGAATTAAAGACACTGAATCAGTACATGCAGAATTACTGAGAATTGAGGTCTCCATCTTTAAACATATGATTTAGTTGGAACTAATTCTTAGATCCAGCTGGATCAGACTGTCTTTCCACTATAAAGCTCCACATGAATTTAAACTTCGGTATAATCAAACCATTTTTTGAACATTTGAGGGTCTGACTCAGTGAATAAAGAAGTCAGTTGAAATCTTCCATTGAATCCTAAGAAATCTTGAACAGATGGTAAGATTTGCAGTGGGAAAAGGATGACTAATTGACATACATGTCAGGTAATCTGCTACTTACTAGAAAAATAACATAATTAAAGGAGGAAAAGCGTGGGAGAGCACGAGTGTGAACATGTGGACATGAGTCTGCACTTGATATCAGAGTGTTTGTAGCTTGCCTGTCATTTTTAATATTATTTCTAAAGAAGAATAATTATACTTAGTGAACTAGATACAATGAAAACATGATGCAGAACACAACAAGCAAATATTTTAGCTTAAGTTAAAAACTGCTTTTGCTTGATCTCATGTTTTACTCTCAGTATGGCAAGATGTTACAGGAGGCAGCTGTCAGTAGCAAAATCTTTTCTGACAAAATTGAGTCTTTTTCCTCTGAACACTGTGTATTCCAACTAAAATTTCTTCTCACTTGCTTTTGGCTATAAGAATTTAATAGCTATTTAATGTTTTTTCCTTGTAGATATTTTATAGTGCTGGAACCTCTGCAATCCACTCATTTCAGCTGCGAAGACACAACGTGATTGTCCTGTATGCTTTTCTGTGGCCTGTTACAGGTGCACAGAATGTCTCCAGTAACTTGTAAGCGAGGGCATATTTATTACAAAGCAAAATTAAGTTATTCAAGGAACTCCAGTAAAAATGTTAGTGGTTAGGTCAAAATCACTTGAAAAGATACGTGAATATAAGTAGGTGCCTTTTCTGCAACCACAACTTCAAGAACAATTTTGACATAACTGGTGCCATGGGGCAATATTTACTACAGGCAGTAGGTACTAGAGGCATCCTACCCTTTCAGGGAACAACATCCTTGAAGATAAACCCAGCAGTCCTTTCCAGAAAGTCTCCTTCCCACCCAACTGAGTTGGTGGGTTAATTCTGGTCAAGCACTTTGCACTGACTCCCCACACTGTTGCTTTCGTTTAAATGTGCAGCCAACTCTTTGCATCAACTGTGTTTCTGCAAAGTGCTGTGCTGGGAAGGGCAGAAGTAAAAACCCAGCAAAACTTGAGAAGGAGCCAGGCTGTTGAAGAGTGGGGGGTTAATGTTAAAATAATTTGCTATGCCTGCCATTCCTTCATGCTTTAAGGGCAATATGAAGTACTAGCAGTAAAATGGGAAGAATCAGCAGCAACACATAGGTGCGTGCCAACAACATGGGTAGTTGTCGTCTATACATCAGATGCTTAAAATACCACAAGAGACAATGCAGAAAACAATGCAGGGGGCTCACTGCTAATCTGGACTGTGGCTTCTTCACAGTTCACTGGCACTGAAAGGAGCAACACAAATGCTGAGGAAAACGCTGTCCACTAGAATCACAGTTTCTGTTTTACAGACCGGGGTTTCTAGGTTGCAAAACAGGCACAAAAATTGTACCAGCAATTCAAATCATTTAGAAGTTGTTACAACATCCATACCAAAAATAATATGGGCTGGTCTGCTTGGAATTTAGTTAAGTGAAATAGAGTTTTAATTCCAAGAGCACAGATTTTTAAGAGTTGTTTCACAACTCTCTCATCAGGCAGGTCCACCCCCCAAAGCAGGGCACAGAGCCTTGGGCAACCTCTGAACAGGCTGATATATCTCCATGGCACAACGTGGGGACACACGAAGGTACTGGCTCCTGTCCCAGCTGCAATACGGATGGTTTTATGTGGGGCTGCACCCTTTTTTGAAGCAAGGCCAGTTAGTAATTATATAGCATTCAGCTCTGGGAATAGGTAGCTCAGGGCTCTTTGCCTCAATACTCCCCTGCCGGGTGTAGACATGCCTTGAATCACAGCACGGTGCTGAAGAGGCGTTGACTCCTGTGCTGGTTTTTCAAGTAACCTTTGAAATCTTGAAGGGGTGGGTGGGTGTGTGTATCCTTCAGTTTATTTAGTTTTCCATTGAAATATATTGCTTTAGGTCCTTCAGCTCATCACTGGTCCTCCTCGTCCAACACGTGAGTCATCAAGGCTTCCTGTCTACGAAGCAGATGGAGCTCTTCTGATTTAAAGGCATCCTGATGGGGCAGGTAGGCACACAGGTAGGTTAGCCATCACAACAGCGACTCCAAGAAGGACCAAGGCCACCCAAGCAAGAAAGGAGGAATAAGGCATTTAGCTCCCAGTTCCCTCTTTTCAAGGTTAGAGAAGGAACCAGCTCATTTCACTACAAACCACCCTCATATAAAACACGGCCCAGTTTCAACTTTTGCTCTGGGTCTCCGCACTCCTTCCTTCCCCGTATTTGTTTCGCCATTTTTATTTTCATTTTTTTTCCAATTTCTCCTCGCCAGCTGCAGGCCCACCCCAAGCAGGAGGTCCGGCAGCTGGCTGGGAGCAGCAGTGCTCGTCCCCAGTGCTGCGATAAGCTGCGCTGCGGGGC
Source organism: Haliaeetus albicilla (assembly GCF_947461875.1). Classification (NCBI taxonomy): domain Eukaryota; kingdom Metazoa; phylum Chordata; class Aves; order Accipitriformes; family Accipitridae; genus Haliaeetus; species Haliaeetus albicilla. The sequence continues at coordinate 5,567,427 of NC_091501.1, read as the reverse complement.
TGGGAGGGTCCCGTCTCAGCCCCCAAAGGTTGGCTGCCGCCTCAGTCCTTGACATCTGTTCCTTTTCCAAAGTAATGACTGCGGGAGTGGCCTTTGGTTGTCGAGTCCCCTGTTACCACTTGCAGTTTTGCACAGTACTCCCACACATATAAGCCAAGGGATCTGATTATTTTAAGTGCGCTCACACGTGTAGTTCTTACGTTGTCTTTTCTACTGCGAACTTTTGGTCCAAGGGAATCATCTGTATAAAACCGTACTCAGCTTTTTACCAGTGGAACGCAAATAAATATTCGTTGTATAATTTGCTTGAAGATGCTATATTTTCAGCCATTGTATTTTGCTTTCGTTGGTAAAATGATTCTAATGTCACAGTTGCTGCTGACACAACACTGGCTTTGCTCCACAGATTTTAATGATTGACTCCCGTGCCGAATGTTTTGGGATTCTCTTCAGTCAACAGATTTTTGACACTGAATTTCTGGTTGTTTCTGGATAGTTTACTACCAAGGGTTCTTTGCTAACTGCTTTTGAAATTCCCGTTTCTATTGTCAAAGCTGTTTGGATGGGAGTTTCCTCCTTCCCAGCCAGGCTTCTCCCTTAGCTCAGCAATGCCAGGAACTCTTAATCCCGAGTCTCTGACATCATGGTCCGTTGCCATGGCAATGCCTGAGAGCCGTGCGAGTCAACGGCCTGGATTTTCTGCAGAAACTATGTAGGAGAAAAGGTGAAATCAGAGGGAGCACTAACATTCTTATGACGTGCACACATACAAATGTATGCGAAAAAAGAACCGGGGAAGAATGTAAAAGCTGGAAACCCAGAAGTTAGTTATTTGGGTTTTGTGTTTAAAGCGTGGGCTTGAAGCAGAGGGAAATTCTTCTTGTGTGTTTCCTAAATTCCTAGCCCTTGGTCTTGTGCTGGACCTGGACAGCATGACTTCATCCAGTCAGCATACTGCCAGTGCCTTCTCTTCATGGATGTTAAGTTGGTGGTTGGTCTGGTTTGAGGTTGTTGTTGTTCATGACATTTCCATGCTTTTTCCAAATTTGGAGAGTTGAAAGAGGCAACAGAACAGGGCTCGGATTTATCCATTCCTTTTCTTCCCTCCCTAGTTATTTTGTGGCTTTAATTTTCTAGCAAACAAGAAATCCCTAGCCCCTGGAATGATTCATTCAAATTATATTGCACTTTTCTTTCAGCAACACTTAGGTTCCCACTCAATTGAAAATATGCTATAATGTACTCTAATTTTTTAGATAATTTCTTTCTTCCTGTACTTAGTTGTCCACCTCTAAAGATCTCTACCTGTCATCTAAGGAAAAATGCTTGTGCTGAAACCTGTGCTGTTAGAATCGAATTTCCTTAGTTAAACTGTACTGACTTAATTATCTGTGCATAAATGAAACCTACTGCAAATTAGTCACATCTCATCCGTAGTTAATTTATAGAACGAAAAAAAAGAAAAGTCTTTAGTCATGTATCATTTGGACATACATTATGATGGTGGAGGTGATTATATACTACAATTTCCTGGTTCACAATGCAAGCAAATGTGCAATCTTTGAAGAAATTTTACATTACTGTTGCACTTGTGAAGAAGTCTTTGCCTGTGGGAAGCTATGGAAAAGGACAAGAATACACACTCTATATTTTTAACTCTCTTACCGTGACCAATGGGTTCTTATTTGGCACTGGTGCTTGGGCTGAAATTCCTGAAAATGAGGGGTTGGAATACACGGCCTGATGTAAGCCAGTTGCATAAAATATGCCTGGACCTGGCAAAACTCATTTCTCCTTTAATGCAAAGCTAACCTGCAAAATCTGCTTTCATTTGCTAGGGCAGGCTACTCTGCTGTATGGATTAAATGCGCAACTTCCTTGATGACAACATTTTGTTTAAGCTGGTGAATGACTCTCTGCCTTGCCAATTTATGACACTATTTCCCTCTGGGCATCCCTTTTGGCTTATCTGTTACTGCCAAGATATGTGAATTGAATCATCTGGTAGTACTTGAGCTATACATCTCACCCCAATAAATGGCCGATGGTCAAGCTGACTCAGCTGCTGCTGTATGTTATACCCCTAAGCTTGTTACATTTACTTAATTAATTCATTCCTGCTTTCAGACGTTGGAAGCTGATAAGGGAAGGTTGCCCTTAGCTCAGTTCCTATTTCTTAACTTAAAGATTTGATTAAATGTAATAATAAAATTACATTAGTCCTTTGAACTCATATCTACCCGTGATTCAAAGGATTAGAAGAAGTTAATCCAATCTTTTAAGGAGGTTTTTGAAGTTTTGAGAGTATCTTTCTTCTCAGGGGCACACTTTGTTGTGTTAGCCCCCTTTCTCTGTCATTCTCTGAAAGTCACCTATAGCTTTGCAAGGCTTGAGGGAACCGCTGCTGCCACCTCATCTGCCTGCTGCCTGCTTCGGGCCCTCAAGCTGAGCTCACCCATGGGTTCCCACACTGGAGGGGCTCATTCTGCCTTTCTTCTTAATGAGCCCTCCAGCAAAGCCCCTGCAAAATAGATGTGCTGTGGAAGACAAATATAAAATACGCTTCTTTCTCATGTCGCCTTTCACTTCAGCGGACTGACAACCGTCAATAAGCCCTGTATCTCCGTCCAGTTCACGGATGCCATGGAGGTTGTATTTTGTTGGCTAAACACAAAAGGTTGAATATCCCTAAATTCCTCAGATTCCTGATGAATTACCACAGACAATTAACAAAAGAAAGACCTTTCCCTCCTCCCACCAAAAGTCACTTCAAAACCTGCACCTGGTCGTAATCTTTTCTACTTGAACTAATTGCTATTTGCGGTGGCATATGGAACAAGGCTCCTTTGCCTAATAGTGGTATTTCAAACTACAAAGACATTTCATAATATTGCTTGTTCATTTTGGAGACTGCCTATACTTTACAAAGATTTTCCTTTGCAGGAACTGTGGCTCTCAAAAATCTCAAAAAAAAAGAGAACAAAAAGCAAGTGCCTCTGAGAAAGCAAGGGCATTTTCATATTTAAAGCTTCATGAGAAAAGGATCAGAGAACATCAGATTTTGCTCATCTTCTTGAGTAATTCATATACACTTACACAAAAATCTGAATGAGTTTCTAGTCTACATGGGCACTGTGTAAAAGTGAAAGCTTTATTTATTTTTAAGTAGGCTTGTCAAATTGAATTTCCTTTTGATACACAAGGTACATGATGTGGTTAATGTTTTACCAATAAGCTTTTAGAAGATAGTTAATAGCTGTTAAGGCCACAAGGCATCAATGCGATCACCTGCTCAGAAGCCTGGTGTAGCATAAGCTATGAGTCCAGAAAATTCTGCAAAAGAGGAAATTATTCTTTCCAAATATGTTAGTACAGTGGCTTCTGGGGGTTTTCTTTCAGGAAAGCATTCAATCTTAACATGAAGATGGCAGATGACAATGAACTAATCATTGTAATACCCCACAACGTGCAATTTGTGGCTGTTGTAGAATAGAAACTGTCATGCTCTTCTTCCCCTAAGATCCACTCACTTTTTTAGAGGAGCAGATTTCTCTCCCCAACAGCCTGGTGATACCAGGGCTTAGCCAGGCAGATCCGAGTCCCTCCAGAGGGTGTTTGGCCCTGCACCTCTCACGTCCTGGATAGAGGCTGTAATCTGCCTTTGAGCTGGAGCCATCACGATGTCTTTTGTGGATACATGCCAGTGTGGAACGTAGAAGTTCCACTTTGTGTGGAGTAATTCAGGTTTTAATGGAGCAGGGGCAACATTTCATCCTCTCTCATGTGGTTTTGGTGTTTTTTCAGGCATTGGCTGGGGTGTGGGAGTGGAAACCCCGCCTCTCCCCATCCATTTGAGCTATAAAACCATGGGGATATGGAGCCGTTCTCTCTTCCTGTGCCCAACCAGTGTTGAAATAGTTAAGTAAAATGAGAGAGGTCCAAGAGGAGGGGTTGGCAGAGACTCACATAAAATGATTGCATGATGGGAATGTTCACCCAAGGAGGTGGGTAACATGCACACAAATGTCCCCAGGCAGATGCTGGAACTGTACCTGTTTCCTAGATGAACAGAGATTAATTATCTGCCAGGCTTATGGCTAAAAAGCAAGCAGGCCTTTCACCTATGTTTTGATAGACATAAAACCAGCTTTGGTTTGCGAAATCAAAGAATTATAACTCTGGCTCCAGTGGAAGAGTCAAGGTTATGGGTTGTTAGCAAAGTTGGGCACTTCCCTGCAGTTCAGTTGGGAGCTGGGCAAACACAAGCACTGGAGCTTGCTCATCAGGTCTTCGCTCCTAACAGGCAAGCGAGGCTAGCACCATAGTATTGCGGTTTCTATAAATCCCACTTATAGGAGTATAACTATGGGGGCATCTGTTCGAGTCAGTGATGATGGTTTCTTCAGTGCAAAGCTGTTTACTTTTTCTGTGTACGTGTGTCTATCTACCCCAGTAAGAAAATGTCGATTTGTGAGAAGCAACCCATGCTTACATTGATCGAACGAATTGCCAGTGACCAAAAGGTGAGAGCTTGCTTTGTTTCAGCCACACTGCTGAGCCAGCTGGGATTACAGCAAGGGCAGGTCCACCCCCCAGCCCCATGAATCCTTCTCATGCAGGTGGTGGTGGCAACGTCAGCAGGGCAGTACAGACATTGGTATGGCCAAGGGTGTCCCAGGGGTTCCCAAAGGGTGTCCCAGGAGGTTTGCATGGCTTAGGGTAAAGCTCACATTGAGGTATCTTAGGTGCAGTTGACTGAGCGAGGTAGGTTTAAGCTAGCATGAGCAAGCACCCTGGTTGCAGGAGGGACGTGCTTTTGGTACCTAACTCTTCTTTGTGCCCTGGACAGGGAACCCACATATTCCCTTGAGCGTGCACCGTTAGTTGTGCTCGTGGTACCATATCCTGTTGAGTAACATACTCCGCCACTGGCTCACCCAAGAGTGGCAGTGGGATGAAGGAACACAACAAACCCTGCCTTAATCCTTCTTTTTGGGTTATGTGATCTAAAAAGCCTCTTTCATCCCAAATTTCTCTGAACAAACATACACACGACCAAATCCTGCTCTTCATCCTGAGTGCACGCCTCTCCTGTACGGAGCACTGGCCACCCGTCTCATGGCACCCCATTTTTACTGAGCTTTACATCTTTTACCTAGCTCAAGTAATTTTAGACTGGCCGACTCTCTAAAGCCTTTTTATACTGAGATAAGAAGGGAGAAAAGGGCAGAAAGTTTATCCCTCCAGCTTTGCCCTGGATTCCCTCACAGGCAGGATTTCTGTCCCATCTCCGCATTGGAACAATCCGAGTTTAAAAGGCTGAAGCATCCCTTGCTGAGCGGCTAGTGTCAAGGCTGACATTACATACCATACAGAGATTATCTTGATGCTTCCTATCGACTAATATGCCTTTTTGATATAAAATATATTAGCCTGATTTAATTTCCCACCTTCATTACAACAGCTGTCCAACTAGGACAACGGTACTCCTGCATGGCATCTAAAATCCTTGCTGTAGTAATTACATGCAGCAGTGACTGGATTGAATTTGCTATTCCTATGATTCACCTGTAACAATGATCTTTGCCAGCATTTTCTTTTTTAGTGGATAGATCATTTGAAGTATTACCTAGTACATTTGACCTACAGAAAAAGAATACTTGTCATCATTAAGTTACTATCAAAAGGAGAGGACTGTGGGTATAAAGATTATAGATATATCTTTGTGGATTAGGTCTTAATATAAAAAAGCTCACAGAATTCCTCATTTGTTCCATCCCCAGTCATGCAAGGCACTAAGCAAAACCGTACCTTGCGGAAATTGCTCTGCACGTGCAAAGAGGAAAGATAATTTAGAAAGCCTTGGCACACAGCTCAGTTCAGTGTCATTGACTGAAAGCGAATGGAATAGATTTAGTGGGGCTAAGGAAGAAGCTGCAGAAGAGCTCCGGCAAGCTCACAGTCCACAAAGAGATGGGGAATTAACATGGTTTAGGGGTGGGGTTTCTTTAACAGACTTTTTAAATCCCGTTTCAGTATTCCTCCTTGGGTGCTGTTTTTGTTCAATGCCCAATAGATCAGAAGGAAAGGTTATTACTGACTTTACTGGGCCTTTAATGAGGCTTTTAACCATTGGATATCTTTGATGACTTCCTTCCCTGCCTACAAACTATAGTTATTAATGGCAGCTTCTTTTGCTTTCTTTAGGGTCCGTGGTTTGTAAATATAAATATAGTGATTGCAATAGGTTTGTATGTAATGGTGTGCCCTGAGGCCCAAAGGCTGACAAAAAAAAGGGAGTCACTGTGAATCTTGCTACAAATCTGCTTTCTGTGTGATTTATGTATCATGCAGCAGCTGTGGAAAGCTAAGACCACGTCAGAAACTCTGATTTGATAAAGTGTTTGTATGAAGAACAGTTCTTACAGTGTTTGTAGAAGATTGTCATGGCTTAAAAATGCTGTGGCAGCCCAAGAAGTGGCTTTGAGTGCAAACATGAGAATCCCCCTGGTTATGACACGAATGGCTGTGCATGGGGAACAAGGCCAAAAAAGCATTCAAAATAACCATTCAAATAGCAGCAGGTTGGAAATAAGGAGGAAATAAACATAGAACAAAGAGAGAAAGTGAGGGAATTCTGAGGAGGCAGCCGGCAAAGAAAACTTTATTTTAGTGGGATGTCACTTTTTGGTCTGGGGGTTAGCTGACATGACTACAACTGTTATGCACTGTGGTTGCAGGCATATAACTTTCCCCAAACTATGAAAATAATTGTTTTCATATTTCTTTCTTAATCTTTTTCACTGGAAAAGTATTGTTTTCCGTTTTAAAAAAATGTATGGGTAAGGACAGCAGTTTTATGTTGGGAGTTTAGCCTTGTGTCACCCAGTAGCTACATGCATCCTGTCCATGGATCTTGGCTGTGTCAGACCGAAGTACATAACAAAACAAAAGTACACAGCAGATACTGTGCAGGCAGACACCCAAAGCTCCTTGGTGTCTATAGCATCCACAGCTGTGCTGGTCTTGTCTTTCCTTCCAGCTCAGCAGCATTTCAAAAATCACATGTTTCTGTCTGGTTAGATCCCTTTGAGATACCAGTTTGGAATTCCTTTCAAATATCTCATTTAACATTAAGCTCCATACAAAGACAAAAGATGTTGCTTCTTGAAGGAAACAGGTTTTCCCCAGGGGATTATATGACTGCTGTTATTACCTTTCCTCCTACACCTCTTTCCCAACAACATATTTCTTGTAATGTTTTAAGGGGCCTGAAATGCTAGTTTCCACTTTGACATATTTGGAAAAAAAATTGATGCTATAAATCTTTGTTCATGAATAATGAGATCATAAGACCTAGATGGGCGTTCATACGAAAATTTCAGATAAGATCAAGGAGGTCTGGGGGAGCTGATTTTGGAATATTTTTCTTCCTCTTTTTTTACAAGGCTAAAACCAACAGAAGTTAAAATTTGACACAAACTCTGAGGTCTTAGTGTAAGGCATCAATTGGTAGTAAAAAAAAATACCTTTGCTCTCACTGGCAAAGATCTGATATATATATAAATCGAGTGAAATCAACAGGCAATTGAAACCAAACATGTGTAGCACATAGTTTCCACTGGGTTTTTATGACTGAACTAGCATTGTAACTGAGTTCAGAAGTGAAAAAGCTTGGAAAAGTGTTAATATCCACCCTCACAGATTCTTTTTAAAAGACGTCGTGTCAGCCTCACAATCTTCTATAGCATCTTTATGAAAGATTTGTCGATGGGGTTTGGAAAGAATTACCTGGCAAAATATTGCTGCAAAATAATACTATTACACTCTCTAAGAAAAAGAGAACTCTATGTTCCACTAGAAAGTTCCTGTTCTCTACATGCTTAGCAGGATCCTTTTTATTTTCACTGTCCTCATGGTGTCTACAAAGCACCAGACCTTACCTCAGACATACTCAAAAACCTTCTGCAGTCAGTTTCAGAGTTACCCGAACACAAAAATCCATATTTCAACATGTTTTTCAGCATTATGCTTTGCTTATGCCAGGTAAGCATTGCAAACCTGCTGATATATGGCTAGTGGGAGATGGAATGGTTTCTGCCATCAGAACAGGGCTGTGTTCTCAAAAGGAAACGTCATTCTATTAAGCAGTTGGCTTTTTGGTGTTCTTTTAACAGATTTAATGGAAATTGAATATCACACCCTTTTGGGTAGAAAGATAAATGGGCCAACGGCTCTTGGCTACTGTCATAGCTACAGTTCATGTGGGAGTGAGTGTACATGAGTAAAGAAGACATTTACAAATACCATTTGTAAAAGTTATTACATGGAAAAAAGTTTTTTCTTCTTAGTCCTAGACTGGTCTGTGTTGCTTCCTTCCTCTCAACAAGGAGTTTTATGGTACTTCAAACACAGATGACACATGTGTGTCCATTTGGTTTCAACAGTCACACATCATTTTATGTAAATTAGCAATGCTTCAAGTCAGATTGTATAATTATAGAGTTGGGGTTTTTTTACTCCAAAATAGTTATTTCTGAAAAAGCTGTTGCTAACCAATAATCGGGCCTTTCTCTTTTTCAAATGATAGAAGCTGACAACTGCCATAAATCAAAGGCACCAGCTTTTATCTGAAAACGCCTCTACTCAGAAAAGCCTTGATACTTTATTCCAAATGGAGGCTTGTCACCATAGAGATAAGATGAATTCAAGGATTTAAGACTTGCCAGAAAATACTATGTACCATGTTTAAGATAAAACTTTGCTTGCTTAAAACAGCAGTGGAAGCTGAAACTGTAAACCAGCATCTAACAAAGACAGACTGGCAAAAGCAAAGAAAGGATTCACATTCTTTAAATAAAAGCTATCTGTTTTTAACTAAGAGTGTAAGTACTGAAGCTATGTCCTCAGACCTCTTTAACAGCTACGGTTACTGTGTATTTTAGTGACTGAGTCACATAAGTATTTGATTTTCTGGGCGTTTCATTCTCCCTTTTCCTCCACCTTCAAAAATAAATGTTCTTCTTTGTTTTATTTTAATTTATCCCTTAACATTTTAAAATCTATCTGACCTTTTTTTCAGGACCAAAAGAAACCATATCAGTTCTTTTTGGTGATCTATAATGTGTGCTTTGATATGTTTTTTTTGTGCAACAGTCCCTCTGCTCCTAGAAATTATTTTACTGCACCCAGATTTGGGCTAAGCATCCCCAAACACAGATATACCGCACATCCTCTAAATAGGCATTTGAACAATCTGCTCTCTCCTATTACCCATGAAAGAACAGCTAGAGTTTTCAAATGCGCCTTGGGAACTGAGACACTGCTGTAACTGTGACTTGTGTTATCGAAGCCTATTCCCGACTAAGACATTTTTGAAAATGAGCTTTCTTTTGAAAATAATGCTTCCAAGGCCTTTCAGTGCTCTGGAAAACATTATGCCATATTGTCACGAGGCACACTGCCCCTCAAGGTTGAGAAGAAGCTTTAACGTAAAGTTCTCAAGGAAGATCTGGGAGAGATGGAGACAGCAGCATCAGTCTACCACAGAGAACATCTGGTACCCCAAAAAAGCCACTGTGTTCGCTGTCTCCCCATCCTCCTCATGGCAGTGGGGACTGCTGCAGGGTGAGGACCATGAGACAGGGTGAGCTGCCCTTGCAGGCACTGGCTGTGGCCAGACCGATTGGTGCGGATGCACGCGGTCACCTCGGAGTTGCCTACACACAGAAGACTGCTAGGGCATCCTAGGGGCAGTCCCTACTGTCCCAGGCTCTGACACAGTATTTGGGCAGGTAGAAGGGGATTGCCCATCACCCCCAGCACCAACTGCTTGGCCAGGGGTATGGAGGAGGGCTGAGAAGTGAGTGGGCACGCGAGGGGGGAAGCGTGCTGAAAGTTTTGGGGCTTCTGGGCTCATAGGCTTGGTGTTACTATTAATAGTATTAAAATTAATAACATCAATAACAACAGAATGAAAATCTTTCTTTTTAGTGGTTACCCATGCAGTACCATAGATACTACAATACAGAACAGAAAATATGATGAAGTCTTCACATCAAAACTAGGGGCTGCCTTTTAATCACAGTAAAGCCATTTTAACAACCTTTGGCAAGCTCAGCAGCAATGCAAATATTCCAAGTGGTGCAATATGTGTTTAGGAGAGGGGAGAAAGGGCTTAAAATTCATTTAAATTGAAAAACAGCAGTCATGCATTTCTCTAAACGATTGTTTTCAGTACCGTAAGCCACATCCTTTCAAATTTCCTCTGCTTGGCCACATCATTGGAATGAAGTGTCATAGCTGGTTAAGTCACTTTGACATCATCCTGATGATGTGTCAAGCACAGGAAATTTGAAAGGACAGGGCTCAGTAAGGTCTTACCCTAACTTGCCTTCTTTTGACAATTCCTCCCTCCTGCCCCACACCCTCCCTGCTCCTTTTTTCAGCTTCAGTGTTTCTGAGCTTGGTTAACTCTTAAAATCCCTAGGATGAGGCTAATACTGCCAAAAGTGTGGAGATAGCATTCTGCAGGTCTCCCACCTTTCTTTCAAAGCCAGCATTTTCAAAGTGTCCAAATATTTATGATGAAGGGTCATAAGTGGAATCAGTTACATTGAAATTGTCAGAGAAAAGCCCTGCAAGTCCACCTCCGCTGGCAAGATGCGTGTGGCTGCAGCTTCAGAGTGTAGGACTGGAAGAGACCCTGTAGGCTGTGAGCCCTCTGCCTGGCTACATCAGGCAACTGGTGGAAGTAGAGTCCATTGTATAAACTGCTTAATAACGAGCTAGTCAGGCTTTTTCCTTCAAATACTGCTACTGGGAAACCATTCCAATAATTCACAGCTCTGAGTAGGAAGCAGCGTACAGAGCTCTTGTGCCAGAGCTGTCCTTCAGCTTCAATAGCTCTTTTCCTCTCATCTCCTTTCTCCACCCCCAATGTACTTAGAGAAAACAATCCTACCTCTTCTCAAACTTCACCTTGCTGACCTGAACAAGCCCTGTTATATTTTCTCAGGAAGTCGTCTCTCCACTCTCTTGAGAAGTCCCTCACTGCATTATTTTCAGTTTCAATGCTGCTTTCGTGACAATAGATGAGCAGGAAACAAAACAGTATTCCCTCTGTGGACTTCCCACAGCTTCTCACGCAGCACTACTATCTTCCTATTGCTGTTGGAAGTACCTCCCCTATATAGTCACCACAGTACCTTCAGGGTTTGTCCATGGATGCATCCTGTTGACCGCCCAGACCCATCCTGTGGTCCATTCATATGCAGATGTTTTTTCCCAGTAGAAATTCATGGTTCGGAGACAGAAGGCCTACATTTGACCTGTATCCATGTGCTTAATGCTGGTTAGCTGTCTCTGAAGGTTCAAACTAGCCCGCAGCAGGCAGATGGGGGCAGACCCATGCCTTTGCTCCCTCCATGCAAGGGCATTGCTCTCCGTTCTGTTACACATGATCTCACTTCCAGTGCGGCAGCCCCCAAGGTTATCCATTTCTTTCTTTCTAATTCTTCTCATGCTTTCCATTTTTACGTCATCAGTAAATATCTCTCATTTGCTCCTATTTTCCGTGCCAAGGTCACTAATGAAACTATTAAGAAAATAGGTCCTAAGGTCAATCTGTCGAACAATAGAGTTCCTCCCACCTGATAACTTTCCTTTCAGCAGAACCTGTTGTGAGCTGCCCTTTAGGCAGTTCCCTGTTGACCTTATAGTTATTATACTAATTCTCAGCTTCTGCACATAATGTAACCTTTTTCCCTACAGCTTCATATCAAACGTTTACCTGAAATCCAGATAAAATGCTGCATTTCATTTGTCTAGGAAAGCATTTTTATCACCAAAGAAATATACCTGCTTATTCTTGCATGATTCAGTTTTGTTAAAGCCATACTACATTTTATATATTTTTTTATTTCTCTCTACATATATTTTCTTTCAAAATTCATTCTTATATTTTGTATACTATTAAAGTCAGCCCACCGACAACTAGGCACTAACCTATTTCCATCTTTTCTCAAGCAGCAGTATTACATTAGCTATGTTCAACCATAATGCACCATGCCAATTTAACGTAATCAGTACAAAAATCGTTACCCGATCCTCAGTTTCTTCTGCCAGCTCTTTCACAGTTCCAGGAGGGAGATTGTCTGGTCCAGAGATTTCTGTTTCAACTTCAGCTGTGTGTATTTTCAGTTTGAGGGTTGCACTTTCATTACTCTCCCTACTCTATTTCATTGTTTTTATTAAAAACAAGGGAGAGTTTTGAAACTACCTGAATTATCATTGATTTCTACACCACCTTCACTCCAGTGGGACTTTACTTTTTCTTCGATCTTATACATATGGTTAAACAGCTTCTTGCTTATTGTCTCAATTGTTTTTTCAAGGTGTAATTCAGCTTGAATTTCATTGATTCTCACTTTACCTGTATGTTTCCTGACATCTAATGTAGCTCATTTTGCTGATCATCCAATTTTTCCCTCCTGAGAAGGCTTTTTCTAAAATCTTAACATAGTCTTTAAGGTGGTTATTTACCTCTTTCTGTCCAGAGTGCTTCTCTACAAGTTTACAAAGATTTTTCCTTTGCTTATGATATAGATTCCAGATAGGCTTCATCCATTTGACTTTGAGTAATTCTATGTTTCCTCTGCACTCAGGTCCTTCATTTCTTTTGGATAGCTCACTAATTAGATACCTTCATTTTTCAGTCTTTATCCATTTGAAATCTAAAACCTTAATTACAAAACTGCCTTTGTTTATCCTTAAATTGTATTTAAACTGAATCAACCCATGATCCACTTGAAACAAGTTTTTATTTCTTATCACTTTTAAAAACAAAGTCTAATTAAGGGTGCCCTCTTGTTCAATGAACTTTATCTTAGTTGATAAAGAAAATTGTCCGCTATCATACTCAGGAAAACCTGGACCTTATCCTTAATGTTAATATTTATCTTTCACGTATATTTTTGCATAGCATAATATACTGTACTTAGGTACTCCAAATAGTTTTATCCATGCTACGTGATCGCTTACTCCTTTATGGTCTCTTACAGCATAGCATATAATGTTACTCCACCTCTTTTTTCTCTAAAAATACATCTTTTCATCACAAACCCTTCAATATCCCTGTTCTCTCATCCTTGACAAAGCATCTTATATTTTTGGTGAAACATGGTTTAAGATCCTCAGCTACACATTCTAATTTTCTTTTTTTTTTAGGGACAACCTGAACATTTCAGTTGTCCCTTAATGATCACTGGTTTAGTAACCAGACCAGAAACTGTCCTTTCTCTAACAGTGCCATCACTTGGGTGATTGCTTTTAGTATCAACCTTCCATTTTTCCTCACTTCCATTGTTTCTTTTGGAGGCTGGGGAAGGTTGATGAGTATATTACTGTTTTATAACTGTGGTCTTTAGGTCTGGGTGCTCAGAAATGAAGGGCCTGTAGCGCATGCGGTGTGACTGCCTCTACCATCAGCTCAGCAGCATACCCAACCCAGCCCTGGATTGAGCATCTTTCTAGAGAGGACCAAGTGAAAGACATCACCTTTAATGAAAGAGATGGACAATGGGCTGAAAGATCCCATTATACTTATATTATTTTGGATTAACAGCACTAGTTATTTGTAATTTCCACCAGTGTGAGAGGTAAGTCAGGGCCAGTATTTTCAGACCTGAACAGAGATATTAATTTTTCCTAAAATAGAATATATCTAGATGCAGACTCTGGCTATAAGTTAGAGATTCCATTGGTGTAGCTTCCCTCTCTTTCTCTAATTATTACTAATTACGTTATTAAATCATTTTGATAAGCAAGTTGCATCCAGCCCCTATATTCAAAGTGCCCTCTGCCTGAACTCTTCAAACCTGGCACAAAAATTTCTGGTAAAGTTTACAATACAAATGCTTTATGGAAATAAAGTGGCACTAGGAATGTTTTGACTAACTGTGCCAGTTCAAACCCACATAAGTCATACAATGAATTGTTATGGTTTGAAAAGAGCTGTTTGCATTTTATTTTTTTTTAAAGCATTAATTATATGACATATAAAGCTACTAACATCTTAGGTGAGGGAAAGTGCCAAAATGGACATTACAAAAATGTTCACTTTGGTATTAATTCTGTGTTTATGGGGCGTCTCATGTCTCTAAAACCTCCCTAGACCACTATTAATCATAACCTATCAAGTACATTCATCACATATTTTTCCTGTCATACGCCAAATAATGTCTTATTAATTAAAGGGGTAAAAAATTGGAAAGGTTCCTTTTCTTTCCTATTGTTTTGCAGAAGAGGAAATGATAAAGTTCAAACAGTAAATCTGCTCCTTTCCAGAAAATGTTCTTATTGGGAAAGCGGACTTCAGTCATATTAAAAGCAAAACTGTTTTGCAAATTTTGGCCCAAATCTTGCTTGGGCTGCTTGCTCATCTAGTTCTTCTGAACTCAATTCACTGCAAAAGCAGGATTTGGCCTTTTAGCACTTGTGCTGCAAAATCCATGACTGTTATTAAAGGCATTTTAATTAAACCCAGCATTAGAACTACATTTTTCTTTCAAACCATCTATAACCAATAATTAGCAGCAAGGGGTTTTTCAAACCTCAAAAGAAATTGTTTGGGTGATACGCTATATGTGGTTTATAGATTTAAAATCCCTGGGGTTTTGTTTTCTGGGAAAGAGAAGACAAATCTCCATTTTAAAGTTAAATGGGTTGAGTTTTCTGTTCGTTCCCTACTGGACAGTCGTCCACATCTCAAAAGCTGAACGTAGCCTTAATTCGTGACAGCTGTTTTCTTTACAATAGAATTGAATTTTATATAGCTCCATTCATATTTGAGGTGTCCCAAAGCATTTAACAATAAAGAGTCGGTGCCAGCTTTCATGGACCACTGCAGCACGTCAGAGTTTTGCTTGATGAAGATCCCCAGGATTTGGGTCCTTGGCTGGTGGTGATGCTCTGGGCGTGGGGACCACCAGAGAAGATGTTCTGCAGCCCCTCTCCCAGCCACGGGAGGCAATACTGACAGGACCCTGGGGTTAAGTTCATGCCAATTCAGAAAGTACTGCAAAGTGCCCTTTCCTTTAATATCTCTGAGCAATGGCACCCTCAGCCAGTTCTATGAGTGTTGCTCTGCTAAATTTCTATATTTTCTATGCTTTCTGTCCCAAATGTGAGCCATCAACGTTCTGCCTTAGATCTACTGCAGCGGCTGCCTTGCATTAGTCTGACCGCAGGCTGAGCAGAGCAGGACAGGCAGGATCCTTCCACCCTCAACAACGATGATGCTGTCATAACACAGAAATCCTGGGTTAGTCACTGCCTGCTTATCAGAGTCAGTCCATGCATATCTGCTGAGCGTATCTGGGTCTCTAAGATTAAACATCCATCTTAATCCTCGTCAATAGATAACAACTTGAAAGTTGCTAGTCTACATCTCGCATACTTTATTTTAACCACCGCCTTAAAATGGCAACAGCAAAAATATGTATGTAAGCCTTAAGGTGTGAAGGCATAATAACTCAGACCAACAGGTATGAGAAAGAAATGTCTCTTAGGTGCATATTCACTTCTCATTGGGAGTTCAGTGTAATATAGTAGTTCTGTGGTCACACAAAGAGGTATTCTACAGCAGAAATACCTGAGAACACAGGTAATAAACTACTTCTGAGCTCACCATCAGGCCCTTGCTATTGCAGGCAGCCACTTTGTAAATCAGCTGTACAAGGGAGAGGAGTGGACAGTGAATACCTTTAGAAAGAATAGACCAGCCTTTCCGTCACCTACATCCATGCAATTTACTAACACAGAGGATTGCCCAGAAACAAATTTGGTTGCCTTCAGCTGGATAACTTATTCAAGTCAGAATGATAAAATTGCATTACTCTAGAATGACCTTTTTCCCATGAAAATGGCACTAATTAGCAGGTTTGCCTTTGAAACAAAGAGCTTTTCTAGGCAGTCAGAGTGGGATAGGGCAAAGTCTTTCAGGATAAATACATAGAGTACAGGTTCACAAATTACATCAGAGGTTTGAAACCAATAAACAAGTTACACCAAGCTGTGCTCTGGAGTAGCATAAACCCAATGGATCTAAATTCCTCCCTTCTGTGATTCTGCAAAATCAGTGAAGTTGCACTAGGGCTTTGAAATACCAGTTTTATTGCATAGGAGTAGGCTCATCTTTAGAGGCCACAGATGGATTCCAGCTATCATGAAACAAATAGTTTTCAAGAATGGATATCCAAAAGGAATTTTCTACAAAAGAGCTGAAGAAAAACTTGCATCACCATTATGTGTTTAAAATAAATCAACACGATAAGGAGCATGATTAAGGATAGGTGGGGATCTCATGGTGCTGAACAAGCTTTGGAGACTGAAGTCACATGTGAGCATGAAATCATGAGAAAGAGGGAAGAAAGAAGAAAAGGAAGATACAATGAACAGACATCAAGCGGTTTCATGGTTGGAAGAATCATGATCTTCTTGCCCGACCTCCAACATAGCACACTGCAAGAATGCAGTGGGGGAAAAGCAGAAGTGAGAATGAGCTGGGATAAAAAGAATAAAGTATCAAGCTGCTCTGAGTAAATAGGATAAGAAGAAAGCAAGGTCTCAGCAAAGGCACGCATTACAGAGCCTTCCAAATACATGTATTGCCCAAGGCTGATGCTGTTTTCCAAAAAACTTTTTCCCATTTCCCGTGTTAAGCTGAAGGGTGCAGAATGCACCATTAATCTTAAAAGAAGCCACTTTTACTTCCAGGAACAGAGTTGTCCAAGCTTGGCTCAAAGACTGCAAATTCTTTTTACTTGTCCTGTTGTAGGTAGGTTTTAGTGGGTGATGACATTCATCTGCTGTAGCAAAGGATAAGTAAGATTGTTCCTTCCTATTTTTCTCACAGGAAGAAATCCAGATGTTCATTCTTAGTATTATCTTTATCCTTATTCTGAAAAATTCCCATTCACCTCAAAAGCTTGCTTAGTCAACACAGAGTGAGAATCCAGGCAGCGTCTTAGCACATCACAGTTAAACGCTGCAACCAAGCAAATGAATGGGAAGATAAGTGTAAATTATCTATAACTCTTACAGCAGGACTCCGTTCTCCTTCTCAGTGTCCTACTCATTTTAATCACTGACTGGTTCTTTAGGAAAAAAACTCACATTTTTGGTCTCTTTGGGCGGAGTTTGTCTCACTAACTAAAATCTGGTTATCCCAGTCTAAGTTCGTCCTTTAAAATCTCTCTATAGAAAGAAATAGCCATCTCCAGAGGGTGAGTCACCCCATTCGAGCACAGCCACCGAAGATAGCTGGGATATATTGCCCTCTGGGGGTGCTTATTTTTCTTTACTGCTTATAAGGGAAACTTAGATAATTCTTAGATATACAAAGCTGGACAAGATGAATCCCAGACTTTGCAAGCAGGTATATTAATTCAATCAAGTGAAAAATACAATTTTTTTTGCAGATGTGCTATACATACATTTCTGTCCTTTCCTGCCCTTTTCTCAGCTTCTCATCTCTTTGGTGCTTAAGCTGTAGATCTCAACAGCTTCTGTGGGAGAAAGGGAAAAATGCTGATTGCTTCCTGAAAAGTCATCAAGTGCAACCACACAACAATCTTTAGCATTCACAGCCAAGCACCTAGTTTGTTAAGTATCCATTTAAAAATGACAGTTTGCTACAACTTCTCTGTGTACGTGGAAATAGGTGACCATCTCTTCATGTTGTTTGGGGCCTTAACCATGCACATAAAGCTTTCTACTCACCTCAGAGTTGCTCACAGGTTTTAAGGCAGTCAGGGACCTTGTGGTAATGACCTCCACGAGCCACTGAGTGTCGAAATACCCAGTCCTACAGCTTCATAGCCTTTTAAGCTAAGATCATAATCTTATTAATTAAGATTAATCTTAATTCCCTGGAGGAAATGGCAAAGCAGCAGAAGTCTCACTGTCTGCGTTTGCCTGTGCACCCTGGCCCTTCCCTTCCTTGGCATCTAGACCCCTATATAAATAAGCCTGTCCTTAATTTTAAGTCCCACTGAAAGCAGCTGGCAGGGATGTCTGCTACCGAGCGCTCTCAAAGGCACCACAGAGGACGACGTGGGCTTCTGGGCTGACGCAGGGCCGATGCTCTTACTCTGCTGTGTATGAATTTTGTTGAATCAGGGCTTACGAGTACATGTCATGATTTACCTACAGCCACTGAGAGACATGTTCTCCTTTCGCAGTATATAATTAAAGTAATTCTTCTAGTGTAAGGCTAGGGTTCTGGATTAAGCCCAGGTGGCAGCTAGCATCATGTGATATAACTTAATTATCTTACTGTCAGCTGTGCTTTGCTGAGCATCTGGCCTTTAGTCTTTCAGGTTGAAGCTCCAAGTTAATTACAAATACCATCAGGATTGCAAGGAAGCCTAATTGCACTTACGTCCTTAACATTGTTTAATCGATTTTGAAATCCTAATCTACACATCATAAAGTTTATTGGTCATGTTAATTGGCTAAATCTGTCATTGCAAGAATGGAGGAAATTGGCTAATTTAACTAGACAATAGAATTTTAAAATCCTATGTCCAGATAATCCTGTTGTTGATGTCACAAACTTCTACTCTATCGTTTTTCTTTTCAAAACATTTTTACAATTAAGATTGATTATATAAGGCTGATTATTCTAAGGCTGATTACTTTCAGTGCTGCAGAGAGAGCTTTTCCTCTTTCTCTTCTTCCAGTGAAGTGTGGCAGAAGCAGCGTTAAATGCAATTGTGGATTCAGAAATGTTTATGGTAGGCAGAGCCTTCAGATTAGCATGACACATGGAATTTGTGAGCTGTTAGATTCGATTTCAAAGCGTTAGGCTAGGATTTCACATTTTGTTTTTATAAAATGCAAATAGACTTCAGTTGCTTTGTTATTAAGATGGATTTGAAATGCTAGTCAGGGAGCAGATATGGAACCCATACTCATTACACAGGTCTTGCTTCCTGGAATGGATTTTTTTTCTTTTTTCTTTAGGATTTCTCCCAGATGCTAAGTAAACTGCTACTGTGAGACAGGCCAAGCAAAAAGCTGTTCCCCTCACTAATAAGGGATAAAGAGGTAAGGAATGAATGAAGTGAACTCGGAACGAGGACACACAAAGTCTTTTCCGAGAACATGCATCGAAGGAAGAAAAATCCGGTACCCACGGGCCACTGAATGACAATCGCTGGTCTACGCAGAGCTCCTCTGCATTAGAGCTGAAGGCAAACGAGCTGCCTTGCCTGGCAGCAGCAATCTTTATCACTACTGGTGATCACACCATGGCTTCTAGAGCTACATGCAGGCGTCGCTGCTGGTGTAGGTAAAGATGTAGATCCCACTGTTCATGGCGCGGGTAAGCCAGGGAGCTCCAAAGCACGGTCCCAGCATTACTGACTATCCTGAACACCAAGGCATACCTTTGCCTGTGAGGAGAGGACCTACTCTTAAGTGTGCATGACACCTGAAGGTCTCCCCGAGACCAGGTTAGCTGCATCCGACAGCGGGCATCCCCGTGGGGCCCATGAAGACGTTCAGTCACAGGAGTGAGCAAACCTATTCTGCCACGTGCATCCAAACAGATTGCCAGAAGTCGGCCTGCAAGCGGCTGACAGATTGTCAAGCAGCTGCAAAGACGAGGTGGGGAGCTCCTGGGTACTCCTAGATTGCACCAGAAGAAGAGGGTCGAGTGGCCTTTACAGTTGTTTCAGGCTGTCATCAGATTTCCAGCCATCAAGCTGAAGCAAGACCTCAAATGTCATTTAAGATTTCAAGTTAGCTTCTAACTGGAGTCTCTGAGGCAAAAATCTCAATCTGACAAATAATTGAATAAGCCAGTTTTCTAACAAAAAAAGACCAACGTCTGCTATAAAGAGCATTTTCATGGTTTTAACTTTTAGTCCTAGGTTTAGTCAAATATTATGGGAATGCATGCAAATGTCTGTGGATTTCCAGGAATTTGCAGATAGCTCTCAGCATCCCAGGTTTCCCATTGCAATGCATGATAAACAGGAAAGGTAGAACGATCACTTGAATTTTTTGTTAATTGTGCCTATAAATAAGAGAACAAACACTTTTTTTTTTAAAATCCTCTCTGCATACTTCAGACAAACATTGTGCTGGCTATAAAGGCTGAACCAGCCAGTAAGGCTTGCTGGTCCACGCTGACATGCTTGCAGTGATTTGTGCATGGGTTCGGAAGGAAGCGTGACTGAGCGTTTCTATAGAGATTAGAAAGAACAGGTCTTGTTTCCTAGCCATAGCCTTGATTAGCAAATGCTTAAAGTTAGGAAGATCTGTTGTTTTTACAAGGACATTTTGTTCCAGCAGTGGTTGTGTTTTCCTCCCTTTGCTCAAGCTGCGAGAGGCTGGGAGGCCACAGGAGCCCAGGCTGAACAAGAGCTTTCTGTCTCTCACATCCACAACACCTGCCTGAGAGGTACCACGCTGCAAGGACACCTGGAGGCTGAGGCTGCTGCTTTGTCGCAGCAGAATCAGGAGAGATTTCCCCAGAACGAAACGCATTCTCTTCAACTCGAAAGGGTGATTTGTTGGAAGAGAAATCAAGCTTTCAGGGTGTATTTCTCTGGCCTTCCCCTGGGATTACCGAAGAGAGAAGAGAGGGCTAAATGAAATAAAGTCTGATGCATCTAGGTACTTATAGATAATTTTGGAAAGATACATAGATCTATACGCAGATATATTCTGTCAAATTAGGAGCAGGGCGCTGCAACTTCTTGCGTGTGCAACGTCAACCAACATTTTGTTATCTGCTCGTAACTGCCAGTCTTGTCAGCCTGAATTGCACTGCGATCCGAGGGAAAGGGTTTCCCTTGAAACCCTGACGTGAATCCCCTGCGCCTCGCGGAGCGGAGACAGCATGTCCTTAAACCTGAACAACTCTGCTTCCCACTTCAGCTGTGGTTCATTAAACCACTTTCTGATGCTGGGTCAGGATGGAATTGGTTATGTTGGAATGAAACCCGTTTTCAGACAAAACTTATATTTTCTGCATTTTCCCTTTCACCGCAGAATTACATCCCCAGTCTTCAGCTTGATAAAATCACTTCTGCCCCTTTGCTTGTGCTTATAAGGAGGTGCTTTCTCAAAACTTGAGTCCTAGCTTCTTTTTATAGCTGCAAAATGTAGTACAGATACTGCTCCTGAGCACTGAAGTAAGATTTTAGCAGAGTGGGGCTGAACTCCAGTACTCAAGTGAATTAGAGAGATGTATATGTAGATCCAAGCTGTTTTCATGCTCTCTTTGAAGTGTGCTGAGACCAAGCCAGTTTATTCTAGCTGTTCTGTCATTTCTCTTCACTTTATACCCAAGCTGAGGTATTAAAAATATTGGTATTAAAAGTCTATAATGGCTTTCATTGTTACTTCAAAAGTCCTACCTCTCCAAAGTCTTCATGTTCAGCCAAGCTTGACAGATATAGACGTCTTAAAGGAAAAAAATTATCTTCATCCTTTCCTTCTGCTTCTTGGCTGCATTTTCTAACCTCTTTTCAGAGAAATATAGTATTTCACAGAAAAAATATGACTCCTCCCAGACTCCTGAGGCTGCTCTCACAGGTTGCTGGTGGATGCTACTGCTTCTTGAAAGGAGCTACGCAGTAGGACCATGCTAGCTTACCTGGCATGAAGAATTGTCTTGTACCTGAATGCCCCAGATCCACGCAGCTATAAGGGGTGGTTTTGGGCTTCATGGCAGCCCACTCGAAAAATCAAGCGAGTAAGCTTGTCTAGCCATGTCCTTTGGCACTGACACTGATCAAGTGACAGGAATATTTTTGGCTTCAGTCTTTCAGCCTAGCTTGTATCCCTATACTGCTTTTGCCATCCTCTAATGGATAAAAGTCACCATCTGTGAAGATCTGTCCAGGCAGGATCCGGATCTCTGCTGATGTCCCATTCCTGATATCCTTTAGCCAGGGCATCAGTGCTCTGTTGTACTCTAACAGTTGCTGGCCCTGGAATGCAAGTAACTTCCCGGCCTCTTTTATGGGGCTCTGAGGAGAAGCCCTGCCGCAGGATGATAACATTTAGCAGGATTCCCCAGGGGCATTGCAGTCGCAGGCGCCAAGTAAATGACCCACCACACTCCTACTCATATGATAAGGAACTTTACTGGTGCACTTTGCAGCCTGCTTTAATATTACCTCTTTCACCTCCTGCTTTTTTTAAAGCTATGTGGCTTGCCTTCACAGGACATCTGTGGGTGGTGGGTGGCCTATGCAGGGCAGGAGAAAATGCGTAAGAATAACAGGGCTCAGTTTCACTGCCACCACGGATTTCATCAGCTGCAGAGCCAAAGCAGCAAGAGCTTAAGCTATAAAACCTTACTCTTACCAGTATTCAGGCATGGGTGGGAACTGCTGTAACTTCATGTGATTCGTATTTACCTTTCAGAGGTGCACAGGACCACTGCCTCATGGTCTTGTGCCCAATAGACATAAAACCCTGCAAAAGAAGAGAGGGTGGAGTTTTATACTCATTTTCTCCCCTCAGGTGTAGAGGATTTTGCCCGGGCTATTTCATTAGCTGGGAGGAGGTGGTGAAGAGCAGTCATTTGCTGTGTGGTAGAGAATATGCGCAGCATGGATACACAGGGATTTTCCATTTGCTCTTTCTCATGCAGCGCTTCTGCTTTTTTTTTTTATTTATCACAGTTGCAGGACCCTAACAGTATCTCTGCAAATACAAGTGTTGTCTGTGACGGATGTCAAATTCAAAGAAACAAGACAGCAGAGGTTGGTAGACTTCATTGGTATCAATACTGTGATGAGGATGCTTAGCTCTAGTATTGCGTAAACATATGATAGCTGACATTTAATAAGAGAGCTCGGGGCAAAGGTCTGAATGTAGCATCTCAGCACACTGGTGTACTGTAAGCTGGATTATGTCTTGCAGAAAACTGTGCTTCATTTACGATACTGCAATAGACTGCTAAGCACATGTTTCCACCCAGGACAAAGGCAGCTCAGGAATTTGAATACTGTGGGAAGCCGGGCTTTGTCTGGGTATTATTTTGGGAAAGGAATATGTGTGGGTGGATGAGAGACAGTTCAGGTGGGGAAGGAGGGATGCAGCATGTGGGAAACAGGCAGCGAAGGGGAGCTGCAGTCCTGGGAGCAGCCCCAGAGGCCGGAGAGCTGGCTGGGAAAGATCTGCTGCTGTGAGAAGAGAACTTGCCTCCGGTTGTTTGCGTCCTACTGTGTTTATGAGAGCAGACTCTCTATATTGTTCTACATAAAAAGAATTGCATCAAAAATGCTGGTCTCTGCTATTAATATCTCTACTTGGAAAAAAACTTAAGGGCCTGAATTTTGTACAGCTGGAATGGTGTGGGGTTGCCTTTATTTTAATGTGGCATATTTTCTAATAAAGCTTTTCTTTTCTCCTTTTCCCTCTCAGTTCTTACTTGTTGTTCCTGTTGTCTCTGCTTCTCGGGAGAGGCACTAGGTCTCAGAGGGGCACCCCGTCACCTTGGGAAAGCCTCTTCCCTGTAGCACAAAACCCGCGGTCCTGTCTGAGGGCAGAACTTGGTTCTGCCATAGGGCTCAGCTCTTTTGTGTTAAGAGCTGATGTTGACACTTATAGAAGAGGCTGAGTTTCAACTACTTAACGCTCATCCATCCAAATAAGTGTAAGAAGTCTACCTGTCCAGCTAGCCATTTATCTGTGCTTCTGATGGCTTCCTTTGACTCAGATGAACGATGTCCAGAGGGGAGATATCAAAGCAAAGGTCATTCACAGGGTTTATGAGAAAAGGGCAATACTTCCCAGTTGGAAAAAATCCCCAAAGTCCTATTGGTTTGATCAGGCTGAACTTAGAGTGCTCGTAGCAAGTGAGAACATGAGGGACTATTTGCATATTGCTGCCCAGTATTGATCTGGACAAGGTCCTTCTAGTCAATGAGTGCATTTGTTGAACTCCCCTTCCTTCTCCTCACACCTGAGCAGGCTTCTGTGGTTGTTGATAACATCATACTCTGTCTGGGGAGCTTTTCTGTACAGAACTGACTGTCCTGAACCCCCAAAGGAGAGTGGCTGTCCACAGCCAACAGGTAGCCAGGGGTTCAGAGGCATCTCCTAGTGCAACGGTGACACAGTCCAGCAAAGGAGAAATCTACAGATGCTATCTTAAAATAAGCAACAATTTCACCAGTGAAACAACACCTGGTCAAAAAATAGCAATGATTTTGAAATTCAACCAAAATAAACCTGCAAAAAGTTGGCCAGAAGCCTCTTGTGATTCAGGACTAGCCTATAGTAGTTAAGGCAAAGAAGTAATATGGCAAATACTGAGACTGAGGATCACACTGCAGCGTATAACCCCAACCCCTTAGATGAAGCATGCTTAGACTTGAAAAGTAATTTATATATAAAAATCTCTCTGGACTCCTCCCTCCCACCTCTCTGAGTCCTGATAATGTTCTGGGAGGTGTCACACTTTCTGCTGAGATGTTTAAAGCAGACCTAGTAGCTAGAGAGGTCACCTACTAATGGAGGTACCATCTTCCTAGGCTTCTCTAATTACAACCAGTAGTCAATTCATTGCCATCTTTCTGAGTCTCTGGCTGCAACTGGCAGGGAAAATAAAACAGCAGCTACTGAGATTCAAAAAGCTGTGTGCAATCTGGATTGTGCATTTAGACAGTGTTTATTTAAAAAAGCTATTATCTACCAGCTGCTTATAAACTCTGTTATGCCCTGCAAGAATCTTTGTACTATGTAATTGGCTTGCCTCTCTCTAAATGCATATTCCACTGGTTTGAATTAGCTGCTAGCTCATGGTGATTATGGTCATCATTCATCTAGAACAATTCAAATCAGATTTGGAAGTGGTGACATCACCTATGTACGAGTAGCGTCTGTACAGTGGGGGCATACTGTCCTCAGCCTTGGCCTAACCTGTGTCTTCTGTTCTCGTCTGGTTTCTTACAAAGCACAGAGTTTATGCAAGAAAACCTTTCCCTCTTCCACTACAAGTAATGTGTACTGCAGTTAGTGTTATTGGGACCTTAATTACCATTCTAAACACTGTGACCCTGTGCACACACACAGAAACAGGTTTTCTGTTTAACCCCGCACATTACAGAGAGCGTTTGTCGTATCTGTTATGTCTGTGGACATCTCCTTCTTAACATCTGTGCAATGTGATGTAATGGTTCTTCTGGCTCTCCACTAAACAGAAACCATATGAAGGCTTTGTGTTGGTGCTCCCTCGGACCTACCTAATGCTGGCCCTGATGTTAAGATTGGAGAACTACTGATGAACAGTGGAATGAAATAAATTATTGACGTAACTTGTGTATAGAAGATTTCTAAGTTCATTTAAATAGTGACAGGCATAGCTGATTTTTGGTGAGATGCTGTATATTGGTAGGACAATAGAAATCTGCAGGAAATGTTGGCAAATCTTCACAGGATTTTGACTTAACTTTCTAAGCGCATAGCTAGGAAAGTTTTCCTCTTACTATTCTGTTTCTTAGTTTGTTGGCTGTGTTCTGACAATTTGGATGCCGAATAACTCAGCAAGATCAGGAAAAGATCTTTTCTAAAATACTTGTTCTCTCATTATGCAGCAAAGCAAGTCAATGTTGCCAAACTGATGGCACCTGTTTCCAGTACAACAATAGGATGTACTTGTAGAATATGTTACACTTTTCAGAAATGCTACCCATAAGGAAAAGCTGTCTTCTGGAAGGTCTGCATAGTAAGGAAAACTTCTGAATTGCAGTTTCATTTGTACCAATCTCAGTATCAATAGCATTCGCCATTAGGCGTAGGTCCCAGTTTTTGTACTGAGACTACATGAACCCCAATTACCACTTAAATCTTCATGTGTGAAGCAGGCAAGGAGGCCTATCACCAGGGTACTCTCAGCAGGTGAGTTCTCAGAGAGTTAAGGCTGGACCGGTATACACCTTAAACCCTCCTTCTGTCTCAGTGCTCCCTGTAACACTGTAGGAATAGTGCTAACCATTTGCAGTACCAACATTACAAAGATATGAAGGCTGATCATGCTAGAAAGATGACTTGAACAGTCCATGCATGGTAATGGGTGAGGAGCTCAGAATGAACTGAGTCCAGTCATAAGCAGGGTAGGCAGGAAGAAAACAGGGACAGACTGGATACTAATACGACAGTGCACATGATGGACTTGGAGGGATAAAATTTATCTTTAAAGGCTTTCGAAGTATGTTTTCAAACACTCACAGCCACTGAATCTCTTCTCTAAAAGCCTGCTTATTTTAAAAGTGCATTTGAAAGATATTTAACACCTTTCCAGGAGTGAACTGAAAATAGGGTATCTCTCTCTAAGTATCCAAAGAATAAAGCCTTTCCACATGTGTGTAATAGTAATGTTGAAGGTCCTACTGAACAAAATTATGTTAGCCAGTGTCTGCAAAGTAAAAATCAAAGTAAGGACCAAGTTTTTCTTTAATTGGTATGACTGAGTCAAGTTTAGCTTCAGTATTTCTGGAGAAAAGTTTTCCAATGTCAAAGAAATAAAAAGCTGGATGCCCAGCTTCCCCTCTTGTTTGTCTCGCTGCAACCTACCCACATAATTGGAGAGGCTGATTTATCATTTGTGCAATGAATTTGTAAAGAGCAAAATGACAACAGCAGAAGTTTAAAGTTCCAGCTGTGAATTTCCTCTTTTCTGTTGGCTTATATCAGAGCCAGGAATACATATCCTGCAGCTTTTTGTGATTTACAAGAGTGATATTCACCTTCTGCAGAAGGCCTCAAGTAAGTCTGTTTACAAGGCTGGGTTTACTCAGGTAATTCAAACAAGGCAAGTCTGGTTTTCCATCCAAAACCATTCTCCCAGGAAGCTGAAGCAAACCCACCCGACCAAGCTAGGTCAGCACTCACAAGTGCTCTTATCAGCAAAATGTTGTCATACAGCATCAATCAGAGAATAGGCAGCCATACGGCACTGTAATAAAAAATCTATTTGGCACTTCCCGGACTATTTACCATTTTATTGAATACCACACTCCTCTGAATGACGACTGCAAATTCCAGGGCACAATCCGGCCCACTCTCCCTTCAAGACTGGAATTTTAATGGCTTCGATAAGAGATGGTCATCTTTCATCAGATATTGTGGTGTTTATTTTAGCTTTTTGCCTCTTTTGTGGCAACAGTGTCTGCACACAGGCCTGGGGTATCAACCGATGACAGTCAGTCCTTTCAGAAGTCTCACCAAGGCACTTGAACCGTCCATTACGCGGGGCAGCATGAGATAAATTTATCAGAAACATTTGCACGGGCCTTCAGCAAAGGAAGTGGTGCACTCTGTGTATTTTCTTCAGGTTTGGTTGGGAGCACAAACAGGACCAAATGATGGGAAGATTTGGTTTGCAATAAGAGACCGTTCCCTCATTCAGGTTTGCTTTAAGTTTCATCAGTGCCAAGTGAGTCCACTGTGAACTTAATGCCTCTGTGTGGACGTGGATGTGTGGGTGAAATGAGTGAAAGACTCAGTTACATTTAATTTTGGTTTACTTTTACATTTCTTGTCTTTTCAGTTCCTAGAGTTTAAATCCAAAAAGGTTCTTGTGGTCATCTATGGTGACACTCCACTTGTAGCCCAGTTCAGGACATTGAGACAGAAAGAACAATATGTACAGATCCTTATTTTTACAAGCATTGATCATTGGATCAAAGGTCATAGTGTTTGTAACTTTTAACTTTTCCAGCCCAAGAGCTGAACTGTCGTATATCAATGTGTGTTTTCTTCTTTCATAAACAGATGCTCAGTACAGTCTACTTTGCAAATTAGTTTTCCCTTACTCTTTAAAGAAGACAGAGAAATACTGTAACGCGCAACTCCAGGATGTGCTGATGGATTTGTCATTAACTTCCTTCAACACATCTATCAGTGCTTCCCAAGACTATTGTCTACAGCTTCAACAGTCAGACCCCATTCTCAGTTACACACCCAATGCTTTGAAGCAAGCGCCTACCTTTGCTCAAAAATATGTATATGCTCATGATTTTTGTGGTACAGGTTGTATGCCTGAATCTAGAAGAAAGGTGGAGCAAATGCCCATGGCAGGTAAGTTGTTTGTTGGGAAAAGCCTTCTCCCAAGCTGCTGGTAGGAATTGATCTTGCATTTCTTGTTGGTGCACTGGAGTTGTTCTTTCTCCACACATAAATCCAAATCTGCTCAGAACAGTAAATTAGCCCCTTTTTAAAATGCCACTGTGCTGAAACAAAGGCAAAGCTTTCCACAAATGCCACTGTGCTGAAACAAATGCAAAGCATCCCAGTGGGATTTCCTTGAAGTCCACGAGCAGGCTCATAGCCAAGATGTAGGATGCAAAGCTGGGGCTCAGCTGTGGTCTGGCTAGATATTCTCAGAGGTCAGGTGCTTTGCCTCAGGGAGCCTCCACATGGCCTGTCTTTAGACCTTTTAAAGGTTATGGTGGTATATATCCCTCTGGGACGCTCCTACAGAGTTGCATGGTGGTAGCTCTGGCAGGGTCAAAGTGCCTGGCTTGGCTGAAAGTGGCCTCTCCCCACCACCGCTGAGAGTCCTCCATGGCCACCACCGGTTGGAAGAGCCCCCCATTGACCCTGATCCTGGCAGCTGAACCCCGAGGGAGGGGTGCACTCAGAGCCCTGACAGCCAGAGATTTGGGTCTCCTTGAAATTAATAGCAATGGCGTTGCTAAATCCTCAGGAAAATTCTTGAGAGCAGAACTGGGGGTTTGACACCTTGTTTCCATTGGCTTTCAGTTGCAATTCATGTCCTAGCTGCTCCTTATGTCTTTGGAAAGTTCAGCCCATAAAGGCTAGAATTTCCCAGTGACCCTAAGCAAACGCAGAACTTGTGCAAACACCTACATTTCTGTGGTCCCCTGGAAATCCTCTGTTTGTTTTGCTAACAATTTTTGTGATAATTTATGTTTTCCGAACACTGGCATAGAATTCTTAAGAAAAACATAATCTGCTTGATTTTCCAGGTGGATTTAAGCGTTCAGTACGTGAGCCATGAACTCTGGAGAACACTCCCGTAAGGTCAGCAGCGCTGGGTCAGGCTCTGCAGAGCACACTGTGGGATGTGGGATGTGGGATGCACCTCAGGTTAATGACTTGCAATTGCATGCAGCCTTTCCTAAAGCTGCGCGTATAGTTAATGCGTATCAGAACTCAGCGAGACTATTCAAATTACCTCAATTTCCCAATGATTTATGATGCATGTTTCTGACATCATTGGTTATTTATCTGTGCTCCTAGTGTTGCTAGCCAAAGCAAAGAGGGGAGAAACAGATGCAGTAATATTGTGTTTGAGGAAAGGGTCAGATGTTTTCAGAGACAGTATAAGTTGGATAGAAGGGTACTAAAGGACTTGAGAGTCAGAAAACTAGCAGAGGCATCAGTCCAGTCTAGAGTCAAAGAAACTGAAAGAGCCTTTCCTCATTCTCTTTCTACAGTGAATCATTTCCTGACTCTGGAAGATGGATTCTGTTCATTTAAGTAGTTTTCCAGGGTGTATTTTATATTGTAGACTGGAAGTTTTTTACGATATGCTACTTATGACTTTTCATAACCCTAAAAAGTTAGGTTTCTTTAGTAGGAGAAAACCCACTTCAGACACAGCACTTACTTACAATAAATGGGCCAAATTCTATTCTCAGTTACAGCTATGCAACCCTGATCCTTAGTGCATGTAATAACTGCGCTTAGTAGAAGTAGTGGATTAAAGACCTGGGGTTCCAAAATCCACCCTCAGATGCATGTGTGTGGCTAGGACTGAAATCAATGGGAGTCCCATGTGTACATCCAGGGTAGACTCTGGCTTGTGATTTTTATTGTTTGTGCTATTGGATAAAATTGATTCCAGCGTTACGTTTCTCAGTCAGAGTTATTTCTACATCATCATGCATCAAAATGTTGGCTTCAATGTCTTCTTCTTGATGGTAGCTTTGAGGAGTATTTGTTTTCTGGTTAGTCTGGGCCCAGCATTAATCATTCTCAGGCTTCCTCTAACCTTTTTTTTATTATTTTACTGATGGCAGATTTAACTGTTGGCTCACCTTTATTTCCAAAACAGATGAATTTTATTAGTCTCTAATATTAACCAGATCCAACTAGTTGATAGAGTTAAACCAATGTGGGCCAGATGCTCAGCTGGTGAACCGCAGTCCTGTTGATTTGGGTACCCTGTCTGGGAGCGTCTGACAGAATCCCGGGCAGGAGGAAAGCCCCAGCTCGCAAGTGCAACCACGTAGAGCTGAAGGTCAGCTTGCTGGGCTCCTTCGGGTGCTCTGAATTAGAACAAAGAGTCCTATTAAATCTGCTGCTTTGTAACCAGAAGGGAGGTGATCTTTCAGGGGGTATGTTTTTCTTTTAATAGTTGAAGTTCGGGGCTTTGGGGGAAATGTATTTCATAGAATGGTTTGGGTTGGAAGGGACTTTTAAAAGTCGTCTAGTCCAACCCTCCTGCAATGAGCAGGGACATCTTTAACTAGATGACGGTGCTTGAAGCTCTGTATTTCTTTATGTTGGTAGTGGAATGATTCTGAATGAGACAGTAGAAACTTTGGTGAGGAGCTGGGGGGTGTTCTTGAATCAGAGGCTTACAGCTCATGATGTTTTCTAGCTTGGAAACTTGGGTTGGTCTCTAATCTAAAAGCTAGGCATCAGATTCAGAAACACAGGCGATCTCATGAAGATGGGCTGTTTCTTCTTTCTTGTTTTGTTTTTCCCTCTTCTGCTTTTCTTTCTTTTAAGGAGTGAGAATCGCAACTTGCGCACAGTTCTAGGTCTGCAGGCAGCCGTTGTGCTGTGCAGGCAGTGCAATTTGCAAGGCTTATGTAAAGACTCAGGAATGAAAGGGGAAAGTGGTGAGGAGAGGAATTTCATATTGCCACCCGGAAGGGATGTGGACCTTCTGTGGAAGAGGCTGAAAGATCTGAATGTTTAGAGTCATCTTTTCTAGCAGTTTCAAATGCAGCAAATGAAATAGTGCTACCTGTCTCGTTGCCTCTTTATTTCCGTAGCTGTTATTGGTGAAGCCTACTTCTGAGCATTCATCTTTGCACTTTGAAGCAGGGCAGACAGACCTGGATGCTTTTAAAGTAGACATAAGGCTTACTCAAACTAATTAAGCTGGATTTAAGAACACTCAATTCTCAAGTAATTCTTAATCATAGGATCACAGGAGGGTTCAAGCTGGAGGGGACTTCAGGAGGTCTCTGAGCAGGAACCTCCTGCTCAAAGCAGGGTCAGCTATGATCTGGATATTTGGAAAAAATAAAGCAAAGATAACTGGAAGTATTACTTCACCAGCATTTCATGGCTGAGAGCTGTTAGTGCAGACAGGACAGACAACAGGCTCCAAATCGAACAGCAAACTGGCACTGGTTCTCCTACCTTTCGCGTGCTTGTTCCCTGCACTCAGGAACCCCAAAGAAAGGCAGAACTCATTTGTGCTGGAGTGCAGGGTCTGCAAGTTGCTGAGGCAGTGGCAGGTTCTGCAGCCATGCACAGCCGTTATTTTGCTGTCTGTAGCTGTTTTTCCATTTTCCTTGATGTTTACTGGTAGCAAAAATATTTGTGATGTGGAGACTAATTCCTGCAGAATAAATCACAAGCACATCTGCAGAGCATTCTCTGAGTTTCTCTCAGAGTGGCCTTCGCTGCAGTGCACATGACAATTGCCGTATTTCTTGAGAAAGACAATATGCTCTTTTTATTTTCCCAGTTTATTATGGGTTCTTTGCTCCATGCCTTGGTCTGTTCATGCAAATTCTTACGGACCTTTGTCCACAGCTTGTGAACTGAGCTCTGAGGTCACATCATGGACTTCTGGGGAGAACAAAAGGTGCTTTACATGGAAGAGCTGTACGTTGGGTTGTTTGTGCCTTGTGAACGTGGTAGCAATGTGCTTCACAACTGAGTTTGGTACCTGTGTGCCACAATGCTGTCAGCCACAGAGAGATCTACTATAATATGAAGAAAAGACCTAGAGAAAAAAGATCAAGTTTTTTGAAAGATTTGGGCTGGCCAGGGCTGTTGACTCAGGTATAAAAACTTGGCCACAAAATTACCAAAAAGTGTAGCCTTAGCGCAAAACTTTATCCTCTCAACATGTTTTATTACGTTCTGTTTCAAACAGTCCTGCTCGCCTGTCACATCACTTACTGTTAATGAAGGATTGTGGCAGGAACAGGAACCAGTAGGCTGTGCTGGCCAGAGGCTCAGGGTAACACCATGTTCCCTTCAGAGGGCAAACCAGAGCCGTCCTGGCACTAGTTCTCCTGTTATGCCTAAATATTTATTTAGGATACCTGCTCACCGCATACAGAATGCTTATAATACTTCTAAGGGTTTTATCTATAAATACAAAGCACAGAGAGTGTCCTTTTTTCAAATTTTATCAGGGAAATGCTATGAGACTGAGCAGTTTCTAAACTCAGATGTTTTCTTAGCCCAGTATTCCAGGCTTTGTAGCTGCCACTGTACTTGAATGG
This sequence comes from Haliaeetus albicilla, assembly GCF_947461875.1. Classification (NCBI taxonomy): domain Eukaryota; kingdom Metazoa; phylum Chordata; class Aves; order Accipitriformes; family Accipitridae; genus Haliaeetus; species Haliaeetus albicilla. The sequence goes on along the minus strand of NC_091501.1, from coordinate 5,534,893 downwards.
CCAGCTTGGACATTTTAAGGTATCCTTCTGCACTTCCTTTTTCAGAGCAGAGCAACAGAGAACAGTTTTACACATCCTTATACCTTCATTTATCTCAAAAGATTTCATCTAAAAACATTTACAATTGAGTAATATGTTAATGTTAATTTGCTTTAAAATCTAGCTAAAAGACTAAAAAGGCAAGCAATAAACATGCAAGAACCATGCATGAAGTTATCCTCAAAAAATATGCATCAGTTGAGCAAAGATGGTATTGTCATTCAGCTAAGGCTTAGCTTGATGCCAGCATTACTCAAGCAACGAGAGATCGTATGGGCCTTGATTGTATCTTAGAGAATTAGGTTGCCCAAAGCTTTCTCCTTATCCTCCATCAATAGGGAATGAGAGCTTAGCGCTGTATAAATAATGCCGAAGGAAATGTTGCATTGGACAGTATAACTACATTCTTTTTAACCTTGGAAATGCCTTGTGCATACATGGATAATCAGGCCTTTTCGAAATCCCGTGGATGAGCACTGCTGTTCTCTCGCTGTATATACTGGACTGGTAGGCATGTAGAGAGAGAGGAATGAGTAACCAGTAGCACATACCATGTGTATGAGCAGATTTCCCTGCTGTGGTGTAATTCTGTCACTGCCGGGCTCCTTTCAGTTCTCTTCAGAAGAATTCCAGGAAATCAGATGGATTTTAAGCCAGTAGACTGATTACACAGCCGCCAAGTCATAAGGGTAAAGCGCTCCATAACTATCCTCAAGAATCCATTAAAGCCCTGCTGAAACATGATCTACTGCTGATTAAAGGGGTTTAAAAGGGGGAGGAAGAGCTTTTTGAGTTGTAAGGCACTGAGTGAAAGAGATCAATAAATGAAGCCGGGAGTTCTGAGAATCAGCTTCTCCTTGCAAACGTTTTATTTCAGCTTCACTGGGAGAAACTGCACCTGGACTCTTCCCATCAGCTCCATGGGAATCAGATCAATTTTATGGGTTTGCAGGGAGGATGGGGAGGTTAGCACTGTTAATGGAAGAATACTGACAACTGTATCAAATGCTGCTGTTAATTTGAAACACTAGCAATGTCTTTCGAAGTAATGCTTCACCTTAATTGCCTTGGGGAATAATTTAGCTGTAATTGGAGAGTAGCTTAAAGTTATGCACGTTTCTGAAACTCAAGAAGGAAAAGGAACGTAGCAAGGAAGAAATGCCCATCTATTGAGTCTATAGGGAAACCATTAACTTGGCAAAAACATAGGTGAAAGTTCAGTGATTGAGCAAGCTGGCAGCGCGGAGTCGGAGAGTGGGAGAATGGAGAAGAGGGCAGCGAACCAGCCTGATCTTCAGAGACAGGATTTCCACTGAAATCAATGTTGTACACAAAGGAGGCTGGTGAAGTACAGCAGAAGCATTTGTCAGAGAAGACAAAAAAGAGAGATGAATGGGAGTAACAAAGAGGCCCCTAGGAAAGTTCAGTGAATTGTGAGCGCTCACAAAAGACACGCAGGGTTGAATGAGGATACTGAAGGAAAGTGATCCCAAGTCATGTGTGCTGTTCTTGCAAGGTACAATCAGCCCACCAGGATGCCGGCTTTTACTGCCTGGGAGCTAGTTCCCTTGCTGAAGTTTTCATTTTGTTTTGTGCCCAAGCTGGGAATCCTGTAGGGAGCCTGTTTCCCAGGGATCTCGGTGCTTCCTAACAGTGGACAATATCTATCTGAGAGGCTTCTGACTTGGACTACCCAAAACCATTAAATCCTTCTGAAAAATGGCTAAGTCCTTTCTCCTAACAGCTGAGAAGGAAAAAAAGGATAGTTCTAAATAATATTACACAACTGCTTGAAGTCATCAGCTGACTTGACCTGTTTTATAGTAGTGGTGATACCACATTCAAGGAGGAGTTAGTAGTGCAGGGGCATATTTGTTTATTTAGAAAAAGGAAGGGAGGTGAGAGTGACAGAATTTAACTTCTGATGGTGCATTCAGCTATCTAGATGCTTCTCCTATTTTTTTTTTTCTTCTTAACTACTGATGCTGGTCACCCTTAATGAGCAAGACATTAATGAACTACAACAGCACTGAAAAAAAGCACCGAGCTTCACGAATGCACGTACAATCTTTAACCTAGAAATGTTAGTGTTAAAGGAATAAAGTTTACCTTGCAATGCCAGATGTATTTTATTATTTACACAATGTCTTTTAAAAGTGGTGTTTTCCACAAGCTCAGAAAGAGAATCAACAGCAATTTTACATGGAATAGCTAGAGTAATAATTACTTAGAAGTTATTCTAGAGAGTATTCCAAATAAGAAAGTGGTGAGATGGCATAGGTTTCTTAATCTCCTGGAAAGAGAGATTAGTGTACAACAGTGTCCTGCTGGGATTATTCTTCATTCAGCCTTCTACAAGAAATAAAGATTGGTTGTGGGAACTTCTTATCAAAGAAATGCCATGCCATTTCTACTCTTTTGGTTTTTTAGTGATAAGTGCAAGTGCTGTGAAAACAACTACTCTTAAACGAACAAGACTTTACATAATTACATTTTTTTTCAGTCTAAAATGAGGGAAAATATTGCAGAAGAACTCCTTGTTATTTTAGACCATTTAGGTCTAAAAGCCATTGCCACAGAGGACATGGCACTTCACTGGTTACAGCATCGGGGGGCACCAGCCCAGCACTGGGGGCACAAACCCAATGTCACAAGCCAAAAGCTGTTCAGACATTTCTCTCAGGGCTGTAAAGACTCTTTGAAATGCTGAGATGGAGAAGTCAGTACATCTTTCTAATTCAAAGATCAAATTGAGTTAACCAGCACATTAACTAAGATATTCTTTCCTCTCCATTCTCAAATGGCAACTAGAGGATTAGGGTGGACTTGCACTGAAAGCAGTTGAATTCATACACACACAAAAAAAAGATGAAATGATGGGTAGGGCTCCCATTCTCTATTACCCTGCCAGCTTCCATAAACTATCTCATTTTTTGTTCCAGCCCAAACCCCACAAAAAATTAAATAAACCTGAATTAAACAAATTCGTTTCGAAGATACAGCACAAGCTGAGAAAGCATGCAGTAAAACAAGGTTAATTTCAGGTTTAACTTTAAATTTCTAAATCTCCTGACAACATTGCACAATCTGAAGTAATTTCGCAGTTGGAAAATGATGTCCTTATTCAGATCCAAGCCAGGAACCCTGCAGATTTGGCAGCTGCACAGGGGCCAGCAGAGAGTGTGTCAAAAAGTAGTCTGAGGTATTGAAATTGTTAAATTCTTCCAACAGCCCCATAGACCGGTTTGACTTAAGTGCCAGCTTGTTTCATATATATAGTTGTTGTCAAGGAGGTGAGAATTTGGCAGTTTTGTCCCATCATGTGCTACTTTTTTTGCCTCCTTTGGCAGTCTAGGAGAAAATCCATAGCAATGAGAGCTTAAGATGGCATCTTAATACTAATTGGCTTGGAAATTCTTATTAATAGGGCCAACCCAGGAACTGCTCACCAGTTTGATTGCAAAAGTGAAGCACAGAGTGTTTTTTCCTTTCTCAGCCTTTCAACAGATCTCTAATTTATTAAAATACGATAAAACTTTTGTAACTTTGGACTACTGCTTAATACGAACCGTTCCTGAGTCACCCAGGTATGGGACATGATTTATGATTACCATGCCAGGATTTCCTGCAGCATGTGCTCTTCCAGTGGCACAGGCCTTGTGTAATGTGAATGTCTTCCAAGGAGCAGGAATGGGTGAATCGAACACTCAGAGCCATGGACTGTAACTGGTTTTGCTTTTTAATTCAAGGATTATTTTTTTATTATTATTTAAGGAAAAAAAAAGCCCAACCTCAGACTTGGCTTGGGAGCTCCTGACCGTGGCCAGAGTTGCTGTGGTAATTTTGCGCTTTCAGCGCATGGACCGACATGCTCCATGACAGCACATTTGTTAATCTAAAATACTGGTAGATGACACAAATCCAAATCACAACAGGATGTGTTTTCAGTCAGCCAGCAGCACAAGAAAAACTCAGGCATGGCATGTACCGTTATATCACAGCCAGAAAATAAATGCACAAAAATGTAAACAAGCCTTAGACAGATGAGTACCATGGTGAGAAAAGTTGGAGGTAGAGCAGCTGAGAGCCCACGTGGCTCCAGGGTACTTCACAGAGCAAGCACTGTCCCATGGTGTGGCATCCTCCGTGGCATGATGTGGTTCAACCCCATTTACTGTGAAGGAGTTACGCTGCCTTGCACCAGCTGAGGACTGGGCAATGCAGACTGCCCAACAGCTGCTAGAAGCTAAAAAAGAATTGGCCACGTTTCCAGAAGCTGGCGTGAAAAATCTGTTGAAAAAATAGAGACCCAAATGACCTAATTCATGCAAGAACCATTTCATTCTCCAAGACAGAATTGCTAATAATGATGATTTCTGAGTAGGAGGAATCGCCTAGGAGAGAGCTTCCCAAACCCTCACTGGTTTGGAAATCAGCAGTAGCAATGGCAGCAGTAGCAGGAGTTTCAGGGCTCTGGTCCTTGCTGTTTGCAAGCACTAGAGGACACATCCTTCTTTTTGCTGGCCATTTACATCCCACTTAGAGGTAGCTTGTGTCTGTCAGTTTGCAAACCATTAGGTACAGTACTAGTTGTATTATTTCCCAAAGATCACTGCAAGATGAGCTATTCAAATACAGGTCCCAAGGAGAAAAAATTGTAGCGGCACAGAGAAGGCCGTATTTCAGAGTTATTTAGTGACTTTTATTTGTAGAGGGGTACTTATTTTCACTGTCAGTCAGTTTGATACCAAAATGGACCACTTTTCTGAGTAAAACCTCTAGATCTCTTCCACAGAGGAGAGAAACAGATGGATGAACCATGTCAGAGAAATGTATGGATGTAGGGTACACTGCTGTCCTCCCCATGTAGATTTGAAGCTCTGATGAATAATTACAACGAGGGAAATGTATGCCAAATAATGTTGTGACGCAGCATCCATGGAATTCTTGGGACAGTTTGGCATTGCCTGGACACTGTTTCAAGGAACTGAGAGAGAGGTAGATGAACCAGTGTCAGAGGGCATTATATATATCATACGGGAAATGTAAATTCTGCGTGTTGAAATGGGTAAGCATGACCGAGAAATAGCAGTCTGCAGTCAATACAGATTAGAAAGGAAATCGTTGACTGCTTGGTATTCCAGCCATTTAAATAAATGAGAATAACATTTCTAAGCAATAGTGAGATAAAAGAATGAAAAGCATGAGGAAATGGCATGCTGTGATTTAAAAATAGCCTAGCGGAAGCCAAGGCAGCCATGCTGAGCGTGGAGGGAGCTGTGCAGCTGTATGATCGCTACTGCCTTACATGACCTGGAGCATGTGCCGAAGCCCTTGATTTCTTCCTCTGTCCCAAATCTGGGCCTGGCTAAGGATTCCTGGGAACTTTCATGTAGCATTGCAGCTGAGGATCGAGGGCCAAGCTATGTAGTTACAGAAGAGTCAAGACACACATAACTTTAGGCTCTCTGGGCTGGAAGGGGAAGAGGGTGCAATTTCAAAGGAATCACTAGTGTGGAAAGAATATGCGGAAATTCCTAGTTCACAACTGGAGCTATGTAAAACTTGGCCCTTGTGCTTTTCAGAGATTTGCTGTTTTCTCTTTTATGTCAGTTCATGCAGGCTTGCACCCTCTGGCTTTTCTTTTGTGTTCTGGGAATTGAATAAACCCTGGAAGTAGTGAGAATCATCTGGTCTCACAACCTAACCATGCAAAATCCCCTGGCTGGCGTGGTTTTGATGTGAAATCATAAATCAGTCCAGGTTCACACAAAGGGTTTCTGAGCTGCAGCAAACTTTAGACAAATGTGAACTTGGGTTTCGATTATTTTTATTTAAGTTTTCCTCTTAATTTCTTCCCTTCTATGTTTTTTTCATTAACAAACATCTGGAAATTGCATAAGCTGCATTAATATGGATGATTATCTTCTCTCTCTCTCCCCCTCTCTTGCTGTATCATTAACTTTTCCTTTTGGTTCCTCCTTTTCTGTTCCACACACAAATGCACTTGAAAAAAGCCTCAACGAAAAGTATGTTAGAAGGACTACAGTAGCTTTAGGACTCAGAAAAGAATGTATTCACAGGTCACACCAAGTAAGGAGCTTGAGTACCCCTCTCTGTGAGGTCTAATTTTGGTATGTTTGAACTATCGACTGATCTTATCATGAAAAAATAAATGCTTATATTACAGTTTAGCATGAAGGTCGTAAGGAATAAATATATTCCTTTAGGTAGACCATTGTCCGGTCATTAATTTTACTTGTGTTTTTCTTAATGCCATAATTCCATCTAACTCAAAGTTCAGATGCTTATACTGCACAACCAGAGAGCCAACAGGAATAAAGTGGTAGATCTAATCTAGCCATACTTTTAAAAAGCTTTTAACACAGACCTTCACAGAACACTACAGATGCTTAGAGAGTCTGAGGTCTGTGAGCAAACACAGCATCAGCAATCCTGTTCCAACGGATTTAGAAGTGACATGGTAATGAAGTGTGTGGGGAGAGAGTGCAGGGGGGGTGAAAATGGGGGGGGAAGGCAGCCACTGAGTTACCACAAAAATCAGCGCGGGGCCCAATTTTTCTGTTGACTTTCCAAATGCTGAGTCATATAAGCAAAGTGTTTTTGTTGACTGTTTGTGTACTTTTAAGCACCTGTTATATATTTTATAAAAATAAGTAACATACAAAAAAATTTACAGCTGTAGATTGTGGGTTTAATGCAAAATTTCAGTAAACCGAGGTCTCTTCAGACAACCCACTATGTTTTATAGCCTTTAAGAGTATGCAGTTTCTATTAGTCTGATATATAAGGCTGGTACTGAGCTCTAAAGAGGAAGAAGAGTAGATTCCGCTGAAGAAGAACCCAGGGCCAGAAGCCAGAAGGGTAATGAGGACACATGGACAGAGCCAGCAGGAACACCTAAAAATATTTTGGTTTCATTGCACCTTGTACAATACATGGGATCTTTACATTTCAGAGAGAAACCCACACAAATAGACACGCTGAAGTTGAAGGAACTGGAAAAGATACAGTAGGGATGTGAAAAGTCTTAGTCAACCCAAAGGTATCCAACAAATCTGAGTCTCCTTGAGAGCCTGAAGGTCTGGTTGCTGGCGGAAGGAGAGGAGGCTGTCTGGGAAAGGTCTTTCTGTGGGAAGGAGTCTTCCTAGGGATCTACTGAGGAGCTGAAACCAAGTGAAGAAGAGGAGGTGAGTGGGGTAGCAGGCGCAGAGGGCTGCTAGCAGGAGCAGTGGTTGAAAGAGCAGCTCAGCTATTCCAAGCCAACCAGCAGCTCCAGCTTCTGCCTGGTTGCTTATGCAGGAATGAGTGAAATGGCCTCAGCACTTGTCCCCTCCACGGCGTGGAAGCATGGGAGTTGAGGGTCTTGAGGGGATGGCAGTAGGGAGCTGCCTTTCCCAGGAAAGGGAAGCTCCAATTCGCCTCCCTGTGTTTGCAGTCAAGGGACTATTGGTAGTGTTGGCCTCTAGACTGTTTGTTCTTTCTTGTCTTCACCCAATGAAGCAATGTTTAAGTAACCAATTTTTTTTTAACTTGTTGCTTGAAAGCAGAATGCAGGTTCCCAGATTTAAAGTACTACTTTAATGTAGATCCTACATTTAAAGTAGGGCTTATGTGGGCACTCTCAGCTGTTGAACCCAACCCTCTGGCTGAAAATCAAGACCTAGCAGAAAGGTATTTACACCTGATATCCAGCAAGAAGACAAGCTGTTACAGGAAAGAAAGACAAATGAACAGTTTTGTCAGAAGCAGCAAGGAATGGCCAGTGACACTTTTGTGACCACCTGAGGGACTTCCAAGCAGCTCAGTGCACAATCATCATGCCTCAGTGCTTGTGCGTCCCGGCTAACTTCTCTGTTGATCTTTGGTGGGATTAGTCACCTTGTCATCACTGACCAGCAGTTCAGCTTTGTTGTAACCCAATATAAGCGTGAAGTTCTGACCACAGCCCCCACACTGGTTTGCACTGTGTACAAGAGTTGTAAGGATTTGGTGCCCAGGGTATTTCTGTCCCCTTCCTGCAAGGTGCAGGAGCCCAATTAATGGATCTTCTAACCTCTCAAATCAAGGGGCAGCAGCAAACTGCCCTCTTCTCTCTGCCAGGGCACAGCTGAGAAACACTGGTCCCTTGCTCACACATACTCATATATTTTTCTTTTCTCATTTACACTATAAAATGATTCCACTTTGAGTACTAGAAGATGACATCTTCAGAGGTGATTATTTTCAGGACACTGACAAGCCAGAGTCATTTGGAAGAAGCACTACAAGTGCTAAGAATCCCTTTCTACATCTTTATGTGTAACTGCTGTAGATTCTGCAATTTTTGTAATGAGTTTATTTCATCATGTTTGAGCAGTTTTCTCCCTCTCTTTTTCTATTTGGAAGGACAGTAGCAGGAATGTGTCTGGCAGAGAAGGATGATACTGTAACAGAAGAACCAGATGATACTTTGAAGCTTTGTGGCTTAGCACAGATTTTTCATCTTATAAGAAGATGCTATTTTTGTATTACTGGTCAGGCTTATATTCCTGGTTGTTGGGCAGGGCAGTTCAAATTCCCCTTGATTCCGTATTGCTTGATCTTTAATTACCAGTTTTGAAAGATTATTGGGTCCTGTCGTGTTTTCTCTCTCTTTTTTTGCATTCACTATTATTTCTTAGCCATCTTATATTAAACTATGAGGCACAATCTTCCATCATATGTCCCCCCCAAGCTTCAACAATGCAAGGATAATATCCTGATAATACCTTTCTTCTTGCAGGAGACTGTCAAAGCCCAGGTGTTTCTCTAACCTTTTAAAGTCTGGCTTGGTGAACAAGCAAAGAAGGGAACTGTTTGGGATCAGACAAGCCATACAACCAACCTAATCTCTACATGCAGCAATGAGATCAAATCAGGAAGAAATGGCTTGGAAATGCTAGTACAAAGAACCCCTTCTTTGTGTAATTCATCCAGCTCTCCCAGCAGCTTTCAGCTCATGTGTGTTACGGTTTGTCCTAACTCCTCCATTCTTTTTTCTTGCCTGCTTAAAAAAAGTCACTGCTGGTCAGAGCTCTGCTACACTGAGAACTGTTACTACAACAGAAGTGTTTGGGAGACTGTTGCCTACTGTTGGTTTGGGGTTGGAGGCAGGTGAGAGGAAAGATTGCTCAAGGTTTGGGAGATAAACTGGGCTCTTTGTGTTGCTAAAGCATTTTGGACCCTTTGGTTTTCTTATTTGCTGGAGGAAGACCCTAGACTATGCCTACAACAAAGGAATTCATAACACGTCAGGCTGCCCAGGGAGAGTCCTTCATTTTCCTCTTTGTAATTCAAAATACCATTTGCATCCTTGCTGGAAGTGGAGCCCTCCTTAACTTTTCCTCACTCTAGGGAAAGGAAGTGCTGAAGGATGGAGCAGTTAAGCATACATGAACCCAAGCATCTCCTGTGCATAGGAATTCCACGGGAGAAAGGCATCCGTTGTGCTGAAACAGCTGCCCTCCAGAGCTGATATTTAAAGCTCCAGGCTGTCGCTCGTTGGCAGTTGAGATCTTGTTTTTGCTCTGGAGGAGCTAATACCATCCTATAATCCAGGCAGGAAAGATCTGTGTGGGGTTTACCATATATTAAGTGCTATGCAAAACTGTCTGTAAAATTCTTCAAATGCACTTTAATTTTATTACATGAACAAAATCCTTTTACAGCAGATCAGATTTGTTCCAGTTGTTTGCTTGTGCCTTGGTCCTCCCTAAGGCCTTAATACAGGAGGGGAAAGAGAAATTTATCTTTACTTTTATTTATCTTGGAGTCAGACCTGGATGAAGTCTCAAGCAGTAATAGTAATATTGCTTCATTAGCCCAAATATACCTGTGTCAGGGGCATGTGGCATCAAAGAAAAAGCTCACCTGCAAGTTGGTATGAAAATAAGGAGCTCTCTGAGCATGTCCTACTTGTGCTTACGTGTTGACAGACCGGTCCACCACCAATAGTGCATTGGCCAAGCATTTCCCACTGACCAGGGCAATGCAAGGTGGTGACTCTCACTCAAGAGCCATCAAATCACCCACATTTCCCCTACCACTACTGATGAAATTTAAAATAAGTTTAGTGGAGCTCATCATGGAAAATATATTCCCTCCACCCAATCAAACAGACAGAGAGGATATGAAGGGTTGCCACACCTTCCCAGTCCCGAGAGTTATCAGCTTGTATCCTGCTATACCCTGCATCATTAAATTTGACTGGCCCTAGTTATCATCTCAGCAGCAGAAGTTATTATAGTTTATATGAAATTATACATTTCTTCTTTAAATTCAGATGCAACATTTGATTCAATGACTGATTCAATTTACCACTCAATTTCTCAGAATGGCTTAGTAATAAACTGCATGAAGAAGCAACCCATTTTTGTTGGGGCTCATTAGTACTGATCTAATTATATCAAGTGTTGCCCTTTCCAGTCTTGGGGAGAAAGTAATGCAAAGGAATTCGTGCTTCTTGGTTTCAACCTTTTATAATTTTGAATGTGTCGGTCAACCTTCCTTTTTCTTTCTGGAGCAAATCATTTACTTACATTTTGCATCCTACTATGATGGCTTGAACCTTGCACTTACTTTTGTAAGGGACTTTCACTGCCATTTCACAGTCATATCTAGCCTCTTCTATGTTTTTTTTTCAATGTACATAACCAAGATCCAATTCACATATCTTTTAAAAGTGAAAGTTGCACAAACAAAAGGTAATATTGTCAATGAAGAAAATAAGGTCCCATGGAAAGGGCGTTGGATGAAAGTCAAGAAATCTAAGCTTGGTTTATCATCTTCTATTGTCTGCTCTGGCAGCTTTGAGCAAGCCACCATATCTCTTTGTGCTTGTTTCTTATTCCACTCTGAAGAAAAACTGAGGCACTGTTGTGACTTCCTTCATTTTCTCTACACTGCTAAGTCTCAGGGAACCCAAATCTTATTTGTGGCTTTGTAATGCAACTGAGCAAAATGTGATAGTCTAGTGTCAAAACAGTCACTTTGCTCTCTTGAGGAAAACACCGGAGAACCTGTTATGTTGTACATACCAGTGTAAGTATGTGATTAACAAATCTGGTGCAAGTGTTCCTGGAAAGACATTTTCCACATCAGTAATTCAGAAGCCTCTCAAATTTGAAATCAGACAGACAGTCACGAAATTCCTCAGAATAAATTGTATCTCGTCTTGCTTGGCCTGAGTCTCACTGTGAATCTCAGAAAAGTGATAGCATGAGCAATGAGCCTGAGAAACAGCCAGAAGGCGCTGGGAGCCCAGAGGAGCTTGGACCCCAGGGATGCAGGTCCAGCAGCTTCCAGGTTAAGGGTGCTCCTCACCACCAGCGCTACAGGGAAGCGCTCCTGGGTGCAGCATTCCCAGTTGCTGATAAATGTGGGGTTTTGAGGTTACCTCCCCGTCCTTCCTTCCCAGAGCCGAGCATTGGCTCTCTGCTTCGGCTCAGTTCATTGCACTGGACTGAAGCGAGCTTTTTCACCATAGTATAACCACCTAATGGCAGCCACAAAAAGTCCTCAGAAACCATCGTTTGCTATCTGTGATGGCAGGCTCTTCTCGGGGAGGACCTGCAGGTTGGGATGGAGTTACGTGGGACCTCCCAAGCTTCACGCAGGTTTGTGCCCTGCGGCTCTCCCCTCGAAATGCAATGCTCTGCCAAAACCAGGGTGATGCCGAGGGCCTCCCACCCCGACATCCCCTTCTGCACCCCCAGGCAGGGTCTGACCTGTAGGTCGCTGCTGTCGCGAGTTTCGGGAGGCCTCGCTATTGAGCAACCCCCTCTTGCCCAAATCCCTGCTGGTGACCCGCAAGTGAGAGGTGCCGCGGGGGGGAAGTGGGGAGCCGTCTGTTGTCACTGTGGAAATGGGATCTCCTCTGACCGGATTAATCTCCACAATCTGGGAAAACACGGTTTCAGTTTTCTCTTTTGTAACAGCGGTCCCTGTTGTCAAGTTAGATTATAGAGCTGAACGGCCAGATTATGCTGTCAAATGCTTGCTTCTGCGAGACTGTGTCGAACGGGTCAGGTGTTGCGCCTCTCCTTGTTCTTTGCATAGCTCTTCTGGTTGATTTTTTACATCCTGCTAAGAGTGAAGATGCCTCGAATCAGCCTTGAGCAGAACAGAGAAGGACTGGCATGCCTCCTGGAGTGAAGGATTGCTGCTGAGCGGAGCTGAGGTTTTCACAGCAAAAGCAAAGTTACACAGATACGTCTCTGAACCACATGCTGGGCTCAGGACCAAGCAACAGAAATAGCACCGCTGAGCTTTTTCTCCATTTGGCCATTGAATTTAGATACCTTGAACTTCAGGGAAATTTGAGTTTGGATTTTAAGCACCTCGGGATCTGAAGCACCTCGGACTATTGGGAGGCGTTGTGGTGAGCCCAGGAGGGAAGCGTGCAGTCACAACAGGATACAGAACCTGGACCTGCGATTTCCAACAGGCCCACCTCCAACCTTTTATATTAAAGTCTAATGAATTCAGCTGCAGACAATACCTGCTCTGTCCTGTGCAATTTCATAGAGCATTGCACTGCTCCAAGGCTCATTTGAGCCCACAGTAAATTAATATTTTACCCGTTGGAATGTTTTTTTGCTCCAGCTACTTTAAAGGCAAGTTGTGGCAATGAGTGGGTGGGGTGTATTTTATTTAGCTGTGGTGAAAATATTACTGTTCTTGATCTGAGCAGCTGAAGCAATAGAAACCATAGAGAGAGAAAACCACCAAATGGGCGGCAGGGGGGCAAAGATGAGGGAGAAGAAGGAGTGCTTTCTTGATGGAGGTGTAAGGAGTTTACAGTTCTGAGAGTGAAGCACTTATGAAAAGACAATACATGGATGAAAGGGCATGGACCCCTAAGCAGGATGACCCTAGACAGCTGCCACATGGCTTGGTAAGTAATCGTGCCAGACTGCTAGTTACCAGGAAGGTTACCTAGAGGATTGGGCAATGGCTGCTGCCCAGTGCTTCCTTTGCTAGGTCCCAGTGGTGCGTATAACTGGGCATGATGAGTCGAAAAGTTCTGGGATCCTCTGGTCAAAAGTGGACTTTGCCCATTGCCAGGGAACACAGCCAGAAGATTTCAGATTTCAGGGTGGCCCATATTTACATTTTCCAGAAAAAGTTGCCAGGGTGCTACAGTCAAAGGTTTTCTTACAGCCTGTGGTATTTAGCAGGGAGTATGTCAGATTCACTGTGAATAAACTGTTTCAGAGGTCTACTGTCCACTATATAATTTTAAATCTTTTACCTTTCATCTCACAGCTGGAAAATGTTTCCAGTGAACACCAAGAGCCAAGGGCTTAGTTGAAAGGACAGCACAGCTGGTTCCACTGCGAAACATGTGAAGCAGAGTGATGCCCTGAAAAAGGAAAAAGCGAAACCAGGGGGTTACACATTAACCAGTTCCTGCTCATAAAATGGTTTCCATTTCTAAGGATTCTCCAATGCTTTGGAAATGAATCTCAATATGAAATGTCTCGATTGAAAGAGGCAGGCAGGAGACATGTTGGCATCTGAGACAACTCTCTCATCAAATGCTAATTGTGACAAGTCCCACTTCCAGCTAGCAGTGTGTAATCAGCCACTTGTGCGTGCCACGGCTCCATGCAACGGTGAGGACGGGCACGCAGGCAAGACACGTGGTTGTGCATCTGCTTTGCAAGGAGGTTTGTGTGCCTTGGACTTGGGAAGCTTGGCACTGCTGCCTCTCTTGCGTAACAGATGCTCCGCTCTGAGCAAGCAGCGAGTCCTCCCACTCCCTCGTATGTTCGGTCGCTAATTGCAGACATGAAGGACAGACATTTTGATGCCTACTCTTTCAACTTCCTCAAGTTCTTGCTTTCAAGCAGTTTGTTTCCAAGCTGAACTGCCTTCTTTTCAGGGGTACTTCAGTGTGAGTAGTTTAGACTATCCCACTAGCAGCTTTGCTAATTGTAGATGCTATGGACGTCTGTGGTGTGCTTTTTTGGCCATTTTATTAGAGTAATTAATGTCCGCACTCATTTTGGAGTGAGGAAGAAGCAAAGAACCTACAATATGGCAGACACTTGGCTGTCTTTGCCTGGGAGCATGCTGTTAGACCTCATAGCTACTGAGGGCTAAGAGCACACATATTTGCAGTAGATGAATTAAAGTGCTATAAAGACACAGAGCAGATTTTCTTCCAGGTAACTTGTCCATGAGTAGGGCCATGCCCTACTCATCCAGCATACAGTATTGTCACTCAGCCCAAAGAGGACATTAGTTCTGTTTGCTGTTTTCTGCATGAGACTTGATTCTTTAGCTTTAAAAGGATGCGGTTGTTTGTCTACCTCTTTTGCGTCCCCATATTACCAATTAGCACAGAATAAGCCAGCTATGGCAAAACATTGCCTCTGCTGCCCACAGCCTAGGAAGAAAAATGTGTTTCTTTTTGTGGCAGCTGGGGGAGAGAGCCCCAGACAAGAAGTTTTTGTTCCTGATTCTTCCAACTCTCTCACCTTTCTAAAGCTAGGTCACAGCTAGTCTCTGACTTGTTTGTCACTCCTTCCATCCCACCAAGATGTTATGAACATCTCCTGTCCTAGTCAGTTAGGGTTCTTTTAATTAGTGACATAATAGTTGGGCAATTAATGAACTAAACCTGCATCATAATGAAGAATAAACATTGTTAGTGAGTCACTCTGAAACAGGGATCCAGTGCTGCTGGAGTGTTTTTTCTCCAGCAAGCTGCAGCTGGTTGTAACAGGGGTGTATCTTTTATATGTTCTGCCTCAGGGGCAAATTACTTCAAACAGGACTTTGCTGTGTGGCTGGAGAAAACAACCATTTGTTTGCAGTTTTCCTTGCAAAGGGATGAGTCTAAATCATGCTTTCTTGACTGAAGCTAAGTAGTTCCTTCAAGGCCAATCCCTTTCTCGTAGTGGCTATTTTCAAAGGAAAATCTCTGCTGGATTTGTCCATGCAGGGCACTCGTTAAAAGGACTGTGTCTGTACCCCTGCCTGCTGACAGCGATGTGCCCACAGAGCAAGCGGGCACCAGTGACAGGAGCTCCCGTGTCACCCACCACAGCCCATTTTGCCGTTACTAGTGGAAGGGACAGTCTGTATTAACGCTCGTCTGACTGCTGGATGAAGCTTTTCTAGGGTGAGGCTCAAACCAGTAACACTGTACACAATCGACTTGGGTTAGTGGTTTACCTCAAAAAATGGAGGAAATCACTTAGCCCTTCAAGCAGGAGACTACCACAGCCATAGTGGTTTTGCAGCAGCATGGGTTGGTGGATATTACTTAGAGGTGAAGAAAAGGGAAAGTGCTGTGGCAGAGCTCAGGGATTTTCCAGCATGGCCTCGAGTGGGCAGCAATGGTTGCTGGGTTGTGGGGATCCCAACATCCACATCCAGGGCATCCCAGCAGCAACTGCAGGAGACGCCAGCATCTTACTCACCTACATGCTTTTTCAGCAGATGTATTTATAGGCTGAAGCAGTCTGACGTCCAGACTGGAAACCATCTCCTTCTTACCGTCCGAGATGCGCTATGAATGAGATCAGTCAGGTTTGATGCTCTTGGGATTGCACTAGAAACCCCAGTAGAGGGTGGAGGGGCTGCATCTCATTGAGACCCGGCCGGTAGAAAGTGAAACACTGCACTATCTTCCACTGAGGGAGCATTACTTGAGCAATAAGCAGGTGTCTACTGCTCCTGGCAGACTGATGCCAGAGTGTGGAATTTGAAGGTGTGAGAGGCTGCAGGTCAGGGATTCACAACAGATATCTGCATCTCAGTGAGTCTAATCACCCTAGCCTTCTCCTCTAGTCAACAGAGAGACAGCTTTCTCTATGGAGAGATACAAAGCAGCTAAGTTGGGTGCTTGCTCTGAACCACCCTGTAAAGGATGCCTTATTTCTTCATTGAACGTGAGGAAATGAATCTCACAGGGTTTTCTGGCTTCCATTTACATCCCCAGTATCACCTGAGTTGCAGGTTGTACATGCTTCATGTGTTCTTCTGCATGTCCTCTGGGAGCAGGCTGGAATGTCTTGGGATTTGAAAGGTCTTCCTGTGGTTTCACTTAGTCATAAAAGTTTCATCTGGTCTAATTCAAAGACCCTGAAGACACGAAGGAAACAATCGTCCAGATAAAGCTGTGAGGAGACATGGAGTGTGCCCCACATCGACACGGAAACCCATCATTTACAGTTTGCAAATAATATGGAAGTGGATTATTGCACATTTTATGCCTGATTATAGTGCTTCAGAGAGGCTGTGACAGAGTGGCCTGTCCCTTTAGGAGTCCGTACAAATGTCATATCCCTGGCTGGCCCTGTAAATGGGATCTCTACACAGAGGGTGGACAGAAGGGCCTCATGCAAGTGGGAACACAGAGTAGGAGACACTAATCAGGCTATAGACTCCTTAGGTGCCATACATTTAAGCCTGGTTACACACTGCTAGGAAACAGCTGAATCATCCCTAGAGATCTGCAAGAGCAAACCTGTAAGGAGGAAGCAAACTATTGCAGTAGTCCTGACACAGGCAAGAGAAAGGAAGGTATCTCCAGAGGTTTTAGCTTTGGCTAGATGTAGAAGCAAGGTCCACCTTGTATGTTAGAGAATAGCACAGCTGAAGGAGACTCTTGGGTCTGGCAGGGTAAGGAAAGGCGACAGCTGCCATATCGGGAGAACAGCAAAACCTCACTGGGGCTTTGAGGATCCTCAGTGATTGAGGCAGGAGGAAAGTGTAAGCCCACCTAGTATGACCTTCTGCAGTCACTAGCTGCAGATTCCCAGGTATCTCTGCAGTAAACCACCAAATTGGTATCTGACTGCTGCTTTCCTTCAAGAACAGTTCCTGTTTGGCTCTAAAGAGTGAAAGAGATGGAACATTTTCCTGGATAGGCCACATTCATGGGTTTCTGCAAAGCCCACGCTTTGCTTGACACTGTGGTGACTGGGACACACTGTGCTGAAGGCACAGCAGCTCTCGCAGGGAATGCCAGAGGAGAAGCGGGAGCTCTTGCCCCATGACCTGTGCCACAGCTCCCATCTGCAGATCTCTGCAGCATGCTCAAGCTCTGATGGGAAATGCTTACTGTCCAGTTCAGTTGAGAAGCAGAAAGCAGATCCCATGACTGTACATGGCTTAAACATTGCTGAGATTTTTCCTTTAGCTGTCACTGCAAATCTCCACAGAAGGAAGAACTGAGACATTTAGTCAAAAAAAATTAGGGAGAATTTCCAGCTGTCCGAAAGGTAGCCAGGATGCATAAGGTGCATTCCCCACAGTCCCAGCTTCTGTCACAGTCTGGTTTTCATCCAAACTAAAAGTGCTCTAGGATTTTAGAGGAGGAGAAAAAGAAATTTCCAGGGAAGTCAGAAGATCCTTTAAAAGTCCCTCTGGAACAAGCATTACCTGGCTCAGCCACATGCAGTGAAAAGGATCCCACCTTGTCCACCTCCACTGTATCATCTACCCTGCTCTAAAAATAGCCTCCCACTGCTGAAAACATTCCATTTCTGTTCTTGGTCCATGTATTTTTCCTGTCTTGACTTTGTGCAGTGCTGTTGCCTGTTCTAGATGTGCAGACAGAGTGAAACGGCCATCCGTACTGACTGGCAGAGGGAATAAACTCTTAAACAAAAAAATGCTGCTTTGCAGTGAGCAAGAGACCTTGCTCTTCTCAGATTTCCATTTTAGTCTTCAGTTAAGCTGGGTAACTTTTCTGCTTACCCAACTTAATTGGAGCTTTGCAGGTACAAAAATATTTGCTCTGTCAGGGCAGAGAGCAGCTATTGTTTGCCATGGCCTAAATTCCTTGTAAATGTTTTCTTGCATCTTCTTATTCTCATCTCCTTTGGCTAAACCACAGCACAATAACCCTTTGTAATACAAACACCTTGGTATGACATGTTAGGATCTGTTCCACTGAGCCAATTTAGAAGGCAAGCATGCTTGTAACTGTGTAATTGAACTGCACTGATATGCCTGTGCCAGGGAACATTAACTTCTCCTAAATTCTCAATAGTTTCACATTCATGGTATTTTTCCAGATGGATTGTAGCTGAAACTGTATCTTTAATGTCCTTAAGATACAGCACAGCAACCCATAAACTTCTTGAGCTCCACAGAGCATTGGGTGGAAAAGCATTTGCTGTGCCAGATTTCTCCACTAAGTATTTCTCCTGACAGTGGCACGTTGAAAAACCATGTAACTGTGAGATCTGATGGTTGCAGTGCTTTCGAAAAGGAAAAATAGTGTTGCGAGCAAAGGTTAACCTACAGTGACTGATTTACTTAAGCTTTAAGCAGTCACGCTGAACCTTTGGATAAATGTTTATTTAACATTGAAAATGTGTTGTTCATTTTCATGACACAACAAACAGTGTCTGTGCTTGCTGGGACATGGCAAGGTTAGCTAAGTTTTTTGCCTTCAAAAAAAAGAGCCCTAATATTAGGGAAGAATATGAAAAAATACTTTGCCAATGAACAGGATAACATTTCAGGTTATTCTCCCATTTATGGCTTTGTTTGAGAGGCTGAGAAAGAGACTGTCTCAAACAAGAGGGGAGATACTAAAAAGTATTCATCAGTAAAGCCCAGTACTCTCTATAGGCCTGGCCTAATATGCATTAATCCACATCTTAGTTGAATGTCAATGTGATTAATCAAAGCGTTAATTCTGGAAGGGGGATGTTTGAGCCTTACCCATCTCCCTCCTGCCTGTGTCTGGCCAAACTCCAGGCTGGGTAACCGAGGCGTCCCCTTTCATGCCATCAACAGGGGAGGGTGCATAACACCTTCGCACACCGAGGCTGCAGCAGCATCAGAGGGTGTCCTGCGCTTGGAAGGCGCCAGGGAGCGTTCAGCAGCTTCTTGACATTGACTTGCTGTGGAATGGGAAGGTCTGTGGCACTGGAGAAGAGAGGCACTGAATTTAATACTGTATGAAAGAAATGCAGTTGCCATTGAGTGCTTCTGGTATATCAATGGCTTTTGGGTGTTTTCCGTAAGGCAAAGAAAAGTCACGTCAAGGTAGAATGACATACTGCTGTCAGTGGTGCTGGTACCTGTTAGGATGAACACTAAAGCATCTACCAGCCCAGAGAGATTTTAGGAAGCTGACCTAGAGAACTAAAAGACCATTTTCCAGGATCAGAGAGGCCAGAGTCCCTCATGAAGTCAAGCCCTCTAGACATGATCTAGTGCGGGCACATGCCATGGTCCAGAGTAAAAAGTACTCTTTTAGCTTTACACTTTCACCACCTCCTTCAGGATGGCTGAAAACTGTCTCTGAAAAAAGCCATCATGCCTGGAGAAATTAGAAATCTTACCTTCCTCTGGCTGACTCTAGCAAATGGCATGACTATTCGTAGCACTGAGGGGGAAAGCAGGACAGATTCCTTTCCCAGCAGCGTGGGGTTCTCCTATTGTCCATGTTGTTCAGTTTGAGAGCAATTAGGCATGAAGGACAGGTGTCAGGGTCAGATCCCGATTCTTATCCAGCAGGACAATTCCTACGTCATTTTGGAGCAAGAAGGTTGCACAGCAGGTGCTGAAGGCCCCAGAGTTGGCCAGTGTTTGCATTGGATCCAAATGTTCCCCCCTCAAATGTTTATTTCTTTGCTTATGGGGACCAACCCAAGTAGCAGCAGTTGTTGCCTTTTTGGAAAAAGCCAGCCTCTTACAGCACTGATTTTAAATTGAGGGTCCATGAGTGGGCTACTTTCAAAAGGTGCATGAAAATAACAAAGAACATTCTTTCAACTGGCAGGCTGCTTGTATTCCTTAGAAGGAGGTCTGTACTTCCCTTGGAAGTTGTCTAGGGATCTCCACATGAAAAAAGGTTGAAAACCACAGTCCTTGAGAGATTTTCTGTCATATTGGTTGTCACATCCAGATTACAGATGTTCTTGTTCCTGTTGTTCTATAGAGAGCACTCTTCTGAAGAAAAAAAAAAACCAAAACCCATGTAAAAAAATAGCCTAAATGAAGGTGTCTGCAATAAATCCAGTAAATCCCTTTTCACTTTATATAAGACCCACATTTCCATTCACGCCATTTTACATTCATTAGAAGCTGCATGGGATGTACTTAATGAGTAAGTAGAGAAGAGAACAGCTAATCCCTCCGGGCCTTATTCTAAAGTTCTTATTCAGGCAAAACTCCAGAGACGTCAATGAGTCATTTCACCATGTAAGGATTTCAGTATCAGGCTCTATCGGATTAAATACAACTTTGCCCAAGATTTCACCCTACAAAATTATAGTAATCTCAGGCCCTGGATCTTTTGATTACAGCTAGGGTGCAGAACACTGCCAGTCTAATAGCATAATCATACCAAATATCATCGGACCCGCATGCTATATGCTTGTCTTATTGTGGTACCAAACTGGCTGCCAAAATGTTTGTGCTTTTGACCACATGTCGTCTTTAGTAAAAATATGGCAATTATGGTGAGATTTGGACTACTTCTCCATTAATTATGCATAATTCATACTCCACTTATATAACAACTGCTATGGGTCTTTTTTCTAATTTAGACATTTCTCAACTCTATAGGTAATCTGGAGCATTCTGGACTAATTTTTTTCTTCCTAAATGGGCAACTCATGGGCTTGGATTTTCAAGAGGAAACGGAGAAGAAAAATTACCCTAATGTGACCTCTGTGATATCAGAGAACTGCTTTCTCCAAACTGCAACATGATTTTACAGAAAGCCTATCCAAACTAGGACAGGGGCATTGAGTCCTGGGAGGAGGGAGAGGGATTAGGTAGAGACGATCCTGCCATTTATAAGTGTGCAATCTGCTTAGTGAAGGGAACATCGTCAGCAATTCATAAGCTATTCATCAGGTCAAAAACAATAAGGAAGAAGAATGATATGGTTCAGTGGTCAGTCAGGCAGATCATTAGTCTTTCCATAATCCAAGCTGTACAGAGGAATCTGGCAGAAAGGCCAGATCTAGAGAGTCTCTATTTTTGTCTCCATTTTGATTTTAAATAGATACTCATTTACACACACTTAGTTAATCTTGCTACCACATCCCCACCCTTGTTCCAAAGTACTACGGGGAAAAAATGTAGCTTTTTCAACGTGCAAAAAATCAGATTAAGGTGGAAGAGGAAAACAAACTGCAAAGCCCAGAAGCCCTAAAAGTGAATATTTAAAGCAAACTTTGCTGGGCATAAACCATGGTGATTGGGAGGATGCTGCAGAAACTATATTATTCAGTAGTGTGGTCTCACTGGCATATAGCTCCAAAATTGTATCATCGGAGATATTTTCTAGATGAAAAATTAAATGTGTTTGATTTTTTTCTAAGGAGTTTAAACTATTTAAATGAAACCCAATCACCCCAAATTCTGGAAACTTGTAGTGAGGCAAGGAAACACAGACCTTGCAAATCAAATAGGAAAAGTCATTCCTCCTAAATCCCAGCTAAGCTCCAGTGTTTACTGGGCTAAAGTCTTGGAAACATTCCTTTAGAGAAGATAAATCTCTGGGGTTTGGGGCTTGTCCTGATCTATGTTGTAACATGATGAGAGCATCATAAGGTAATAACAACAGGTATGCTAATACAGGACTAAATAACGCCTAAAATTCCCAAGGACACTTGCGCAGGAGTCTTTCTTCCATTGAAAGTGCAGGTTGGGCTGAGGGACGAGAGCACTGCTGTGTCTCCCACAGCCCTATTCATTACCAAGTCATAGAGAAACAGAGAATATTTCATGCCTGAGCAGCCTTCAGAAGGTCGCCTGATCCAACCCCCCCAGTCAAAGCGGGGCCAATCTTGAGATAAGATGGCAGTTAGGTCAGCACCATTGAGGACGTGAGTTTCAATCAAAGTAGGTAAGGGAGACCTTGATCCGAAATCCGATCCAGCTGCCAAGAGGGTCTACTGAAAGGCATTTTAATCAGTGCAAAGGCTCACATTGACTTTTGTGGGAGCTGGGTCAGACATCACTTCAGTGAGACTGGCTGCCACAGTCAAATCATGGGATAATACAACCGGGCTTTTGTTGGCAGCATTCAAGGCGCCAGATTGTGTTCTCTCCTGTATTGGTGTCTATCCAAAATAACTCTCATTCACGTCACTAGAGCAATTCCCTACTTGTTCCTGTGTAATTAAGAGAAGAATCTTTCCCACTGGGTTGGTGAAATCACTCAGCATTCAGGCTATGGATAATCTGTACATATTCATCACTGCCAGCATGAAAAGATATAGGATCCTCTGCAGGACCGAACATTTTTCTGTGGGCTTCCAGGCTGCAGTCATAAAATCATAAAGGTTGCTAATAAGGACTTTTCAAAAATGAATCTCATCTGGTTTGCAAGAGTCACGGCTAGCTCTGCATTTCTACCCAGTCTGGGGATACCAAATTTTTCACAGCCCATCCACAAAATTATGAGACATATTGACTACATGGGTCCTGACACTCTCCCAGAAGCTATACTACAGCAAAGATACAAGCCCGTGTCCCTCTCTGACTGATGCAGTAACTACAGGAGATGGAGCAGAAGAGGTCTGTGCTTCCCGTGTCTCCCATTAAGGGTTTTATTCCTGTGATATCATGTAGTGAATGCTGTGAGCCCCAAGGAAAATTTTAAAAACCTTTAAAATCAGAAACTTCTGAGCAAATACAGAAGCTCAAGCAGAGCTAACAGCATCCTAGCTAATGAAATGACTCAGAGCCACTGTCTCCTGAGGAAAACTCTCAGAGGAATAGGGAAGAGAAGAGAGCTAGAAATGTCAGAGGAAAATTTGAAGAAGGAACAAAAAGGCAAAAATCCTTTAGAACTTGATATCAGATTTCTCAAATACTACTACACATGCTATGAGCACAGTGTAGCAGCAGTGTTGAACATGTTTGGCAGCACAGAATTTGAAAGTAATGCTTCTTTAAAAAGAAATCCATCACCCAAGAGAATTTGCATGGATATAAGTCTTCATTTGCAATACCCTGGCGCACACAAGAGAAACTTTTGCTATAATCTACAGACTAGATATTTTTGCCATCTAATTTGTGTCAGAAAGGTTCCTAGGACATCACGTGTTCATATAATCCTATAATTGTTTGGACTACTCCTTAAAATATCAAAATGGCTAATACTCCACAATTTAAACTAAAATTCTTTAGGTGTGAGAAAAAAGAATGGGCACCAGCAGAAGAATAAACCTGCCATTCATTGTGTGAATTATTTTCCATCCCAAGGTTTAAAGCATATCATTGGTTAAGCCTCGCAGTAGGTCTGTGATGTGCGTAAGTGAGTAATAAGCACCTTCTAATTTTGCAGGATCAAGCTACTTTCATCCTGATTGTTAAAGTTTCTGCCCAGCTGAAAAACTCTTCATTTTCAGCTGGAGTTTCAGGGGCTTGCAAAAAGTCAAGCTTAGGGTTTTCACAGTTGGATGCAATATAATGATCACTTATTCAAACGCTGATGTACTTAATTGGCTTGAGATGACAGGAGAGGTCAGTAGCAGAACTTGGAGCTGAACCCAGGTGAGCAGATTTCATAGTCCATGTGCCACCGTATGATGCAATACCTCTCTGACATAGTGCATCTTCCTTCTTATTGAGGTGTTAAGGTTGTATCGTAGCCTTGCTGATGAATTGGTCAACAACACTTATATTTAAAAGCACATGCTGTCATTGTCCACTCTTTAATCAGTGAATCAGACTGATAAAACTTCATCTTCCTTCTTCCAACTATTGTAATCAAGTAAAGAATCAGGCACATGATTTCCACTTCTTGACTTCTTTGACGTACTCTGCCTTGAACATAGAGCTCTTCTGGAAGCTCACCAGGTTTCAGGCACATGTCTGAGGTTGTCCTCACTTTGTTGGTTTTGGTGTTATAATGACACCTTAACCTGGAATTTATTTCCCATTTCAGTAGTAGAAAGATGCTTAAAAAACCCAAGGAGGAGAGTTACTCTTTATTTAACTCTCTAAGGATGTCATATTAGTCATAATAGGTAAAGAATGTATCTCTGGCTTTACTCTGAGCTGTAGCAAATGGCTTTGACCCACATCCTCATAAATTAGGATGTAAGCAGAAACTTACCCAACTACGCCTTACAAATGTAATCAAAATCAGACCCCTGCCATGTAACAACTCTATTTATCCTCTGTGATATCCTTTTGTGCCTTTCAATTATAGCCATGGACATAATGATCAAATTACATAGAAATCTTCAGCGAGGGCTGGGTTTATCCAGTTATTCATAAATAAGAGGATTTGCTTTTCACACTTTGGTACAATTTTATCCATGTCTGAACTGTATACTCTGCTAACATAGCAGAAATGGCCAAACAATTTCCCTTTGAAGTACTGTGCTGCCACATGACTGTTTTATCCCATCACTGAGGGCTTGACCCCACACCTTCTTAAACCTGAAGTTAAAAACCATGTTATTACCATAGTACTATCTCAGAAAATGTTCACAGCTCATGTCTTGGAGGCTTCTTGCTTTCCTACATTAAAGAACAGATATAAAGGACATGATTTTCTAGCAATAGCTCTTCTTTCTAGTTTCTGGGTTTCCTCTAAGTGGCTACTGTATCCTCAGATATCTTAGTCACGGAAGCTGGTAATGAAAGCAGATTGTCTGCCTATAGGAGGTGAACAAGTTAACTAAGCATAGGAGACTGTGCCTACCTGGTTAAAGCAGGGAAGAAGTTCTAGCTCAAGTGCCAAAGAAGCATGAGTAGCCTGGATTTTGGGACTAGACCATTTAAATTTTGCCTCCCTGACAAGGCCTGTTAATGCATATGCACAAGGTCATTTGTCTAATAAATGTACAGTGCGGTGGGCCTGTACTCACAGGGATTTTCCTAGCATTAGGGAAATATTCAGTAATTTCTGCTGACCCTCGTTTTGCCCCCTGGAGAAGTCAGCAGAAAGCTGTGGGAGCTCCTCAGCCCTGCCAGGTACTGCCTGCCACCAGGTGGGTGGCCTCACACCCAACAGGCGTGTTGCACTGCCTGCTCTGCAGCATGGCATCTACCTTGCAGCCCTGCCAAATTTGGTAACGACGCACAAAATCCATCTGGCTTTAACCCAGGTTCTAAGCAAAAGACGTAGCTAAGGCTCTTCAAAAGCAAAGTTTGGCCAACCTAACCAGCTTTTAAGTCAACAGGAGATTTCTTTGAGTGGAAGGAGGAACCCACTTGTCAATTCTACTTTACAGCAAGCTGGGCTTTATTGTAGGCAGAATCTCAATTAAAATTTTAGGTTTGTTCCCACTCCAAACACAAAGGGCCTTATGGAGTAAAGGCCACAAGGGTGCTAGTTTGTGTGACCACAGAGCACAAGTTGGTGCTCCCCCATTCTTGAAGGGCTCTTACATGGTAGCACTTTTTCATCTACGGCTTATGTGTGGGGAGAGGAGATTGACTATAAAACAGTGCTCTGATGTTTACCATCTTGAAAGCCTGGCTTACAAATACTGCTCCGAAACTCTACATGTGCATAAATTAACTCATACTCTTTACAAGGACCTCTTACATTGTCCTAGGAATAAGTAGCACTGGAATAAGTATGATTCAGAACCATCTGCTTTGCAGTGAGGATGAAGATAAAGCTAAAGCAGCAGATCTTTCTCTCCCATTTTTTTAAGTGCCATGACACAACTTGCCAGGCATCTGCTGTCTACTCATTTCCTACCTGCCCCAACATAGCAGAAACGACCTGCGGGTTTCCCCGCAGCTAGACAATATGTCATCCTTCGTTCCAGACAGCCTGCTCCATTTCTGCAGCAGTCACTTCAGCCTAGCTAAGGTTATCAGTCCCTGCGTCTGCAGGGAAGAAGGTGCTCCCAAGAGAGTGGCAGGGCTTGACTCCCAGCTTCTATATACCCCATGTTTTGTGGTTCTGAGGTGTTCAGTGGAGGCGGATCAGCTCTGCTCTCAGTAAGCCTCCATCCACCTACACAGTAGAGTATGATGGTGAGCTAGGCATTGCAGTGCAAGAGCTTAGGAAGGACAGGCAAGTTGTTCTTCCCAATGCTTCCTTATTAACTAGACAGTACTGAAAAACTACCGTTTGCTCTATTTGCTGTACAGCTCTGAGTATTTCCTAACAGGGTGTGACTAAATCCAGTCAATACCTAATCTGTAATGACAGGGCTTGTGTGCTGTGCTGTCAAAGGATTGGTTTACCAAATCAATTGTCATGTCAGTTTGGGAGGGAATTACTAATGCTTTTAATGATTAGTTTTGCTTCCTGATTAGTGCCCAGTTACACTTAGAGCATAAAGTTTCCTCAGTAGCAATTTCACTACCTACATATATTCCAATACTGCCCTTACTACTTAATTGACATGTATGCACTTCACTGCAGGAGTTTGGTTCTGGTTTAAGTGGAAGACACCAAATGTTAACTTGGATGAAAGCCCACTGAAGCCAGGGAGCAGACATCAGTCTTGAATTTGGCCTACAGTCTGTAGTATTAAGAAAAAAGGCCACAAGATGAATTGTTGATATATGTGCTTGCTAAATGGTATTTTCACCTCAAAGCATACTTGAATCTTAGAAGAATGCAACTATTTCAGCTTTCTTGGATGATGTGCCAATGGTATAGCCTCAGGCTAATATGGATCATATCCTTCTTTTAGTTATTCCAGCACAATTTTATTGACTCAATGTGTTCAATGTCTCTCCTATCAACCTTATTAAGAAGAAATATCACAGATTCTAGATGATAGTTTGCTGAACCAAATCCTTAGCAGAAGAAAACTAGGATGAACTGCCTGAATATCCAAGCTCCATCTATGAGCTGCAGATCTTGCTGTGTACCTACAAAGTCTTGCTATCTGTTTGGAGTTACATCACTGTAGCTTGAGAACAGTCAACAGAAGAAAATTGACATTGCTGTTTGCTCAACCGCATGCTGCAAAACTCACTCTACCGTGTGTTAGGTGATCAAAAATGGACAATTCTAGGCAGACATTTACTGTCTACAGCAAAAAGAGGAAAAAATAAAATTATATTGCTTAATAGCTACAGGGGTATGTATGCATGCATTATACATAATATGTACACTATATAAACACACACATGCAAAGTGATAAATTAATTGCAGATGGAGTACAGTAAGCTCAGTCTCCTGAGAGTTAGACAGTAATATACAACAACAACACGATCTCCAAGCCATGAATCCACCACCCACATCCAACACAACTCAGGGCTTCTTAAATCATTATGCCAAATTGTAATGCAAACAGTGTACAGAAGGAGGAACAAAGAAAATAATTGACGTGTCTACCCTAAGGCTCTTCCAAAGATTAGAGAGAGAAGCCCCAGGACTGGTATGTTATTTTCTTTGTTCTTTATCCTTTTGCTGATTGTTTGCATTAATTTTGGCACTGGATGATTTAGATGATTTAGTTTTGATGGATGCAGGTGGCGGCGTGTGCATGGTTCCTTAGTAAATAATGTTACCGATATGGATTGCTTTAAGTGGCTCTGCTATCAAAGAGCTCTGTCTTAATTTGAAAATGTATTTAGGTGATTAAATAATGTCTTAGAGCTAGATTCATTTGTCTTCACTGATTTTAGTAGCGTTCTAATTAAAGCTCCAAATACATAATTATATAAAGCAGAACAGTGAACAACTTACTTTCCCTCATTATAAATTAACGTATTTTGGAGAGGCAGGGAGGAAATAACTTCACACGTAGGAGCACTGGGGGAGACTGTGGGTTTACAGATAGCATTTGGATACCACAGGACTTGAAACCACCAGCTGTGCAGTTTGGGAATACCTGCACCAAAGGGTTCAGGTCACAGAGGAGGGATGTCACCATCACTGTCACAGCAGATGTTGCCTCTAGAAACAGAACAGAGATGGGGTAGGTCTATAAGAAGTTTAAGAAGAGATGTGTATAGTGGCCAGGCTGTTATCAGAAGAGTATTGAGTGACCGTGGAGGACAAGCGTAACAGCAGCTAGCAGAGATGTGAGGGACTTCAGAGGAAAGTTTGAAGGCACTGGCTGAGTGATGGTATGAAGAGAGGTGTACATAAATATTTGCAAGGGATTAACACCCAGGGGAGAGTGGAATTACTTATCTAGGAACAACAGGATGAGCATGATAAAGTAGCCCTGTACGATACAGAGCAGTGTTGCAAGGTGGTATGTAAAGCCATGTCATTCAGCGAAAACAGGCACCAGAAACAAGAGCTACCCCTGGAAGATGGTGCTTGGCTCTATTAGGAAGAATTTTTCCACCCCAAGTGAGGAAGAGGGGTGGCAAGAGAGAGCGATGGTTGCAGTCTCCAAATTCCCCAATCTACCTATCACCTCTCATCAGAAAGACCACCCAGAAAAACCACTGCACGTGAAACCTCAGAGATTCTCTTCATTCCTCTCTTCCAGGTTTTTTGCCACATAAAGTGGGGGATCTTGTCCTGTACACAGATATTCACCTGAAATGTGCTCATCTCTGAGTTGAATTGCGGCAGCCCAGTAGTAGAGAACTAAACACACGCTGGTGTTCTGGAGCAGGGGAAAGGGTGATGTGAAGGAGCATAGGAAATGCCTTCAAGTCTCATTTCCTACAGACCATGTAGGGTTTTAAGGTCTTTCTAGCTGGAGATGGCAGAGGATACTGAGAAGACAGCAGGAGCAAGGGAGAGATGCCCATACATCCCAAATTGCATGAAACGATGGGGGTGGAGTGGGGGGTGTCTTAATGGGTGAAGGATTAACATGATCTTCCCTTATTCTGCATATATCTTTCCAAGAAGATATGGGCATGTCAAACTGTGGTGTCATACTGTTAATCTACTCTCTCCAGAGAGAATAATTTTAAAAAATCAGTTCTGTAAAATAAGGATTATACAAATCAAATCCAGAAAGTTTACACTCTCTCAGCCTATTAATTCAAAGCCCCTGTAAATCTTTGGGTGTTGATGGAGATACTTCTCACTCACACCCTATATAAATCATAGGAGAACTGGAACCAAAAAATGTTAGCAGAAAGACAAATATTTCTTGTTATCACCAGCTGATAAAGAGTGGAAACAAGAAGTATGGGACAATGGGGCGCAGTGCCTTCCGGGGACTGCTTTGTAGTTTCCACAAGCATCAGCAACAGTGTCTTGAGGCATTGTGCAAACGCAGCCGTTGTGATGACACACACAGTCCTTAACGTGATCCAAAGGCAGGAGATTGACATGAACATTGTTGCTCACTCAATATGGTGATGAAAGCTCCCGCCTACAATAGCTATCCACCGATTTCTTAAGGAAATTTCTAAGGATGAGGAAAATGCAAAAGACATTTATAAATTATTCAAAATCTCGTGAAAGGCTTCTGGGTTTGTTTCTCTTACAGTTTTTTCTTTGAAAGATGGGGGTTGTTTTTAAAGGTACTTCTTCATGGGAAACTGCTGAATACCCCATCCTCCTTCTCATTCATGTCCTTAAAATGAGTCAACTTCAGCTCGTAGCTTTCCTTCCTTCCTTGTTCCTGAGCCATTCAGAAATGCTGCTGTTTCTGCCTACTCTGTATTGTCTTATCCAGGGTGACCCTTTGTATCTAAGAGCCTTCCAACTATTAAAAATAGGCTTCCTTTTTCCTCTCTTCCTCTCTCTCTTCATTCTAAGACCACCAGTTTGTGTCTGTCTTTATTTTGGCTACATTTGAAAGGACAGGATTTAACTTGGGGATAACCTGGGCTAAGCTGAGAGCCAGGCTCTGCTGAGCTCAGTTGTATGCTGCCACTCAAGTTTTATCCTGGTAATGGGTGCATCATTCCTCTCTTTGCTTCCAGCAAGACTGCTACCATCTCCAGTCCTTGTCCCCTGGTTGAGCAGGCTTTCATGATGCAAGGTTGAGACATCTTGGTGGTGGTGGTGGTGGCATTTAGTTATGGCCAAATATACCAGAAGCAATGGTGCTAGCAGAAAGCCTGGCAATAAGAAATGTCAGCCTGGCATCACTGCTCTGCCAAAACATGGATCCGTTGCTGCCGGGACCAGGGTCCCTGCACACCCAGAAGCTACCCCTACTCCCACCCATTTCTCTCCAGCTTCTGCTCCTCACTCCAGCCACTTAAACCCCAATGCAGCCAGTATGGCAACCCACTTGTGCCCAGGAAGACTTAGCCTAGATCTTGGCAAATATTAACACTTTTCAATTGGCTGTGTTTTATTGGGTGGGGAGAGAGGAGGAGGGTGAGAGGATGAGGGTGCTGGGAAGCCTCCCACCACCGTAAATACCATTCAGTGCAGCACAGTGCAGTTTTTACTTTATTTCAGTCTTTTTCATAAGGCACAAAAGTATGAGATCACAGCTATTTTGTACGAAGGGCTGGCCCAAGAAGTGGACTTTGCTGTTAGCAATATCAGCACTCAGCTTCCTCTTACTTTTATCTCACTCACCAGTGAATTCATCTAGTAGGGAAGTCTGTAAGAAAAATAAATTGAGGCTCAATTCCTCTGCTGGTATAAACTGATATAATTCACAGCAGTTAACATCAATAACGGTCAACTTTTTTTTGCTAAAACTTTAATGCTTGCTCTCATTTTCTTTTTTTTTTTTCTTCTTTTTTTTTTTCTTCCCCGAAGGCCAGCCTTCAAAATGCAGTTGCTAAGGTCATATTATTTGCCCATCAATCGGCCAGTGTCACCTCCTCCTACCCTCTTTGAATCACTCTTCAGACTCCCTCGGCTTCAGGACATGAAGGTCAGGCTTTTTGTATCCACTCTGAATGCCCTCCACAGCCTGATCCTTCTGCCTACCTGCCCTTATAAAGCCTGCGCTGTCAGAGGGTGCCTGAGTTCCCACCCTTTATGAATAGGAGCAAGCAGGAGAGCCGATTGCCCTCTACTCATTGGGAACCTCCAAATGAACAATGAACCAAGTCAAATTAACCAACCAAACCAAATCGCAAACTCAACAGATCACCACACAAACTCTGCATGATTTCCAGAAGGTTTGTTATGGTCTGTGAACACGAAACAATTTCTAGCATGAAATACCCTCAAAAAACAAACTCGTGGCAAAATCGGCCTAGGAGAGTTTGATGCAGTGGAGAGCAATCTTGATAATGTGTGGTGGAAATGACAGTGAGCTATACATTTTTAGCAGATTTTTCCCTTTTCCCTCCTGAAAGTCGAAGTAGAAGATATGAGCTCATACAAACCAAAACCAGGAGACAAGCTTTACTGCAGCCCCAGAAACCACACCAGAAAGAGCTGCAGATCCCCCAGCACAAACTCCCCGTGCTTCCCTCTACCTCAGGAAGGACACCGGGCTGTGGTCAGAGCGCAGAGCCAGGCAATTCCTCCCGGACCACCAGAGAGCAGAGGGCCAGGATATCCATAGGATGCCATGGAAGCTCACTTTTGTAAAGCTTCATCTACCTCTGCTCTCTGGGCTTAAACCTGAGGCCCTGGTGCTGCCAGCTATGTGTGCCATGGCTCCTGGCTGGGCCACAGGCCTGACTTTTCTTGACCTGGAAATTAGGAGATAGGGATGGAGTATGGGAGGAAGGAGGAGCCTGGTCCAGGCCAGCTCAGCCTAGCGTGGGTCCTGGGCTAATATCCACAACACCGGACTTCCCTTCTAGACGAAGGACGTACACAGATTCAGAGCAATGGAGGATTTCTTAAAAGCTCTTCTGAATGAGTCAGATCAGATCTGTTCTCTTTCCCGTTCTGTCTGCTTCTTACAAAGGCTCAGGCCATGTTAATTGCCAGTGCTTTTTTCTCCCTCCCTGTTACTACATCATTTAACAGGCATGAAGAAAAATGTCATTTCGTTGCCTTTTAGACACTAGCCAGAAGTGACAATAAATTTAATGCAGACTTTTGGGATAAAGCAAAAACTATTTTTGAAGAATGACAGTATGTGCAAAGCATAAAGCTTGAAGCTTAGCAGCTAAATTCTGAACCCATGCGATATTATGCTGCCCTGTGTCATTAACAAGCTGCCAAAATGACAGCAAACTGGATTATCTCCTTCATAATATAGTCTGTTAAGCACAAAATAAATGACTGCTGACTTTTAACAATGCACAGCACCATTACAGTGAAACTGTGTTGTGACCAGAGACAATCCTACATGGAATTACCTTGGGAAATGAAGCTGCAATTAATCTTTTCTAGCTACACATGTTACCCCAGGTTCTTCTTATCAAAATCATCTAATTAAACACTGCATTATTTCCAGTTTCATACCAGCCTAACTCCCTTGATGTTATTGGAGTAATACCACTATCGACTTGGAGCAACACAGGAGGGAAGCAAGGCATATTCCCCAGCGCAACCACATCACCATGGTTTCTCCCACTCAAAGGGTGTCTCAAATACACTTTCTGGCTACAACCTTCCAGAAGAAATTCAAAGTTTAATTCTTGTGCTCTCAGACTGCAACCCCAGAAGCTTATTCTGTCAACCAAACCAAGAGAAGTATTTGTGCCAGAGGGGAATGATGACAGATCTTTAAACAGCCACTGTTTTACAAAGCCTCTGTTTTACAGTGAGCCATAAAGAAACTATGTAGAGATCTCGTCTTCTAGCTGATCATGAAACTGAGCACGAAAATCCAGCTGAGGTTGTTCCAGGGCTTAGCAGAGCAGGACTCCTTCTCACACCTTCAAGCTGAAAGATTTAAGGAGCTGTTTGTTCAAGCCTAAGTATAGCATCCTGCACTTGTCTCTACTGAATTTCATCCTACTTTCTCCAATCTGTTTTTCTAAGCTGATAAGATAATTTTAAATTCCACTCCTCACCCTGGTGCACTGCAGGTCTTCCAGATTTGTGTCTTCCACAGGTCAATTAAATACCATCTCTACCCACCCTCAACATCACTACCGAAGACACTGAGCTGTGTCGGAGCCAGAGCAGCCTCAGCTGTCCCCCCTTCAGGACATCTCTCCAACTGGGCAATGACCTGCAGATGACTCTGCCATCAAACTGCCCCTTCAAAGCCACGTTTCCCTAGGTAGCATGAGGTGGCATCAGAAATGGTGCAGACCCTCGGCAGCTCTGAAGGAGGGTCCCAGCTATGGGTGTTGGCTGGACCTTGGGGAGCATCTTGGTGGGCACCTGCCAGGCTCACCTGGGTCTGCGAAACAGTGCGGGGCAGAAGGATGGGCAGCATTGTATCTCAGACAGAAACTCTACCTTGTGTTGGGCCCATCTCTGTTCTCTGGAAGCCCCAAAAAGGTTGAGACACCCGCTCTTCTCCCCATGGGAACAGGCACAGTAAACAGCTTCTCCAAAGACAACAGCCAACTGCGGTTGTTTTACCTTTCTAGGAGAATGAAGGCAGTGTTTTTGTACGTGAGTTGGGTGCGTAATGCCAGGCAGGCCCAGGCAAGTGGGCCGTGTTGCATGTTCACCTGCCTTTTTGGCCCTTCCATGGAGACCGAGCGCACACGCACGCGGGCTGCCTGTCACAGCATCAGGTGGGACATGGCTGCCTCCGGATTCGGGACGCCCAGGCTGCTGCCCGCCAAGGATGCACCTCCAGCAACCCGGCCCCTTTGGCAAGGCGGGTGTTTTGCTAATTTTCTGCCTGCACGTACACATCTCCCCGTGAGCACTCGGCTTGTTTGGCTGCATCCAAACTGTCGGCACCTTGGAGGAGTCACAAGGGAGTGGCTGCCCACCGCACTGCCGGCTGCCTCATCAGTGCTGACTAGGTATGACCCCCAACTAAGAATTCATCATGCAGCAGAGTTGACATGATCTGAGAGGGGAGACAGATGCCCAGGGTCAGCCAGGGGTGTTCTTCTTACCCCTGTCCGTGTTTTAGAAGAAACACCTGGCTACAGAAGAAAAGACTCCAGATCCCAGCCCTTTATCTCTTCAGTTGGAATCTGGAATAAAAACCCCAAAGAAACTCTTGGATGATCCAGATTAAGGTCTCTGATATGCTTATTTAAATTATAAATCCTGGAGGATTAGAGGTGGTGTGTGAAAGGGGCCTGGGGCCATAGGGTTTTTTTCTGTGATGGGGGCACTAATGAAATGCAGAAGCCCAGATTTTCAAAAGCAATTAGGTGTTTTATTAAGGGTTAATAGTAGATCCCTGTGAGTAGCAGGATCTGCGGCATCTTTCTGGGTGGCAATAAAAATAGGGTTTTTTTAAAAAGGACTCTGTGCTTTTCCCCTATTAAAGGTATTTCTGCTCTGCTAAACCTCCACCAAGATATCACTAGAAAATGTCACAATACAATGCACTGAATTTAGAGATGAACATTCAGTGTTCATCATGATACATTATTGAAGTCTTGCTGCATCTCCTCATGCTTGGGATAGGTCCTCTACATTGCTGTATGCAGTGGGAAATTGCTGCTAAAGTGGAGGTGGTTTGGATGAAAAATATACTGTGGCTGCCCTGGTTTTCCATAGATATAGTACTGTTCATATGCATGTGCCTGAGTTTTCAGCAAAGGAACAGTCCTCTTACAGGCTGGGCTGCTGAGCCAGCACCTGAATTCATGAAAATTCCTTTCACCCTTTTTGGTTCTTTAGCAAAGCTTCATTCACACCAATGACTAAGAAGATATTTTTACTTTTGCACATCTGTCCTTGATCTATTGAGTATTTTTCTTCCAACAAGCAGTCACCAAAAGGGCATGTGTCTGTATGTGT
This sequence comes from Haliaeetus albicilla, assembly GCF_947461875.1. Classification (NCBI taxonomy): domain Eukaryota; kingdom Metazoa; phylum Chordata; class Aves; order Accipitriformes; family Accipitridae; genus Haliaeetus; species Haliaeetus albicilla. The sequence goes on along the minus strand of NC_091501.1, from coordinate 5,500,212 downwards.
GCGTGCAGGACAGTTTTGCCTAAAGAGTTGCCATGCTCCTTGATGTCATTAACAGAAAAAAGAATTATTGCTGCAGCTTAGAAGTCTGAAGAGCTTAATGACAGATGTAAAACCCAGCAAGACTGCAGTCTGGGATCCTGATTCAGTTCTGGGCTAATAAAAATGTTCTTCATGCATATTTCACATCCAAACAATTGTCCATCTCTTTTTCCCTGCTTACATCCCAGCAGTCATCAGAGAAATGTATGCCACCCACTGAAGCAGAACCTACATATTTTTAATGTCAGGTGCTGGTTTGATGACAGACAGTTGGGATAATTGCTGGAGACTGCAATGCACCTGAAAAGCTGAAAGGTTGATCTGCTGGAGTCTGAGCTATGGATTTGAGGTGTTCTAGCTAAAATGCCAAGTGACTCATATCTTCTGTAAACCAAGTAGCAAGGAGAGCTCTGGATCAGATGCACATACACACACACACAAACTGGTTGGTGTTAGTAGCAGAGCATTCCCCGGTCAGCACAGGGCCAGGAATAGCTGCACCACTTGAAAATGACCATGACTGAAGGAGCTGTGCTGGGAAAAGTATCCCCTAGAAGCTTGCTGTTGAGGGATTAAATGGATATTAATTCCCTCCTGGTACCAGGAGGCTGGAGAATTGCATAATGGGGCATACTGAAGAGTTTCTGAAGAGGAAGTGAGTCAAAGTTTGTTATTTTCAGTGTAGCCAGGATTGTGTTTTCTGCCACTTGTTGGGGGGGGGGGGGGTGTGCTGTGATTTACCCAGCATAGTTGTGCTACAGGAATCACAGCCAGGATCTGGAGCAAACATCTCAATTGCGACATCCTGGCAAGAAGCATGTTCTAACAAGTAACTATTTTGAGAAGAGGAAATAAAAAGAACAAAAGTTGGCAAGAAGAGCTGCAAGGGCTGCACTTCATGTGGATGCTCCCTTCTGTTCCCCAGGCCTTGCAGACCTGGCTGTGCTGTCCAGGCTCCTGCTCCCTCTGCTCTGCCAAAACAACCTCCCCGTCCATCTCTAAGGCACTCCTGAACACACACAGTCTTTCTTAACTCTGCTCCTTTGCCTCTCCACCCTCCCTGAGCTTTAGCTCCCTTCCAGCTACTGGCACTCCCATGCGCTGTTCCATGCAGCGTGGTTGTGTGCAGCTCTCCTTCCCCAGCTGCAGTTTTCCCTGCACTGTTCATCTCCTAATGCCTCTGCGCCCAGGTGCGCTGAGGGGTATTGCACCGCGTACCTCAGGCAACACCGCCTGCCTGTCACTACCTGCAAGATCTGAAATATTCATGTGGAGCTTAGCTTGCTAGTGCCCAGCGTCTCATTTGGTCATTTACATCTGGGCAAAGGAAACACGAGGTGGCTGTGATACCCGACCAAATGTGAGCGGCTGTAAATTGACAAGGGCCATTTGTCACCGTTATTAATCCCCTGAGTCACACTGCCTCCAGGTATTTCCCGTGTCACCACTATTTTTATTTCTTCACAAACACACTGTAGACTTCAGTTTGCTCCTGCTCACATCAGGCTTGACTCAAGCCTCTGGCAAGGAGAGTTACACCAGGTTTGCCCCAGCACAGGGTGGAAACTGTATCCTTGGTTTTGCACCATTTTGCAATTATTATGAAACACATGTTGGTGCTGAAGTACTAAACAGCATCAGGAACTAATCTGTTGTTAACAGACTCTTGAAGACTGACTGTGAAAACAGTCTATCTATTACCTTGAATATTTCAGAAAGATTGGATTCTAGGTTCAGGGTTGTTGGGGTTTTTTTCACTTACTCACTTAATGCTATCTAACATCAAAGGAAATACTTGCTAGCATTACCCTGAACAAAATCTCTGCTGAGGCACAGCAGACGTCAGGCAGTGCAAAGTGCAAGTAGCCTGTGTGAGAGCCATCCAGACCTTTGACATTAGCCTGAGGTTTGTTAAATCACTGACTTAGATGCACGGCAAAATGCTTCACACTGAAATAGGTCTCAGTTGCTTTCCACTGGCAATTGATGGTAAAATAATTAATGTTTGTCATATTTATATGGCAGACTTTTAAAATATGAACAGGCAGGATTTGGTTAGCACCGGTGGGAGTGTACTAGCAAAATTTAACCTTTCTCCCCAAGTCTTATAGTATGGTTTTAAATTTAAATTGAGATCTTTACTAATTAACATTTGCTTTGAGATTGCTAGACTGCAGAGTACAAATGTGAAGACAGAGAAAATCAAGATAATTGTTCTCTGGTATAATGGCCTTGAGGTTAAGCAAGCCAGGCAGACATTGAATTGCAGTGACCCGGAGCCCTTATCTAGCTCCAGAACAATACAGCACAGCTCTGACTAAGAAAGGTTTCTAAAACTCAGGCATCAAGTACTTGGTAAGACAATGTTAAAGAGGGTGCCAGGACATGCCTCAGATACACCAGCATCGCTGAATCAGAGGAAGGGACAGCAGAGCATTAGTGACTTGGTTTTATAGTCCTGTGGTTACATTCATCTGCTGATATTCTTCCTTTCCTCAAAAACAAGTGACCACTGGCCAGCTACTGACCATAGGGAGAAAAACATGTCAAAGCGGGAACCCAAAGGAGAAGAGACCATTTTAGCTCTGTGCTGCATATCCGTTGGGAAAAGGGGCTTCGGGAACTTGGCTGAAAAAAAGCCCACAATGTACACTCCCAGGACTCAAAGGTATCAGATGGAAATCAACTAATTCTGTCTCTCACAGCTAAAAAGATTCTTCTTCCTCACCAAAAGGATTTAACAGGCCTTTAGAGGTTTGCAGGCAATGGAAAACAACTTTATACAACTGGCTGTTTTGGGGCAAAATATTTTATTCTGGTTAACCATTCTGTGCATTCTCTGGAAATTCAGTGTGATACAGATAACATGTCTGGCTACAGCTCTGGTTTTCTCTCTGCTGTGTGTTGTGTTAAACACTGACACTAGTCATCACATCCACAGCACCAGGCAGCATCCCCCAGGGATTCATTCAGCTGCTCAGCCCAGAAACTGCCCCATTCTCTCTTCCTTCTAGGAGCCCAGCACCTGGATGACCCTGGTGGTTTTACCACTCTCCTTTCAGGGAATGGGGAGTTTTCTGCCCAGGTGGAGGGTTTGAGAAATTAAGCCTCAGGCAGATGCATCATTACGGTAATCTGCTCAATGTGCAGTGAGGTGGGAAGTGCCCTTATGCACCATATTTTAGTGTGGAGCCTTTCCCGGGAAGTTTCCTCATTTTCTCCTCTATCCTTGCCCCTTTTCCAAATCCTTCATGCTGTGCTCCCTGGGCAGGAGCCATTCTTCTGCTGCTCAGAATTCTGGGGGCTGGTCCTGCCCAATGCCCATCCCAGCACACCCCGAACACCGGCCCAAAGGGCTGTCACATGCTTGGCTCTGCTTCCATCTGCACCCCACTCAGCACCACGTAGTGCCGTTGATGGCAGTGGGGTCACTCTCCAAACAGGGCAGCCTTCAGGCTTGGGTTTTTCATTAAGTGTCTTACGTGTGCTCAACCTCAGATTTTTCTGATTCCTGCATTCTCCCATCAGGTCAGGGTTTCAAGGCGTTTCGCATTGGCACCAGTGTGACCTTCTGTATGTTGAAGGCCATAGACTGACGCCCCGTTTCACCCGAGCCCCATAATTTCTGTTTGTCTTCCTTCCAGAAAGACATCCCGAGTTTGATTAGGGGACATTCAGAGGTGAAGACTTCATAGTTTCCTGAGCAGTTTGCTTCAGTGGTTAATTACTTTGACCATTAAAACTGCTACCCTTAATTTTTTTGTTGATCTTGTTTGACATTAGTTTCCAGGCACCCATTTTGTTGTGCCTTTAGTTGACTTTGTACCCTGTGTTTTCTCCAGTCACCCCTTTGAACTTCCTGTTGACGCCTTAAGTGTCTGCCTGTCAAGCTTGTTTTCCAGTCAGTGTCATTCTTTTTCCTGCACCCGTTTTCAAATTTTCCAGTTCCTTTTGAAGGCGGATACAGTGCCACCCAGTGCAATAATGCAATGGTAAGAGGAAGACACAGGCAGATGAAGCATCTCTGTCTTTGTGATAAAGCTAAAGGAACTAAGCCAGCCTGTAGTTCCTTTGCAACATTTGCTTTAGGTCTTGGCCTCACCCAAAGCTTTCTCAAGGAAACCAGAACAGGGTAAGATGTTGACTTGGCTATTTATGTGAAAGCCCCCAAAGTCCTGGTCACTGAGGATCCTATGTTTGGGCTTACACTTGGCCCTTCAGACAGGACAGTCGTAGCATCCAAGGGAAGAATTTGAACCTGAGGGAGTAATTGTATACTTCCAGTGCAAGGAGTATACGTAGTAATTATCTATTCCTGAAGTGTATGATGCTTGGTAATTATACACAGCAGACCCAAAAATATCGTTTAACACATGTGCTGGTTTTTAAGGCAAGAATAATGGTGAATTTACTTTGTGATTATATGGTCCTTACCACATACACTTTCTGCCAGTATTTGGTACTTACTATGTCATTAAATGGCCAGCAATTGCTTTGGAGGCAAAGACTGCTTGGAAAATTGCTCCCTGCAAAATGGAGCATTATTTAAAAATCATTAACATTTTTCACCACAGCATTTTTCCTAAGGGAAAATATACAAGTCTTGCAATTTGACTTCAGTCTACATTCTTCTGGAGATGTGTTGTGTTCCTGTTGTTCTGAGAAAGCATAATGATGCTGCTCTCAAACTCCTTCTCTTGGCTTTAATCAATGCTTCTCTCCATCCATTTTCGTGTCTAAGCCCTTCCCTCCCAAGCCAGAAATAATAATTGAAAGCTGATTGTAATTTTAGGCCAACAATATCCCTGCTCCTCATGAAGCCAATGGATGTGGCAAAGTTCCCATTGACTTCAATAGTCCAAGTTCTGTTTTGAGGATCCTTGCCATGTGGATGGAGTAACTCCACCGAAGTCAACAGGGTTGCACGGAAAACACCTGGGTACAATAGTAGCAGAATCCATCCTAGTGGCAGGGGGATCTCTTCCAATTTCTTCTGACCCACGCATATCTACACATGCACACAGTCACACATACCAGAGTGCAGCTTGCAGTCCACAAGCTGGCTTTAGCTTTGCCAGCATGGTGTGTTATATTGTTTGATTGCTGAGCTGCAGCACAGAAATCAGCCCAACCTGGCATGACTGCAAATTAAAGAAAAGGTAGCCTGAAAGAAACAAAGAGGCAACTTTATTCAGCATGTTCTATATCAAGACTTACAGGGCTCTAACTAGAGTAATTTTATAGCTCCTAATGTAAGTATTAAATTCCTATTTAGCTCTTCTGCTTCTGCTTGAGTTTTCTATTTATTCTAAGGAGCACTGAAAATATTTTGGTGGTGATTCATAACAACGTGACACCAGTTAAGTTATAAGACTGGAATTCACTCATTTTCAGAAGACCAACAGAATGGCTGTACATTACTGTGTTGTCAAAATAAGTCTTATAGGAGACTGTGGTAAAGCACGCAGCCCATGCTGGCTGCCTACACAGGGGAGAATTTCATCCTATTCTTTTGCAGATCTTTGCCAGCATGGCAATCTTCAGGACAAACTGTACCCAAAAGCAATATGTGCATGGAAGACACGACTCTCATTAGTTCCAGTGGGCATGGTATCCATCCCTAAGTCTGCAAACAGAATCTGTCAATTTGTAATGGCTCCTACCACATCTTGTTTTCAGGCCTGGTGAAAGCAATGAGTGGTTTCTGAAAGCAAAGACCAGACAGCCAATGGCAGCTTGGGTGGAAAAGGAAGATATGAACACAGCACCTTAGCCACAGAATTACTTGCTGACTGGTGGGTGCAAACAAATGATTTTAATAGCTACAATGCTGGACCACATGGGGTAGTTCAAATGCTAAATGTCAGACTAAAAATGTTTTGTGGGCTGGATTCTTTAATAATAATAAAGTATTCCTCCTCTGAAATCCACATGCTTTCTTTAGCCATTTTCCTTTTGGGGAAAACCACCCTTTTTCAGATGTTTCTCAGCTGATGGATTGCTATGTCGCCTGTCTTAGAAAATGGATGCATCCCGCCTGTGCATGCCAGTGCCAGAGGAGTGAGTTTTAAAATAGCTGTCTCTATTAAAAATACCTCCTGATTATATGGCAATGCAAAGATACTTAAGGGGTTCAAAGTAACTATTCACCTCAGGCATCTTTGTCCAGGTCCATGTAATACCATAAACTTTTTTCCCTGGAACCTCTTTTTTAATCGCTCAGGACAAGCACTTTTTTGGGAACCCAGTATGGCCACAGAATGTCTGCTCTCAAATGCTTGTTACCAGCTGAGACAAAACCTAGGCTTCGGGGCACCTGTATTTTATAATATTACTAAAAATACTATGCGAGCCTTTGGGTTTCAGCCTTTCCCAGCTCATAACATCCCGATTCTCTCTGCTCTCCCACAGAGAACAAAGTCTACCCCTGTTTAACTAACAAGAAGCTCCAAAAAGCATCACTGCAAGCTCAGCCAGCAGCAAAGCCAGCAGCTCTGCTCTGAAAATAGAAGCGGCAAAAGAGAGACGGGTGATGACTCACGGCTTAGCTCTGCTCTTGTTTATAGTGGCACAAAACAAGAGTAACTCCCTTGAAATTGGTGAAGTTAACACCCTTTCAAGTAGCCACGCTTCTTGAGCAATTTTAGATCAACCTACGCTGGTTCGGCATGATTCAGCATTGATATTGGATTGAATCAACTGGTTTACAACTCAGTGCAGCTCCAATGCATCGTGATCAATTAAGAGTAATGAGTGCAGCTGAGCTGAAGTGTACTGGCGTGAACAGTGCCATTGTCTGGGTGACACAGACTCTGCATCATGCAGTCTAGGACTCCCCCAGAGAGAAGCTCCCCTACAGTCACTGGACAGATATGAGTTTAAATTGGGTCGAAAAGAGTGGGAAGATAGCTTGACTGAGGGACGAGTGAGAGTGATTCGTTGTGTTTCTTACATTTCCATGGCATTATACAACACAATTTTTGCAGTCTGGCTAGATCCCTAGCTGGGGGAACTTGCTGAGCACAAGGGTGGGTTGAAGATTTTGCTTTCTTTTTTGTTTTCCTTTGAAAAGCAGGAGGTTTCTCATTAAGAGTTTATGGGAAATTCAGTTATAATAAAGATGTTTCCATTTTAGTGAAAATATTCACTAGGGGAAAAATGTTTCTCAGCCATCTGTACTGTGTGCTTTCAGTTCCTGGAGAAGAGAAAAGAAAGGTGCCTGATGTCCTGTGGGAAGTCCCAGAAGAAGACCGTATTGCATATGCAAAACAACCCCCAAAAGTTTTGGCAACAGCCCTAGGGCAATCAGAAGTACATTAAAAGCTCTAAATAATGCCCAAATTACTGAACTGTCTACTGCCATTAAGCCCATGTAAAGGCTGACGGAGGTATTCTGCTGATTCAGTAGTATACAGCTCTCTGGCCAGACCCCCCACTTAGATTTCTGGGCCACCTCATAGCAAGCAAGAGAAGTTATCAGACATTGTTGATTGTCCACCGAGGAGTGGAAATGAAAACAGCTAAACATCTGCTATTCTTCACAGCAACATTACAGCTCAGCCATGCAATTCACCTAGCTAACTTCTATGCAAACAAAAGGGTGTGCCAGCTTTTCCAATATTATAAATCAAGGTTACAACCTGAGATGCTGTTAGAGATGCTATAAATAAAGATAAGTATATGTGGGGTGGGGGGCAAGCTAATAAAAAAAAAAAATCCCACATCTGTGGGGATTTGTGCTGTTGCTCAAACAAAGGGATGGGATTCAACAGGCACAGCTGTTCCTTGCCTGTTGTTGCCTCCGCCCATACATTTTAAACAATATCCATATTTAATTGAGCATTCTCAACAATATTTTCCCAAGTGCTTTTGAAAGGTCTGTTCGTTTCATTTTTCCTTGGCATCTTTATCTTCCAGCTGTTAATTTCCTTATTACTGAGGACTCCCTCACTCACAGGAGGTCTAGATCTCGACTGCTCTTGCATTCGGTAGGTTTGAAAGCTGATGTGGCAGGATACTATCCATTGAGATACGATGGTACTTTTTTAGAGTAATTATAGTCAGATTGTGCCTTTAAAGATGTATGTGGGAAAAGTCAATGCCCAGGTTTCTTTCCCTTTGGAGCAGCAGCGAGCAGCATGCAAGCATCATGCTGTGCCTGCCTCCACACATCCTTTTGGGCCCATCTGTGTAGTAATTTGCTGCCAGCAGAAAATGGCAACTTATGGCGTTCCCTGCATTGAGCTACTGCACTGTGGAGCTGAAGCCTTGAGAAAAAGAACACGTGGGGCATCTAGACAACTGTGTGTAGTGTGAGGTGAGGACACCAGAGCTGGGGCAGAGCAGCTGCTTGTAACCCCCAGGGAGGACCCTCGCCATGGCTTGCCTCGCCACTGCGCTGGGTGAAGGGGCGACCCTCACCCAGAGTCTGGGCTATATCACACGGACCTGCTCTGACGTCTTGGTGGAGTCGCAGCAGGGGAACGGAGGCCCACAGGGAATCAAGACCTCATGTATCTTCATAACTTCTGGACTCTAAGCCCCACTGCTAACCCCCTTTAAAGTCAGATATATAGGGCATATGAAAGGCAAAGTTGGCCAACGACATCGTCAAAATGAAACTGCTTTCACAATTTAGAGTTGCTTTTATTTTTGCTAGAGCACTGTCCAGCCAACTCTGGCCTGCAATCCCAACTCGAGGCATCAGGGCACATTTGGAGGTCCTGGGGTGGGCACTTCTCCGCAGCCAGCTCTCATCTTTGTGCTCATGGGAGGGAGGAAGATGATGTCGGACTGCTGAGATATCCCACAGAAGGGAAAAGCTGCTACCTGAGGAGCACGGCACAGAGACACCCTAATGTCTCTGCAAGCAGCCAGCCTGGGTCACCCAACTTCAGCTCCCAGCAGGTCACCCACATGTGGGGCTATCTGAGCCCAGATAAGGAGGGCTGGCAGCCGTTCCTGCCCCAAGGGCCCTGGCCTAGGAGTGGGGAGGTTGCAGAACACCAGCAAACAGGGTGCATCAAGCGTAAGGTTAGTGTAGATAAGAGCAAGTGATAGTCTAGCTCTCCTCAGAGGTGCAATGTCTTTGTTAAAAACAATGAAATTTTGCTCGACAGACTGTACAGTTTCAGGACCTACGCTGGGATGACTGAATAAATTCAAACTTAACATTCAAACAGTTGAAAGGAATCACATACCAGATACAGACAAAGTAAGCGAGAAGGTAACAGACTCTTTTTATGTCTTTAGTCTTCTTTATGGCTCTTTCCATCAATTTCAAAGCAGTTATCACCTCCTTGAAATTCAGCAGTGCTGGAGGGTATGACTGGGCTGGGGCTGAGTAATAGGATAGAATTTTAAGGGGAATGAAGACATGAAGCAGTGGGAAGAAGCTATTCAATCTGTTCTGCTTCATGTCTTTCTGCAGGCAATGGATGTGGATAACACTGATCAGAGGTAGGAGAAACATATTTTAAATATGTAAAATGTATATTAAAATAAATGCGCTTATGTGCCATAAGGTATGTAATCAGGAAGAATTGTTTGCTGAAAGTATGGTTAGCACAGCTTAGATGTAACTGTTATGGTCAGCGTTACACTGCACTTGCCATACCATTACAATCTATTTAGTTGCCCAAGGGAAACTTGGGAAGGAATTTAACACTGTCTAGCTGAACACAGGGGAAGGACTTGCTCTCATGAGCTGGACATTTTTTATTACTCAAGACTAAACTGCAGTGTCACTGACAGTTCTTTAATTTTGAAATGCCACATACTAGGAAAATGCAAGTGTAGGGAAAAGCTACCTGGTAGATATTGTGTATGTCTGCAAAGGAAGGCTCTTTCTCTTTTTAATGAGCTAAAAAAACCCAAACCCGTTCATAATCCCTAAATGCAATTGCACATTTAATCTAATTATGCACTAGACTCTGCAAAATCCTGAGAGTTTCCTGTTACGCTGTTTGGCTTTATCCCTCATCTAGGCTGAAGCCTCTGAGCTCACTTCAAGGCTCTGTGACACCATGGATCTGATTCAGCAGAACACTTAAGTACACTACTCAGCCCAAGCACTCTGAGGACTTGCATCCTTGTTTGGCAATACTTTTAAGCACTTACAGAATTTTAAGCATATACTTAAGTCCCTTAAACTTCATTGAAGCATAAGATTTACTGAAGTGTTTTGTTTAATGAAATTATAAGTGATCAGAATATCATAAATGTAAACTGATTTTTCTCTGGTCTGCATTGCGAGCTTCTTTTCTAAGCAGCCCAGCTTGTCAGATCCATTTGTTTATACTCATTTTAAATGCAGAGCTGTGTGCGGGAACTCCGCAATTAAATTCTCCAACCTGTTTGATTTTCCCTGCAGATGTGGGGGTTCCCAGGTCTTTTGGGAAGTGCTGTGCTGCAAAGGATTTAGCACAACGCTGAAGCCAGAGCAGGGCTACAAGTCAGGTTCACTGCATGTGACAGAAGCAGATGAGTAAGCTAAGCTCTGTTTCAGCCCGCTTAGGCAAGATTTGTGCATCTAGTTATTTATCTTTGGCTCTAATCTTGCAAGCCACATATAAGCAAATAATCTTCATCCACTCAAATATATCCTTGAAGTTGGTGCAAGCAGCCGATGCACAGAAAGTTTGCAGGGACTGATCCTTATATAAGCAAAGAGAAAACAGTGCAAACCCAATCCAAAAGAGATCATGTCCATCTACCACTGAAGTCAGTGACAATTTACCATCAGCTTCAGCAGAAGCAGATTCAGTGCCGAAGGAGGGGCTGGACCTTTTCTTGTCTGTGCCATCCATATAAGCAAGCAGAAAGATTGCTTTTCCCAGGCTATTGTGGCATAAAATAAATTAGGTCAGGCAAGACCATCTACAAATCCTCTTCTTTGCAGTCTCTTTTATAAGGCTGTGTAATTATATAGGAATTACTTCTCAGCCTTATTTTTCTCATATAAGACAAACACAAGAGGCAAGATGCATTACAATAAAGTTGACTTTGAATGAAGAGTTATTAAGAGTTTCAGCGCTCTTGTTAGTGTGCAATGTCCTTACAGGCTGGCTCCGTGGGGAAAAGGTTACACGGAGACAGCAGAGGACGGTGGGGCCATGGTGGCTTGCTCTGAATCTCAGCGTATATCATGTTCTTGCAGTGCTGGCTGGTGGCTATACAGACTGACTCAGGGCTTTGTTCTCAGTGCCAACCCTATCCCGGTTCTTTCTTCTGGAAAAAAAGAAGTCATAAAATTTCAATTGGCCTGAGCAAAACAGATAATAAAAGAAATGGAATCAGAGAAAGGCTGTTATTGCCAAGTTTTGAAGGAATTAATACAATGGCACCTGAAAAATACAAGGAAGAACTTTGGCTCCATCAGAAAACAAGTTTTGTACTGAAGAACTGTTGTGTTATGTCTGTGAGAAGAGCCCAGGCTGCACAGCCTGTGTGTGAAAGTATCTCCCACTAGTCCTTCCCTTTAGCAGAGGAGTCTATCCTAATTTTTCCCCAACAAAAAGACACAGCTTGATTCTTAAAGCTGCAGGACGACATGGCAGCTGCTGGGAAATCTGGTGGCTGCAATGAAGCGGAAGGGATTTTGGCACTTGATCGTGCCCCACAGGAGAGCAATTCCACCCCACAGCTTGGCTAGAGAGAGTTTTAAAGAGGGGTTCTTTCTCAGGACATACTTAAGAGAAAAGCCATCCTAGAGGAGGTAAAGGCAAGTGGTAAAACTGTACAGGGTTCAATAAACTATGTTGAGAGAGACATTGATCTTAGCACTAAAATGAAAAGAAGATTAGCTTTGGTGATGCTAATGCACTGGGGAATTAATTAGTATAAAGGGACTGCAGAAAGCCCTAAAACCTCTCACTATACAGAATTCTTGTCAGAAAGTTCTTTCAGAAAAAAACAAAATAACCAGGAAACCAGCAGCTTTTAAACAGAGAGGTACACAGACAGAGGTCAGCTAGAGGAAGAGAAATAGTACTTTTTCTCTTAGCTTCGAAGGGTTTTACCCTTGAACAGACCTGGTCAGCAATACCAAACAACATCTGTAAGAGGAAGGGTAGTGAAGCACAGGACAGGCATCAAGGACACCCCAACTGTATACCCATCATCTTAGCTAGAATATCTTAAACCTGACCTAATCTCAGACATCTTGAGTAATTTATCTGTAACAGCCATATGATGTGGTTTGTTGCCCTATGCTTCTTCCATAGTCAAAGGAGAGAGGATGATTCAGCTCATCTGTTCTTCATGTGCAGCCGTGGGTGATGGCTGAGGGAATCCTGTCAGGGAAGGGACTTAGGCCCTGCAAGTTGCGTCAGGGCTGTTTCCTTGTCTTACATTCTTCACAAAGAATGATAATACCTCTTGGTCCTACTCTTTCTTCGGTTTTTCTGCTTGATTGTGGAGTCTCTGAAACAGGTAAACATCTCCGGCTATTACACTAATATATAGTGTAAGTTAGCCAAGTTACTATGTTCACTAGCAAATGTCCCTGCAATATTGTGGCCACAGTTCCGGGAGTCTTAACTAAGTCATATTTGTTCAAAGGCATCTTGACAATATGGAACTGAAATATGTTTAGCTTCACTCCCTTGTTCATATTCCTTGTTAGGTATTTGTACAGGGGTTTTATATTTTTATTTACACTGGAGTCTGAGTTCACTTGTGTCAATATCCTCTGTATATTTGTTACATAGTGGTAAAAAGAGGGCCTAAAACTTTAAATGATGAAAGGAAACAAATACAGCATTTTCTGCATGCAGAAGGTATGGAAAACACCAGCTACTATTTTCAGGAAAATGGTGGGAGGAGGTGGGGAGAATTTCTAGAAAACCACATTTTGCATAAATTTGGTTTATATTTCCATTTTTTTTCCCCTCAGAAAATGTTACTTCTCTAGCAGTCAGCTTTTTTTTAAAAAAAAAAAACCCAAACAAATTCAAAAGCTTTCCTTACGCTCAAAGCAGACCATCCGCACCTGGCATTGAAACTCACAGAATCTAAATTTTCCCACTTCCACCCATAGCCTCACTTGCCACGGGTGGTTTTAGTTCCTCCTGGTAACCTGAGCAGCAGCTCCAGCCCGGCACGTTTTGCCCTATAAAGCCAGAGCAAAAATGCAGCCTAAAATCAACCGCTTGAGCATGAGAGCAGCCTGGGCTGTGATTTCTGTATTTCTGGGCAGTAAATTCAGATCTGTTAGCGGGTTTTTTTCCTCTCTGAGACTAGAGAATCAGCATTTTTTAACGCTCATGCTTTGGCCGGTGGTGGGGCAGGAGGTGGAAGTTCTCGGGCAGCTTTTTCACAGAGGAGACAGACTGTCCTTTCCCTGCACCCTTCAGGGACAGCGGGAGAGCCGCAGGGGCTGAAGCCCAGCTTCCCCTCCATCACGTCCGTCCCAGGTCTGCCGCTGACCCCTTGGGGCCTTGAGTCACTTAAAGGACCTAATTTTTAGAAATCCCGGACACCTGCAAGTCTCCGGTGGGAGCGGATCAGAGGTGTGAGGTCTGTGGCAGCGGTCTACGCCAACCCTACGCGGCCAAGGCCTCGTCGTGGGGTGCGCGGGGTGCTGCGTCAAGCCCTCAGTACTCTTTCAGCTATCGCTAAAGGGAGGGCTTTTGTGAGGCGGGGGTCCCAAGGCAAACCCCGAAAATGCCCCGCGGAGCAGCGCCTCAGCCCTGCGTGGCAGCGGGACACACCGCCGACGGCTCAGGCCAACCCGAGGCAGCACCGGCGGGGAAGGCCCTCAACGCTGCCAAACTCCCCGGCCTCGCCTCGGCCTTCCCCCGGCCCGCTGCCGGGAAAGGCCCGTGGGGGCTGAGCCCCAGGCGCTTCCACCGCCGGCAGCCGTGGGCTCCCCGGGGGCTAACCGAGACCCTGCCCGTGGCTGCGGGTGCCCCTCGGCACGCCGGCCGTGGCATTTCATACGGCGCGAGGTGCGGCTCCGAGCAGCCGGCGGCCATCGGCGCTGCCGCAGAGTACCTCATTTAACCTTGGTGAGGGAAACACCAGCGCTTTCCCCTCTCGGCATTTGTTTTCAGTTGCTAATCCAGGAAACACACGTCCTTTCTGTTTACTTAGAAAAGAATGAATAATAACCACGTTTCTCCTCGGCTCCTTCCCCCTCCCGCTCCTCTTCTCACTCCCCCCCCACCTCGCTATTAAAATGGAAACCCCTGTGTTACAGACATCGCCGGGCTGCTAGAGCACTTAAGCAGCGCCCTGTGAGCTGCAGCCATTTACTATGTGCGATTGTTTCTGCGAGACCTAATAATTCTACCATTGTTATTATAACACTGTGCACTAATACAAATGAGCTTGTAAATAGGGGTCCAACTAAAATAAAACCATTATAATCACAGCCCAGGCTGTAAATCACAGACTAGTGTGTTCTGCTGTGGTTTGACCGAGAGCCAGGCAATAGTCAAATAATCAAACTGCAGATGTTGGGATAGCAAATCTGCTTAAATTTAAACAGTGGCAAAGGTCCAAACAACAAGGGGGGCAGAAAAGAGTCCTTTGCACAATGTAGGAATTCCCCCCCCCCCTTTCTTGTTAACTGGGTCTATAAAGTAACCAGACATGTTACCCGATAATAGCACTGTTCCTCAGCAGCTTGCACACACCAGCGCCAGCTCACAGGCGCAGGAGCCGTGCAAAACGTCTGCAGTGACTGATAATTAGCACTAGCTGCCAGGCTTGCAGAGCCATCCCCCCCGCCATCCCCACAGCCACTGCCGATGGCGAGATCAAGCCCTCCAAGCCTTCCTGGGAGAGGTGAGGGGTACCCAGTAATGTCCTGTACCATGAACTTCATCAGTTACCCCAAAAGTCAAGGATACAGGGTCACAACTTGACCCTCTCTAATTTCTTGAGATTCTTGTTGCGACTAACCTCACTCCCTCCTCTGTCTCAGTCTTGGACGATCCTATTTCCCCACGTTACAGCCCAGGATGCAACTGCAACTTGGATTCTTGCTCAGGGGAGTTTGTGGCAGGCACTTACCGCCCCATGCCGGGCCAAGGGCTCATGTCCCTCCCCTGAAACATCTTTGGTGGGGGCACACAGAGAGACCTGCCTACAAGTGGCATGCTAAGGGTCGTTTCACTGAGTAAAGCAGCGTGCGAGGGGCAGTGGGGAGACCATGCTGCAAACATGGGGCAGCTGAGAAGAGGAGCCACGTGAGGCTGTCACACTCTGCCAGCTGTTTCCACAGCTGTGGAAGATGCAGTGTGGTTGCTTCTCCTCCTAGGCAGAAACCAGGATCTGTGTCGGTAGTGTTCAGACACAGGCAGTGTGTTTTCGTTTGGAGAATACATGAGCCTTGGCTGTTGCCCCATGACATTTGAAATGGTGTTATAAGCTTCTTTAGGAAAAGTATATGGTCGTTTGTTTCTCTGACAGCCCAAGGCAAACAAGTTGGATGGGTCCTGTTGCTCACCACGTTGTCACATGTGGCCACAGGAGGACTGTTAAATGTGAGAACCTCCTTGATGTAACTTAAACTTACCATGAAGGAATTTTTTATGCTTTTTTTTTAAATGTAATATTTAAGTGGCTGCTGGGCAACAAGTCATAAGAACAATCAATCACACAAACAGATGCCATGTAAATACTTCTTTTAAGCAAGTAGCTCAAGAAATCATTGAGGGGATAAAGCAATGATCTCTCCAGGGGAAAATCAGTAAAATGAGCTCTCCAGCCTTGGATGAAGGCTGGACAGGATACAAACCAGTCATCCTCCTGAAGCTGCTGCTTCTCTGTGGCACTGACACAGCAGCTGTGAATATTAATGTTATTTCCCTAAAACCTTGTGACTAAATTCCACTAGCAGGACAATTTGCCCTTCCTGCTCAGGAAATATTTGCTGTTAAAATGACTCGAAGGCAACATGAACCAAGCATGTTCCAGCTCCAGACTGCAGGGACCCCAGAAGGGGATTTTGGTTATGAAAAGCTCATTCACTGATTTGAAATCTTTTCCTTAGAATTTGAGTAACCAACTTGGAAGAACATCCTCTTTCCTCCTTTTTTTCCGTTCTTGGTTCTTTTTAAAGGACAGTGTATCTACTGGAGGCAGAGAACTATTTTGGCTGAGTCTCCCTTCTGGAGGGAATACAAAGTTAGAAGCAGAAAAATGTGCCACTCTGAGTACATATTGCAAAATGAACACCTTGGCGTGCACTCCTTGCATATCCATTCTGCTGGACCCAGATTTCCACAGGTTTTCCTGCTCTTTTTGTCAAGGGCACCATTTTTTAAAAGTTCTATTCTTTTAGTCTCAGACTTACAGTAAGCCCGTTGCTCAGAGGAAGCCTGCAGAGAAAGCCTGGTTTCCTTTGATGCATTCCTAAGTGTCTTGGTGAGAGGAATCGTTCTGGTGCGTGAATCAACTCTGCTTCCTCTGCTTGTCAGAAAAACAGTGCAACCTTGTGTTGCTGATATATGCCACGCTGCACGGGATGTGGTTGAGCTTTTCTGCTGCTGCCGCTCCACAGAGATCTGTTTCACAATGCGTGCAGTAACCAGATTAAAATCAATGCTGGAGGTTGTTGTGAACATTAAGCATTAAATAAACTCCAACACTGTACCATAATTCCTCATGAATGATTAGATCATCCTGCTGGGAGTGCTACCATTATACATAAGGCAAATGTCACTGGGTGCCTCATAAATTTAGCATAGAAGTACTAAACTTATTAGGTCTGATTCACTGCTGCCTAGCTTCAGTTTATCCTAGTATGAGGCAGAGGAGTTACATCGGCATAAATGTGCAGTGAAACACTGGTTCCCTTCTCATTTTAAGGGATCAGCTGTTTCCACTGACTTTTATAAGACTGACGCTAAGTAGATTCACAGTTGCTCTACTCCAGCTATGTTCAGTGTCTGTTGTGGTAGATCATGCAGGGGAGCCAGTCCCAGGAAAAAATATAGGCTGGTATTTCTGGCATAGAAGTTGCACTCCCTAATAGTGAAGGTAGGTCTAGACTGCAAAAAAATAATGTTCTTTGGAGCTGGGTTGACAAAATCAAATTAGCTGATTTAGGTTAAATAACCCACACACGCAAGGCAGGTTGGCTTTCGACACAGGATAGCTGCTCAAGTGCAAGTCTACCATGGAGCTCAGGTTGAATAGGAGCAACATACGTGATCCAAAATGCAGATTGTCTCTAATTCCTGGCCCTTCAACCAGAGCACTCCTGTCACCCTCACTGAAACTTTCCTGGGGAAAGGGAAGGTCCGTGTGACACCATTTTGGGGTGTTGCGCAGCTCCAGTTCCAAATACGGTGACTTTCCCTTGATGTTTCAGATTTTCCATGAAAAGAGTAATTTCCCTCAAAAAGAGCTTCCCTCCACCTACTGTTTGTCACGGTGGAAATAAACATCTCCTTCCTCAAAAACATTGTTGGGAAAACCTTTAAAATAATTTCCTATTGACAACAGCACTGATACTAGAGCAGAATGTGGCATCTGAAGCTCCCTGGTCCTTGACTTTCTCACTGAAGGATTATTCCCCACAATCCCCCTCAGTGCATGTTGTCCAAGGTATTTTTAATGAGGTGTCGACTAATTCCCTCGGGAAACTTTTCTGCAGTCTGACAGGTCTCATTGTTAGCATTCTACCCAGCCTAAATTTTGTTTTACCAGACTTCATCTCAAACTATTTCCCTCTTTCCTTGGTGTATTTTGCATCTTTCAAATATTTGTAGGCAGTTATCATATCCCCTTTTTAGCTGTCTGTCAGCCAAGTTAAACATAATTAGCTTTTTTAATCTTCCTCCATAAATCCAGCTTGCTTTCTTGAAATCCAGTCCCCTTCTCCTACTTACGTGTCTTTTTGGTATGATGAAGCTACATATTTTGTGGTTGTTTTTCACACGCCATCACTGATACCAGTAGGAAGAAGCATCAGAAAAATCAGACAGTAGGTCGGGGATGGTTTCCATTCTAGGTTAATTTTTTGCTTTTTGTTATACAAAGTTAGCTTCACTGTCAAATAATTTAGGGTTTTCTTTGAATATGTATGTCAATTAATATTTGCAGAATTCAAACCCTGTGCAGTATTTTCAAAACTAATTGCTGTAAGAGATTAATTAGGATTTTTGTGCACATTTTATGGGTAGACTGGCAACAGTAGAACACTACTGGAAGATTAATTTACCTGTCATGAAAATTTGTTAACTGATGGGGAAAAATGATGTTTTTTTCAAAAATAATTCAGAAAATATTATCCAGGACTGGTTTTTTGTTTGGCACAAGTGAAGCAAGTGCTCCAGTGTCCCAGCACTCACTCTCTGAGCATTAGCTACAGGATGCCAAAACTCCATTTTTCAGATCTATGTAAATGAGAGGGAAGCATTTCCCAGCATATGCATCCCGCAGGAGTAGATGGAAGCTTAACCAGAGAATGTTTTGCACACCTACTGATTCTGGCCACAGGCAATATCTATTTACTCATTCAGTCATTCTTTAGTATATAGCCAGATCTTTGGGGAGAAAAGGGCAGGGAATTAAGTGCACACCGTGGACATGCATTGAGTATTCACATTCTCCAACCATTTTTAAATTTCTCCTTGAGATCAAAAGACTTCAGGGACTTAATAACACTTTCCATTTCAGACATGTTCCAGAGGGACACTATCGAAATGCTAAAGAAATTCGTCCATATGGAGATTTTAAAGATGAACTGCCTTCAGGACTTGGGCTGCTCAGTTCTCAAGGTGACTCTGAAAATCTCAGTTTCATGTATTAGTAATAAATGACTGAAACAATTTCCTAAGGAATGCAATAGATTCTTCATCCACTGGAATGCTTGTACCAAGGTTGGTTATTTTCTAAATGATAAGCTGTAATTTAAACAGATGCAAGTCATGTCTGGTAAATCTCTGTAACTTCTGTTTAGCAAAAGGGGCAGATTAGAAGCTAATCCTTTGTTTGCCCTTAAGCATATACTAACAGCTCCTTCCTTCGTTGTATGCATACAGATTCATAGATTTTTCACTTTGTGTCCCTCAAATACCATAGCTCTGACAAAAAGTGTAAAGAGGAATCCGACTAGTCAAAATGCCTTCAGGGAAAGTAGCAAATGAAGGAAGAAAATCCCCGCTGCAAGAAAATCCCCTGAAGCAGGGGTAGAAGCATGCTCAAGTATAGGCCTCCTTCAATATTAATATCCTTCCTGAGGGCAGAAGTCTTTGTTCTTCAGGCCTCTTATTTACAAATTCCCAGGTCTCCTCTAAATACAGCTGCAGAATGAGTGATCAGTGTGGCTGCTTGAAGTTTTTGAAATTTTGGAATTTAGACAAAATGTTTTAATTACAATTTGAAAGGAAGCTGAAAAAAATGTCTCATTTTTTCCAGTGGCTTATATTGTTTTCACAACTTTTCCTATGAGAATGTGTCTGTACCCAAAATCACTTAGACAGTAATCGTGCTATGCATGTCTCCAGTTTCTTTGGTTTAGCTCACAATAATTTCATAAGGAATACAAGTGTGGAAAAGCTGAGAGAAAAGTCCAAGTTCAAGCAAATGAAAATTAAAAGAGAGGGAGATGCTTTTGTTATTACAATAGCTCAAAATGTCCTGAACAGCAGATTTCATTCACTGACAGAAGCAAAATCCTAGCTGATTTTCATTTCTTTGCCTGACGACGGTACTTCTTCTGCAAGATCTGCCCAATACCACTCCCCATAGTCATCATGAAAGTGGAACAAAAGCCTGAACGCCACCATGAGACATCTGGCATGAGTAATCATGACATCAGTCAGAGTTGTGCTCAGCTAAGGACTGTGGTATAAACGTGTATAAAAATTTCATAGCTGTGTACATGTTATTGTACCCCCACAAGGAGTTCACAACCTGCAATGTGCTCCACAGACAGCAATGATCCAAAAATATGGGAGGGTGCACAGAAGATGCAGCCTACAGTTTTATTTCTTAGTTCATCTTTTTTTAATAAAAATAATATCATAACATTACTCATTTTTACGAATAGGAAGAAAGCTGAATGAGCAGCCAGGAGCAGATGCTTGACTGAAAGAAATGCATCTGGATGCAGGCAAGCTGGCCTCCCCATCTGCTTTAGGCGGCGGAGCAGAGGCTGCTAGCTCGGCAGGTTATTGCAGGTCTGAGGTGTCCCAGTGTGACTCTCCGTTCTTGCTCTGCAGCTCAGCGAACAAGATAGCCTTCGTTCAGCCTAATGGGGATTCCCAGCACAGAAACCAACTGCTTCATCCCCCCCAGCCCCTCCTTCCTTCCTGTACTTGGCTATCTATTTTTAAAGTAAATTGCCTGCCCCAGCCAAAGGTGTAAATTAGCCCTGTCTTAGGGGAGCCAGTGCGAATGAACCATGGGGTGTGATGTCCGGCTAAGAATCGGTCTCTGCTGCTGCCTGTGCAAACCCACAAATCAAATTAGCTTGGAAAAAATGGAGGAAACACGTGGTCCTGGCACTCTGGCCCTCGATTAGCAATGAGCAGCAGCGGGCCAAGCTCCAAGAAAAAAACCCAAAACAATGGTGAAATTGGGGTACAAAAAACCCCCAAGGAGTTCCCCAAAGTCATTCAGCTCAAGAGGTGTGTGGAGCAGAGGATATTCAGGAGGGACGATGCAGCAGGGGAAAAAAAAAAATCACTGAGGGTTTTGCCAGGAACTTGAACAAGAGCAGTGCTAGGCTTACGCTGAATGTTTTTGAAAATCTCAGCTTTGATTTGTTAATGACCCTTTATATGATGGACTACTGCAAGCCATTTATCTGCAGAAATAAATACTCAAAATAGAAGAAAACAGGACATAGCCAGGCAAGCTGTGGTTTGTACCAAAGCTTCAGATTTGCTGAAAGACAGATATATAATATTCCTTAGTTTTTTTCTAGAAAACCACTACTGAAGAGTTTTTGCCAGCCTCTTTGAGTTCATGTCAAAAAATAATACTGAAAACTGACCTTTGGGGATTTTCCTGGATAGCGTTTCACTGTCAGATAGAAAGCCATACCCCTGAGTCAGCAAGGAATGGGCAGGCCTACCTTTAAACATGTGAAAGTTATTTATAGGAGTAATCTACTGAATCAGGCCTCATACGAGAGAGATAAAGGGGAAGATTTCACAAAAAGACTAAACTACAGGAAATCCTGGCAGTTTTATCTGAAATGTCACGTGTCCCCTCCCCACCCTCCCTTTAAAATGAATTTATTAGTTGTAGCAAAACTCTTCTTTCTAAGTGTGGTGGTGGTTTGCTGGAAGATGGGATTCACGTGGTTGCTGCCAACCTGGTGGTAGACTTATGTTAAGGTGGAGTATGAAATCCAAGCAAAGCCTCCAAATATCAATACAGAACAGATCACTGGAATTCTTTCCTATTCTAATAGCAAGTTGGACTGCTAATTTCCTGAATGCTGACAGGCATCAGTCAAAGAAGCAACCAACAAGATCTGCAAGGCAGATTGAGTGTCTGCATTTGCTGTTTCCTCATAGGAACCACTCATTCTCTAAAAATCAGACCTTGCTAGGATGTCTCAAGTGGGACACTCAGCAACCAGGGTACCTAAAACCTCTAGACATTTTATAAAACCCTGGCCTGAACCTACAGTGAATTAGTCCAACACAAGAATAGATCTCTCTAACAAAAACTTGCCTGTTCTGCTGAAAGACAATATCTGTAATCACTGGTAAGAAGACCACATTTGGTTAGTTTTTGTAATTCTTCCCCACCCCTCGAAGCAAGCTGAAATGACCCTCCAACAGTAGTTTATTTCTTCTTGGCTTGATCTGAACAAAGGCTTTCTATTCACATGCATGTGAAAGAGAGTGCGGATATTTTTGTGGTGAAAGATCAAATCTCTCTTTTGAACTTTGTAGTGGATAGGCTAATTGTAGCATCTCTGAGGCTTTCACTGTCCTGTCAGAAAGCAGCCAACTAAATGTTTGTTTGGAGTGTTTACCAGGAGCGAGGAGTATATATATATATATATACACACCGGGGCAGAGTTTAAATTAATCTAGAGTCTTCTTATGCTTCCAACACATTTCCTACCAGTGAGCAGTTAGTTGGTATGGCCTCATGGTATTTCTGGGAATTTGCCACTAGATATGCAATGTTCAATGCAGGCTGTGTGGACAAGCTGTGACTGGTCCTAAGTCATGTAATTTTTGTTTCATTTCTCAGACTGACTTGAGCATTGTTTCTGTAACTGGAGGACCTTGCTTCAGCTTTTAACCAGGGCTCCTTCAGAAGGAATGGTTTAAGGGGGGGAAGACATATAAACTAGATGCAGGAATTCCTGTCTCAGCAGTACCAGCTTTGCCAAAAGAAAAGCCAGATAACTTTACGGTGGAACGGGTACAATTTTAATTAAGGTTTAGTGAGTGTGGTGACAAAAATTACTTTTCTGCTGTTTGAAGCAATCAGGTTATCTCACAACACGTGCATTTTTTGAAGTATTTTTAGAGGTGGCCTCTGTGGCAAGGGTCATTTTGCAGGTGTTGGGAAGTGTGCTTATGTCAGAGGGGAAAATATGCAAATCTTCCTTTCTTTGCATGGCAGAACTTTAACAAAAGCTGTCCCTGCCAGCCCCATTCAAGCACATTATGGGCTCTGATCCCTCTCGCACGCTACAGTTGTCTTTGTACCACGGGTGCCTGGAGCTGCTCAAAGAGTTCTCCCTCTGCCCATCATCAAGCAGGATCCTATCCTCCATGCAGTATTGCAGTTCTGCTGCAAATGGTGACAAGGTGCAAACTTGCAAGTCTTGTGAGCGAGCCTAACTGCTTGAACTTGCCATGGGAAAAGTTATGAGGGAGGCTCCAGCAAATCTGCTCTAATTTTGGGATGAACACCAGGAGGAAGTTGATTTATTCACTTATCTCCAGTGCAAGAAAAGACTGTCCCTCTGCTCTCTCACCAAGATGAAATGTAGCCCCTACTTGGCCTCATTTTCTGTAATGGTCAATAGTTTTGTTTCTCCCAGAGCTACCTACCTAAGCCATTGCCAGATCAGGGCCTTAACTTGGAACTTTTCAGAAAATAGCATTTTGGCTCTGGTAAAAAGGAACTATGATAGCCACTGCAGTTATTTCTTCATAGACCAGGTGACTTTGTTCATGTACTACCCATCTGGGCCGTTTGTGCCTTCTCTATTAATGTCAAAGGAGGGCAATTTCCATTCCCATCCAGACGTGAATTGGTCCACATGCTATTGCCACTGACCTGATGGGGTATGCTGGGTTAAGACCACGTTAGAAACTTGACCAAAAGTACTGCTTCACTTCCTTTAGGAAATGTCAGATTTATTGAACTATAACACAAGAAATATTGAAATGTCCAGCCTGAGGTCCAGTAAGCCTTATCCTTGTAAGCACCAAGTGACCGCAGCTCAGGCTGAGGTCACTGGGAGCAGAAGGTGGCCATCGGTTTCAAAAATTCAGGTGTAGGCAGTTCAAACTGGCTTCTCAAAAACAGATATTTCTAAAACCACTTTTGAAAATCCAGAACTCTTCATGTGGGGAAATCAACTGGTGAGTATGTGGAACCATCAAATTGTGAGCATATGGGACCTGAAGCCATACCCACTGAATCCAACCAGAATTTCACAATGGTATGAATTTATTTTTTAAGGCTGGATGCTCATCTGGGTTGGGTCAACATCAGTTTGCACTATCTGGGGATGTAGTACTTGACCATTACCCATTGCCTCTTTCCACTCTGACACAAATTTTTCCTGGGAGCGCAAGGGGATTAACTACCTTGGGGTTTCTAAGGGCCAGAGCTGACTGAACATTCCTTGTGGCACTGAATTGTATGGGAATTTAGCAAACATCTCTTCTCAGGCAGCAGATCCCTCGTCTCAAGAAATCTTCCGATTAAACTGTCAAGCTCTGGGACGTGCAGCTAAAGAGAACAACAGAGTTTGAAAGAACATTTAAAGAAATATTTTTGATAAATCCCAGTGCAGCCGGGATGATGACACACACTCTGGTCCTAGCAAACTTGCCTGGCAGGCAGCTAGGGCTTTATATGTAAATATAAACATATATTTACATATTTCCTAACATCTGTTTTGAATTTGTTTTCCCTTTGGTTCTATTTAAAGTATGTCTTGTCCTATTATCTCTGAGGCTGAAATTTGGAGGGGTCTGTTAATAAACTCTATCACTGCAGAGCCACAAGACGAACTCTCCCTCCTCCCTGGCTTTTCAGTCAGTTCCTCTACAGCTGTTCCTTGGTTGTATTTCTAAGTGCAATAGTATCTCCCCCGCCTATGAAAGAAGCACAGTTTTCTAAGTGGCTTCCTGCTGAGTAGGGTATAATCTCATCACCAGCTTCCAGGGATTTATATTCGGTTGGTCTAACCCATTTGTCCTGGCAGCCCAGCTTTTTAATTGTTCCTCGGCATGGTGTCTCTTTCAGAGAGCGCCCTGCTATTAGCTCAAGGTCCCATCCACAGTTTCTGCATCCAGGAAGAAAAGTTACCTGCTGCAAGGCACCAGAGCTGGAGCCGCTGCTGCAGAACGAGCCTGTGCCTTCGGCTGGCGATCGAAAAACCTCCAAAGCAGAGGCGATGCCACGGCCAGGGTTAGCGCTGCAAAAGCACATCGTGAGCAAAGTTCAACCCGCCGTCCTGACAGGCTATTACGCAGTCTACGGAGCAAAACTAAACAGGACAGCGAAGGAGATTTGGACTACGTGACAGAGTGAGGGGCATTATTTGTGTTAAATAAATAGGATAAGGTGAGTGGGGAAAGGGCAAAAAGAAAACATCAAGGTGGGTTGACGCCAACTTTCGACATGGGCTCTGACAGCAAAGGCTTCAGCGCTGGGTGTGCACTGTGAGAAAGCTCAAGACGGAGTTTTCAGAGGTGCTCAGTGTCAAAAAACCCTGAGCTCACGACGGCAGTAGAGCTGCTTTGCTGAATGAAGAAGCAGGGTGATGTCCTGACCTGCAAGTGTACTTGTGGCCAACATGTACAGCTGATTTATTTATTTTGATGGCAGTCAGCTATCTAATCCCTTCATGGTCCTAGTGTGCTGCTTCTCAGTGTAAGCTCTAAGCCCAGCACATGAGTCGGGATGAGGAGCCTTCTTGTAACGCATTAAATTGTCTTGTAAAATGCTTTTCCAAGGAACAATTAAGCATCAGTGCAAATACATATAATGTCCTTAAAAGTGCAGGGTTCTGTATAGCCAGATAATACACAAATCAAAGGGTTTTCTGCACTGATGAAATTCCAAGAAATATGGGGCAGGGGGTAAGGGCCAGAGAGAGATAGCCAGAAACAAAATGCTCAGATCATCTATCCAAAAAAGTTGCTTCTCCAGCCAAATTACTCAGGCTTTTATGAGAAAGATGTCTTGGTTTGGCAAGGAGGAAAAGACAGCTCCACCAGACAACAGTAAAAGACAAAGCCCTAGTTGAATACTAAATACAATTAATCCAGTGGAAACACAGCTTGTTCTCTTCTGTGGTAAAACTTTCAGTTGAAACCCTGAAACCAGTAACCCTGGGACAGGTACTGGAGAGCCTGGGCTGATGCTAGCAAACACCGGAGTTTCTATTGGCTCAACAAAAGCATTCCTGCAGCTGTCTCCAGAAGCATCTCATTAAAATGAGATGTGAATCACCAAGATAAATGCTTAACTAAACTAATAAGCTTCTCATATACACTAAATTTACATGAGTATTGGACTTCTCCCTTCATTGGACTGGTTATGACTTACTTACCCTGTAGCTATAACTGAGACTCTGGTGTTGCAAAGTTCATTATTACACATGCTTATGGAATCCCTAGCAAATTTGTGTGCAATAACTAAAAATGCCATCTCTTCACCTCAGTTTAGCACCTTACCTGTACAGTCCCTGAATCCTCTAAATGGAGACCAGTCTCTTCCATGAGAAGAGACACAACTACAAATCAAACGCAACTTCTGTGGCTAGAAATCGTGCTGTATCACTTTGAATTTTGCTTCTCTTGCCAGCACTACGGGGTGGCTGTGGGCACCACCTCGGAGGCGGTGACAGCACTGGAGGAGAGCTGCCTCCCGCTGTGTCGACACAAGTCCTTCTCCCTCTGCACCAGTGACTTGGGGCTGGCGAGCTTTGAAGAGCAGCGACAGGCTCCTCTGCAAGTTTTTGTGCTGGCCTCCAAGTGCTCTACCGATATATGGAAGTGTCACTCAGCTCACGCGAGCTGGCCCCTGGACTTCAGCAAGCCTACCACAGAAGCGAGAGGGATCCCTGGCATTATCATGTTAGGCACGTGCACAGGCTTTGCAGGATCAGAAACTGAGATTGTTGACTTTTAGAGTTAAAGGAAGGGTTGTAAAGGACAAGAAAACCACTACTGCTTTTGTCACTCGACTGTGTAGCTCCCAGGGCTCCTGTCTTGCTTCCTTGCTCCTGTCTTGCCCGATCCATAAAACTTCAACAATTCTTGAGAAACACTGGAATCCCCATGGAGCAAGCATGAAAGAAGACCAGGTCTGGCTACAGACTTACTATGTAACTTCAGCTAAAGCATATCACTGTACACTTATCTCCTTTAATAAATAGGAAAATTAGACACCCACCTCCCCTCCCCACCCCACCCCAGAAGCATGTGCTGTCAGAGCTGTACAAACACGTACATAATTACTTCTCAGTGCTCGCCACAGAGGCGCACCATACCCAGCCATCCAGAACTTTCTTTCTAAAAGTCATTATTTTTAAAACAAAACAAATGGTTTGCCCTCAAATTCACTTTTTTCCTAGTATGTTAAAAAAAAGTTGTTTCGTAATTGCTATTACAGAAGAGACTTGCATTACATTTTCCACCACCCAGCACCCACACAGTTAGACCTTATTCACCTCAGGTACAGGAACACACGTGCTGACTTTGAATATATACCTTACAGTTTCTGACTCAATTAGCATACAGCAGCTAATAATTCCCTTTGTAATGTATTAACGGCTGTTTGCCTTTCTGCATCGTTGGCTTTTTCCCTTTATTCCCACTGGTTTTTAAGTGGTCATAATGAATAAATATAGTACCTACAGCCATAGCTTCTTGCTTTAAAAAGCTTGAGAGAGAGAAAATGAATTAGGAAAATGAAAGCCTTTTTTTGCATGATATCCAAAGCTTGGATCCTAATCCAAACCGCCTGTAATTTAAAAAGCAGAATATACACCACAGGTATCTTGGCTGGCTGCATCAAGGGTGAAGTTTAATGGTGTCTTGCTCAGAGCCAACGTTAGGACATTGCCAACCATTTCCTTTATTTTAACAAGTCCCCAGCACACACAGCATATATACCTAACACCCGGTTTCCCTTATGATGCCCACCCATTTTCCAAGAAAAACAATCTAAAGCCTTCTAGTTATCGGGGGACTCCAAAAAAAATGAAAACCGACTCCCTTTTTCCCTCTCACCAGCTGATTATGCTGGCTGCTCAAAGCCATCTGACTGAAATCATCCCACATTTGACAGCAGCAGATGGCCACCGGTCTTTTTTGCCCAAATAACCCCTAAATTATACCAACAGGAGCATTAACATTGTCAATAAACTGTCCCTCTCCCCGCCAGAGAGGGGAAAGGACCATGACCATCTGTCTCTCAGCTACAGATGAGCTGCGCCGTGTCTGGTCAGCCAGCCAGCTCCGTCTCACCTGCAGCACACCTGGCCACAAACCCCATTCATCTCCGGCAGAGAAACCCCAGTCAGCTATTCTTCTCCACCAAACATTTCTATAGCTGAAAGCTTTGGGTGTTAGGCAGTGCCAAATGCTTCGTAGCACGGGAGTCTCTGTGGCCACCCACATTACATTCAAATGCACAAATGAGCCAAGAAGCTTTGCATAAACAATTTGGTACAATGTGCTGAGATGCTGCTGTATTTCTGCATGACATGTTCATTACCGTTTGGCCTCAGCTTACGCTGATGTACAGTGAAAAAGAAAAGGGAGAGAAAGAGACTCTTCACAGTTACATTAATTTCATTTTATTTAATAAAAAACAGTATCAGATTAAAAATACAAACACTTTGGGTGATTATCCAGCGTTTTCCCCTGTGTGCCTCGTAGAGCTCAAACCAACCAAGGATTGGGAGAAAAGAACAAAAAACCAAAACAATAACACCAAACAATTTTGGCCGGAGCTGTAAAATAATGTCGCACCAATTAAATTACACCAAATATATTATTATACCTTTGAAATGGCTTTCAGACCAATAAATAAAAAAAAAGACAAATTCAAATAAAAAAAGTCAACTTTGTATTACAAAAAAATTAAATAAAAATCACAACACTAATAATAACAATGTGCAGTCAAGTTTTTTTTTTTTCTTCTCTTCTAGGAATGATAACATGCCAGTAAACATGTAACATGCCAGTAACATGCCAGTAAATCCCTACATAACATTTCCAGTTTGGCAGCAAGCAGTCACTCACTCATTCACATTTGTACACAAGGAAGCAGGCCTGGGCAAAAGCCTCGGGAGATATGAGCCTTCGGGGTGCTCCTCACTTCCCCGCCACGGCCAGCTGACTTCCCTTCCCTTCGTCCTGAAATCTCTATAAATCCATTCAAGGTTTAGCACCAGATCTGCAGGGAAGGTGTCAATCAGCATAACCCCACCAAAGTGATGCTCCATCATGTCAATGGGACAGCGCTGATTTACACCAGCTGAGGACCTGGCTCTTAAGCTCCAGGACATGAGTTAAAAGCCGTGGCTGCAAAGCACATCCTTGTTTCGGAAAGGCCATGGAGACTATGTCAAGTTGTTTTAAAATGCACCACAGCAAACTTATTAACTCAGTACACTGCAAAATGGGGTGCTGATCTGGGATGGGCTAAAAGAGCACATGCAGGGCCTCTGAGAAGATGGGATATCTGAATATCTTACGGAGACGTACACATCTGTAGAGAAATGACCTGCAGTTGCCCTTCCTGAGCAAACGGACAGCGAGCCAAATTTCACTTGACCACCTGAGAGCACCCATCTCTCATAGATTTCATGGTATTGATGCCGTTTACTCCTGGGCCAAATTTGGTCCAGTGTTTCACAATGAGAAAAGGTTCTCCATAGAGTCAGATTAACTGATTTAGGAAATTCAAGGTCATTCATCTTTATGCTAGGCAGCCCAGTTGATTTTTAGGAGGAACCGGCAGACTTAAGTACCATGATACACTGAATAAGGAATCTGCAAGTGAAATAGCTCCCTGCCCCAGACACCAACGATTTATGGGGTTATCCCTGATTCCCAGGGAATCCCCAGAGGAACTCTATTCCGTTTCCGCACAATCTCTAGGATTTTGGACACAGTGGGCCAAATTCTGCTTTCAGTTCCAGTTACAGGGTAGGAGTGAGAACAGAGCTTACTTGCCCATGCTCCTCTGCTCTGGGTATGCGTGTAGATGTAAGTTTTGCAGCTGTGGATCATTTGACATCATAGGCTGAAACCTGCAACTTATTCACACCCTGGCACCTCCAAGAAAGCCAGGGGCTATGTGCTCACGGAAATGAGACTGAAATGGGCCTTAAGATTCCAGTTTGCCCAGGCCTGCCAAACACACAGTGCCTTTCTGACATAGGCTTACATTCAGGTAATCCAGTAGACCCATGTGGTACCTTTACGGGAGTTGAAGCCTTCAGTCTGGATAGTTAGATATGTCTGAGAATACAAACACATATCCTTCTTGGTTTTTTTCAAACTGGTATCATTGCACACACAGTACCAGCTACACTATACGGACAGAGGCCCGCAATTGTATCCTAACTCTGTTCTCAAATCTACCATTATCATTTCATCGCTCAATTCTTTCTGCTCCATTACTACCTACCTAGAAACATTTTCATTTGGAGAAAAGCATCTTCCCACTAACTTTCTGACCTCTATCCTTTTCCTACATGCTACAACCTTTTCCTTACCTAACATTCTGGTCGCAAACTACCTGTCACCCTCAAATACTACAAGCTAACAGCAAGGTGGCACCATTTGCTGACAGCAACTGAACTCTAGATTGGAGGGTCAGTTAACCCTTGAGACGCTTTGTTAGATCCATCTTTGTCTGGGCGTTCATCTGGCTGGCCATTTTGAAAGAGTCACAAATTGAACACAGGTTGAAATGCCTTAAAAGGTCATTTAGCTGATGACAACATCCATTCCTTCCAGTTCCCATTACCATTTCTGTGACTGTTTTTACTGGGAGGAGTGGCAGTTGGAAACAATCTTAGGGCCTCCTGCTCACTGAGGAGCAATGGCTGTGGGATCTGAATGCCTGCTCCACCGCTTGTCCACATACACCTTGTGAGGTTATTCTGGGGTCAGTCTCTCAAATTATCTGTCCCAGAACGCGTTCAGAACCTCTCAGGTCACCCTGGTGGAAGGGACTATGGTGACCACCTAGCCTGGCCTCCTGCATAATGCAAGCCAGATTCCCAATGTGCAATGACTGTATCCAGATGAATAACTTCGGGGGAAATAAAGGCTCTCTTTCTAAAAGACACCCCAATTTGTCTTGAATAATTCAGCTCATCTCTTGGTAAGGCTGATCTAATATTAATTACAAACCTCTCAAAACATGTATTCCTCACTTCCAGTTTTAATTCTGTCTAGCTTTGACTTCAAGCCATCAAATCTTGATGCTTTGGTCTGCTAGATCCTGATGTGCTTTCATCACGTATACAAAGACCAAAGGTTATTCTCTGGTCAGGTAGGTAATATTTTGAGGACACAAAATAAGAGAAGTGTGAGATGGCTTTGGGGCTACTTTACTAGGAGTTCAGCTAAGTAGGTACAGTCAGCTCCTTTGAAGCAAAACCTACCATTGTCAGCAAATCAGTGACCTGGCTTACTCCATCATAAAGGTACACAGAAAAACTCCCTTCCCTCCCTTTCCATCTTCCCTCTGCTAGTTGAGCTTGTTGCAGATCTCTAGGGCTTTCTTGTAGACCTGAGTCACATCATCCATGTCTGTGAGAAGGGAAAAACTGCTGTCCCCCAGACGGTTGCGGTAACGCTTGAGATACTGTGGCCGTGGGCGGTTCTGAAGTCCTTCAAAGTCTTGGATCTGGAGGAAATTTTCAGCAGAGACACAGCTCCGTATCCTCTGTCTGTTTGGCCTGTTCTCTTGCAAATCCAGCAAATCAAAGGAGTCACTGGACAAAATACTGTCATCACTAATCACGCTGGAAGGGCGGCTGTAACTTCGAGGTAATGCATCCCCAGGCAGGACCACTTCTTCCATGGCCTCCAACGTTGGTGTGTCAGGGCTAATCAAAGCAGATTCAGTGCTGCTGGTAGAATACTTGCTGTTATGTTTCAAGATGCCCTTACGCCTGCAGGAATGGCTGTAAGACCCATTTCTGGATGGCTCTGTGACCCCCGGAGAAGTGTCACTGTTTACTGTCTCATCATTATTGTCCAAGAGTTCAGAAGATTCGCTTCGTTCTGGAGAGGAGTAATAGCCAGACTCCCTCTGCTGAGTCTTCTTTAAGATTCCTTTTTTTGGCATTAGTGAAGACTGCTTAGTGCCATATTTTCCCGCTACCTCTCCCTCCACAACGCTTTTAATGGCTACGCCAGTCCTACACAACTCTTGCTCCAGCTTAAAAGCGGAGGGTAACACTGGGCTGACCACTCCTTCAATGAAACCTGCACTGTGAGATCGATGTTCACTGTTGCTCCTTTTCTTCAGGATGCCTTTGGGCCTCTTGGAGGTGGGTTTGGATGCATTTTCAGCTCCTCCTTCCTGGATGGACTGTGCAATGTCATTTTCCTTCTTTGATTTTTTCAGAGACCTTTGTCTCTCTAGTGTGACTTCAGGACCTTTGGGCTTAGAAAGGCACTTCATTTTGGTATCAGTCTCTGGTTGGAGGCCAGTAGAACGGTGATGCCAATCAATGAACCTTGCCAGCAATGGGGACTCGGAGTCCCTCATGGCATCACAGTCACAAACACTACTCTTGTAGCCCCAGTTAACCCACCAGTGGTTGGCAATGTCTTCAATCGTTGCTCGGCGTTCAGGGTTCACCATCAGCATCCATCTGATAAGACCACGAGCATCTATTGACAAAGAATGGAATATAAAATATTTAGAATATGGGCATTCTTAGTTTTGTCAGTTTAAAATGGAAGTGTGAAGCCAATCAAATGAGCAAAAATAATGTTTCTTAGAACAGGAGAAGTGAAAGGGGGTAAGACTTTGGCCATCAGTCAATGTCGGAAAATGCATTTGAGTACTACTTCTTATCAGAAGAATATGATTCACCCTGGGAAATGTACACTGGATTATCAAAGAAATTGATATTTGTGCTGTATTAGTCAGTGAATAGTTCCATATTACTGAAGGAAGTCACCAACCTATCAACTCTAATAATTACAAAACTTAGAGGAAAACAAAGGGGAATAGGGATATTTTAAATGATCTACACATTATTGCTTTTGTATTTACTTTTTCCATAAACAGTGTAGCCTTCTGTATATTTTAAAGGTGTATTTTCACAAAGAGAGCAAGAAAGCAGAAAACTGAAAGGGACAGCAAACAAATGATACAAGATAAATATTCATTTAAATATATATATATATATACATATACACATTTAAGGCTGGAAGGAGTCATTATAATCAACGACCCAGACTTAGTTGATGCTCTTGTGTCAGGTGACTCCTTAAAGTGTTATCCTCTAAGTAGAAGTAAATGCAAACATAGTGGCATTAATTCAGATTTTGGCCTGCCTTCTTGGATAAGAGACTGCGTCACTCTAACCATTCATCTTCTCTCTGCTTGTGATATACCACAGCGTAAGCTAGAGGACTGATCTGTACCAGTATGTTGTATCAGTTTACAGCTTGTCTGAACAATTCCATTTGCAATAGCTAACAGACCTTCCACTGTCATAGATCTAGTTAAAAGAGCCCGTTACAGCTTCCCCAAGGCAATAAAATCTATCTGCTACAAAACTTTAATTTCAAAAGGGCTTTTGGTAAATGCTGTACCCAGATGGGAATTGATAGCAGATGAAGTCAGTATGGGAACAAGAGATTTTTTTTCTTCATCATTCTAACATGACACCAAAACATGTTGGAAGGGGCCGGGCAAACCCTCCATTCTGAACTCCTGTCGGCTCAATACATTGCCCTCACTCCTTTTTCATACCTGAGGTCTGTGTTGGCTCACGATATTCTCCACTGCTGATCTGCCTGATGAGATTTTTGTGATCGAAGCCATCAAAGGGCATTGTTCCATAAACCAGAGTGTAAAGCAATACACCGAGGGCCCAGCTGTCAACCTGAAATACAGAGACAATGCATGTGAAGCCCAGGAAAGCTGATCCCCACCCTTCTCCCTGCCATTAGCACCACAAGAGCAGCATCACGTCCAGCTGCGCCTACTGATCGGCAAACCCGTATCTAACATCTGACTAACCACAGGCAAAGCAAACGAAAGCAAATGAAGGCAGCTTGAGAACTTTCAATATGGGAGAGACCCAAGCGAACACGCATGTGCAGTAACACTAGCATTAAGATTAACCCTCTAGAACATTATCATCAAAGGCATCCCCATACCACCATGGAAAAGCTGACCCTTCTTACCTCTGGACCTCTGTAAGGTCGACCATTAACTATTTCGGGGGAAGCATACAGTGGGCTTCCGCAAAAGGTCTGCAGAAACTTGTCTTTGTGATAAAGGTTGGAGAGTCCAAAATCAGCAATCTGCAAATAGAATTGCACAAGGCATCTGTAGTACTAACAATATCTTAATGCAACAGAAAATCCTTTATCAGGAAAGACTTAGCTATATTTGACCCTGCTGTAGGACAGGGATCTCGACACAGATAATCTCTCAAGATGCCTGGCCAACCCATTATTCTATGATTTTTTTGCTTCTCTCTCTAAAGATCCTCCAGAGGAGGAGAGGGTCCCCAGGTTAAATCCTCCAGATTAAGAGCAAGGA
Source organism: Haliaeetus albicilla (assembly GCF_947461875.1). Classification (NCBI taxonomy): domain Eukaryota; kingdom Metazoa; phylum Chordata; class Aves; order Accipitriformes; family Accipitridae; genus Haliaeetus; species Haliaeetus albicilla. Next base: position 5,466,234 of record NC_091501.1, on the reverse strand, counting down.
TGCTTTAGTTCCATTCACAGACAGGTCACTGCAGGACTGCACAACCATAAGTCAGTAATTTTATCCTGCAGTTTCACAGCTGTGTCCCCAGTCACAGCTTTGTGCATGTGCACGATGAGAACGGTAGCACTTTCGGCTTGCTTTCCTTTGGTATCGATGATTATACAAGATGAAGAGCTATCAGTGGACAGCAGTGCCTCCCAGTATGAGGAACTTAGCTACGTTTGAAGGAGGAGGAAAGTGAGGCACTTGCTAACTCTTCCAGATTCAGGGACTCCGGCTGAGGAATCTGAGCTGTTAAGCACACGAGATGTCTATCATGAGATAATAAACACAAGTCTGGTTCCTAACTGGAAACAATGGGCCCAAATCCGGCTTTCCCAACACAAACAAAACTTCCCTTGAGACCGTTGGGAATTTTGCCCATGTAGGAACTGCAGGAGCAGGTCCAAATATTTTGTTTACTTCAATTCTCTGTTCTTGTTCTTACAAAACAAAGGCTGAGGATAGCAATACTAAATACTCCCACAACCTTTGCATTTCCTTTGTTTCTCTAGCACAAGGCAACACATCTCATTTTTTATCTTGTTTAAAACCCAAATGCTTCTGTTTCCCAGAGGTACTTTTATTACTGCCCACTATTGACATAAGGCATACATAAAAGACATAAAGCACAGGCATAAAAAAGGTATTATAGCTATAAGAGACAGAAGTTTTCTCTGGATTTTCTTTACCTTATTCAGGTCTTTTTACCAGAAAGAAATTAAATCCCAGGAATTTTCACAAGAGAAAATTCAAGAAAACACAAAGTGAACAGGAAGGAAAAGGATTTACCAGCAGCATCATTCACTCCTGGCTTTCTAAAACGTGCATCATCACTGCCTCTAATATCCGTTTAATTGCAATGTCTAGTCAACTCTTGGGAGACATAAAGTCTTTGTCTCTACTATCTAAACTCCTACAGCTACACCTAAAAATGTCACAGTTGAGACCAAAATGAACAAAGTTGGTGAAGTATGGACAGATGTTCCCAACTCTTCTTTCTTTACCCCAAAATAGAAATATATATATATATATACACTTTATAAATAGATATATAGATATAGATACAGATATAGATACTTTCATGTTAAAAATATAAACTTCTTTTTAAAATATCATTTTCACAAAATTTTTAAAGTCACAGAGCAAATATGAGATTTCACACTTCACCCCTCTCCTATTTTGGTGTTCTGCTTTTGCAGGTGTCCCACTGACAATCTGGACTCATAATATCCTCCTCACAGAGCAGCTGATTCCTGTTCATTAATGTTAATTCATCTCACCATGTCCATTCATAGTTTGAATTCACTCAGTCCCTCAAACAGCGTATTATCAACACACAGCAGAAAATTCAACCTTTAAATAAATGTGGTTTGTAAAATCTTCATTGTATGGCTGGAATGTCATTGAAAACAGCTGGTGTACAATTGCAGTCTGCAAACATATTCTCATGGCTCAGATTGCACTTAATTGCCCTAAATTCCACTTTCTTATCAAGTCACCCCGCCTGGCTTGCAGGAAGTTGGTTTTAAGCCTTATGAAGTGTGCCCTGTCAATCAGGCGAAGAATAGGATCATTTCAGTGTTAAAAATTCGTGCTGGTCATTGAGTTTTATTTTAGTTCAGGATGCAGTTAAGACAAGGACAAACACTGCACAGTGTGATTCCTTAAGAAGATACATTCCCTTAACACCATGGAATGTATAAAATGCATGTGGATGTGCATGAATATATATATATAGGGATACACATACCATTGTTCACACTAAGAAACTCTCAGACTTGGGCATTCATGTTTTCATTCTGACCATTCAGGAAAAGAGTATTTATGTTACAGTCCACTCCCATACTCACAGACTGATGTTTATCAGCTTTTCCCATTAAAACTGTCATGCCCCCCAAAACAAGATTAATAGAAGCCAACATTACTTCATGTTCTTGGCACTTAAATGGAACTAAGGCATCAAGTCAAAAAAACTTCCTAAATTGGGAGGAGCAGGGAAGTGGACTTTTATTCCCCTCGCTTCAGGAGTGTATGTTTCATATTTACTGTTAGCTATGATAAACCAGCTGTAATTTATTGCTTAAGTATGGACTATAAATTCCATGAAGTTCACACTCATGGAAACTGTCAGTTTTATCCCACTTCAGAATCTGTCTCTTTGTACTGCAGATAGAGAAATAACTAGGTCTCTTAAAGCAAGTGAAACGTATGTGCAGTCAGTCAGACTTCCAGCAAGGTAAATCCCAATTACATATACTTACTCTGTATATATGAAACTCTCATGGGTTTTTAGTGGTTATTCTGATTGGTGTCCCCTTACCAGCCCAAGAGAAAGTGCAGTTAGTAGGATTATATTACTATTATACTTGCATTTTTCTCTCCTTCTATCACTTTGGGGTTGGTCATACAGTTTACGTCAACCTCTGCTAGACATCTCTTTTAGGTGCGGTTCCCAGCCCAGGGGCTGCCACAGCCCTTCTGTGAACAAGGAGGCCCCCTCCATCGTGCCAGGCTGCATGACAGAGGTGTCCCTGGGGGTCGGTTGTGGCATGGGGCAGGGACACAGTATTTGGATAGGCCAGCAAAAGGCACTAATTCCCTGGCCGCCACATTGGGCAGCAGTTTTTCTCCACCTCCCTGCATGCAGGTGAACTGTGCTCTTAACAGCTGGCACAGGAATGTGTGGAAGGAGAGGCTTGCACACACTGCAGAAGCCCTACTTTCATTGCCACATTATTTCTTTAAAGAACATGGCACCATGAACAAGGTAAGAAAGCAAATAACGCTCTTCTGCCCTGGGAGGCTGCAGTGTCTTGGTAAGGTTTAGCTCTAGGATCGTGCCCCACTATTGATCTCCACAGGTTAGGTCCCAGGAGAAACATTCACACTCGGTGTTTCTGCTAGATAGCTGGGTGCATATCTGGCAAGGTACTGTTTGATTAATTGGCTGGGTGAACTTATACCTCCCATAGATCCACGTCCATGTTCAGTCTCACAAGTCTTTAAAAACTCATTTTATTCACTTGTGTTTGCTGCATTTAGGGGTATTAAGTAATAGTTTGCAAGAAATATTACTGCATACACCAAGTCCCTGAAAAACATAATTATATACCACAGATCAGATCACTTTTTTTTTCCGTTTTATGTTTTCTTCACATTACTATGACATGTTTGTGTATATCATAATGTACAGATCACTGGCTTCTTCAGAAACGTATTTAATTGCACATTGCACCCAAGAACAAAGGGATTCCTTTCATTTTCTCATTCTTAAAATCAAACTGCCAATTTTGTAAATGCTTTGTAATCCACTGAATGAAATATAAATACTGGGAAAGTACAGATAAGTCTAGCACTCCATTTCTAGAAAATGCCTTCCACTGAGTATTTGAAGCCATCAGTCAATACCAAACCCCAGACTGCATATTTCTTTTTTTCTGCCTGAATAAACCATATAAATACTCTCAGAATGGGGACCTGATAAATTTACTCCTAATAAATAATTTACAGCTCCATATGTGTTTCCTTGCCAACGGTTACTGTTTAGTGAAACAAAGAAAAAGTGGGAAGTAAAATTCTGTGCAAGTATCATAGAAACCACAGTAACATATTCAAAGCTTCAGCATCAGGGAAATAGTGGCCGTGTGCTTAACATCAAGTATTCAAAGCTGATCCTAGTCACGAGGTGTAAAAAAAAGAGAGCAGGGAAGAAAAGGAAAACAATACAAAAAGCAATCTTGAATTAATCCAAATTCAAACACCATTGATAGTAAGATATATGAAATACCAACTGCTTCCTAAGTTCGGTCTATTTTTTAGCTTCACGAGACCCTTTGCAGAAATAGTTACCAGGGGACAGCAAGGGAGCTTGCAGCCACCTACCCACGCCAAGGCAGCCTTGCCCGCTCAGAGGTGCGCCTTACGGCTTGCAGAGAAGTAACTGAGGAAAGGCTGGAAATACACAAAATACCTACACGGCAGCTTCAGGAAAGGGAAGCCTTCAAGAAATAGATGTCCAAATGACTGGAAGGGATGTGGGGAGTTGCGGCTACCCGAACTTCTTCTGTAGCAGTGCCACTGGGTATGGCAGCTGAAATGCCTCTGCGGTTCAGAAGCCCCTGGGTGAGGTTCAGAAGCCCCTGGGTGAGGTTCAGAAGCCCCTGGGTGAGCTCCATGGTCTGGACTCGAACACAAAGCTGCCTGTCCCTGCCCCATCCTCCCGTGCTCCCCACAGGATGATTAGACTCCCATAAAGAAGAGAGGGGAGGGAGCGGAGCCTTCTGACAAAGCACAGCTCCCCGGAGGCTTGGGGAAGTGATTGGTTTTGCATATGAGGACCAGAGCACGGAGATCCAGGCCACCACAGCTAGCAAATTCCCCAAATTCCTCTTTTCTCTCAAGAATTCCCTGATTAGCTGGGAAGATAGTTTGGCATGTAACACGGAAAGAAAGGTCATCCTGCCTGCGGAAGCCTGTTTCATATACAATGTCCTAGAAAGGCTACTTTTTGTTTTCAGCACTGCTGAGAACAGCTTGGGCTGCTGCAGCCAGCGTCCCTGTAGGAACAGGAGTGGGGAGGTTTGCTTTAACACTGGATGCTAACAGCAGAACGTCCAAGTATTGCATTGGATGGGCCTTCTGTAAAAGACTATTTTTAGAAACCACATATTTATATGCCTTTAATCCACTAGTTGATCCAAGTTAGCTTCTGTCATCAGTGTTACACAGATGGCAGCTACCATATGTTACTTTCCATTTCCACTGCACATCAGCTTAAAATGAATCTCCAGCGTGAAGCGCAGAAGGCAGTGTGTGCAGCCCCATGGCTTTCAGCGGAGACAAAATGAAGATCCAGTGTATTTAGATATTTGCCTACGCAGGGAGCTCCTCAATCACTTTGTTAATTAAGCAAGGATGACCAAGTGTCAGCAGAAACTCTTCGGCATCGCTCCCTCTGTTTGCCCATAGATGGGCACACCTAGCCACCCTCACATCCAACTACCCAGGAAGGAACGAAGTGGAAAGTGAAACAGGTTCAGCCATCTGGAAACTACACTTATCTCTGCATTATTTATCTTTGTGCTACAGCTATTAGGAAAAAAGAAGAAGAAGGGAAAAAAGGTCATTCCCATGCTTTCACTGGGGAGAAATGACATGGAAATGACATCACTGACATCACTATCCAAAGTATACGTTTGTGTCTGGAGTTCCAAGGCCATTTCCTAATGAAGCACATGTGCTTTACTAGGTTTATTTTGAAACTCTATTTGCTTATTTTCCAGCCATGATCAAAAGGACATTCAGAGTGTTCTGTAGGAGGTACTTGAACCCTGTAGACCAGGAGAGTTTTTTCCTAGTCCCAGCAGCAGCCAGCAATAATATCATTCGTACAATAAACCCGACTGCACGAAACGCTCTGCTGTTTCTTACCAGTAGATAGATACTGCTTTGAGAATCACGACCCTTGGGTGGCAGGACAGGGCCTTCTCCCTCAAATTATGCAAAGCTTCATTTAGCGTGTATGACTGCTCACCAGTGGTGCTCTTTCCCCAACCTCCAAACCGCTGAGCCTCTTGCCAGATGCTGTTGCTTAGTAGCTGTTGCCATAACACTTGCTCTTCTAATACTTCGGATAAAAATGTTACAAAACATGCAAATCCATTCTGAGAAGCTGAGGAAAAGAATCCTACCTTAATATTAAAACTGTCATCAAGAAGGATGTTTTCCAATTTTAGGTCCCTGTGGACAACACCGTTCTGAAACAAGGGAGAAAAAAATGGGGGAGAACATGAGAAAATATTGGGAAAATTAAAGGTGAGCTGGCAGGGTGGTCTTTGCATCTACATTTCAGGGCTGATTTCACTGTCATAACACTCACGGCCCAGTGACTAGTGACAGGCAATGTATTAGTCACTTGGTGTGTGGTTAAGGGAAGAATGACTGGAATCTGTCCTCCCACAAAGCCTCTAAAACAGCAGGGGGGGCGTGGGGGGGGGGGGGGGTGGAGGGCAGGGGGGTGTCTTTTCGGAACTTAATTCCAGCCTAGATCCTGCCCCCACTGCGTGAAAGCAATATATTCTTCCCAGGCACCAGAAAACAATATCTGTCAATGACGTTAGTCCTTACAAAAGCCCTCATTCCTCCAAAGTGCAGCCACGTGGATCGGGGGAGTTATAATCCTAAAGGACTGTAAATGTTAGGGATGGAAGCAAACAAGCTGGGTTTAGGTCAGAGCCTTCTTTAAAGAAATTTGGTAAAAATTAACTGCACAGGGAAGGGCACTGCAGCTTTTCAGCACTGCGCAATGAGGACTTTGAAAACCTCCCTTGTTCATCAGAATTCAAGTGGAGATTAAAGTGTTTAAGAATTCAAATTAAAAAATGTTAGCTGCTCGTTGCCTTTAGCCTCATGCAAGTTTTGGCTCTACGCAGATGGCTCATAAGCAGGGATAAAAGGTCCATGATGACAGCCAGCCAGCTACCTTGGGTTTAATTGCTTAAACTGTCATTCTAGTGGGTACCACGATGGATAAAGTCATTAGCAAAGGGTATCTTTCTAGTGCTCTTGCTACATCTGGAAAAGTTACTTTTGCTTATCCAGAATGAGTACATGCTAAAGCTCATGCATGAACACTCATACCTTTCTCTTGGCTTTTTTCTTTCATATATTTTATCTGCTATTCTAAAGTTGTTCACTTGCATATTCAAATTGCAAACTATCATTCCTTTGAATGCATTAATATTAATATTGTAGAAGTTCTACAGGATACCTTTTCTAGTTAATATTGTTAATATTTTTTTTTAATGTCAGGAGAATTATTTCCAAGGCAAAAATGCAATGTAGGGCTAATGTAAGGGAGTGGCTGGTATCTGCCATAACACAGGAAAACAACCTTAGTCTTTAAAAACAGTCAGTGAACTACTGTAGCACTTTTAATGAAGATCTCCCGTTGTACTGATATAATCACATGCTGTGATACTTAATTGTGAATGCTGTTGCCTCAGACATGCTTTGAAATATATAAGTCACTAATCAGCCTTCAAATAGCATTTTTTAATATCCTTTGCTCACCTTGTGGCAGTAATGTACAGCAGAGACTATTTGTCGAAAGAAGTGTCTTGTCTCTCTCTCGCTTAATCGCCGCCTTTCACTGATGTAATCATACAACTCTCCTTTACTTGCATACTCCATGATGATCACAATCTTATCTTTATTTTCAAACACTGCACAGGACAAAAGAAAAGAAAAAACACCACAGTTGATTCAAAGGTTTGAAAACTGATGCTTTAAAGAGTGAAGAAGACTCAGGATGACTGAACACATCCTATATCATCACTGCAGCCTGGAGAGATGTACTGCCAACCCCACTGCAAAAAGCAAGTTCCAAAGTTAAATTTTTCCAGAGGAATATGACAACATTTTAGACCAAGAGAAGGAAGCTGAGGCTATCTTCAGTTCGATATGGCTATACAAAAGAAGCTCTTTGCCTCTATAAAATGGGGTCACTGGGTGGCAAAGTCAACTTGATCCTAATGAGGTAAGGTGGACACTTGTGCCAGCAACACCTGAATACTAACCCCCACTCTAACAGGGACTGCCTCTTACCAGTAGTCCTCTCAAGGCCAGAGGACAGAAGGAAACGGGAGCTCTTATGTCATTTGGAAAGGGTTAACAGAAGGCATAACAAACTCTGTCTTCAACGACTGGTTCATACAGGATTGCCATTTGGCTTATAATGACTGTTGGTTGGCTTTCACCTACCATCAAAATCCAACAAGTGAGTCGATGTGCATGTCCTCTTCCAGCTCAGCTCTGTGCAACGGCATGGTGGGCATGGACACTTGAGCTAGCAGTGTCTGCAGTGTCTCCGGAGCTGTACAGCTCTTATCAGTATGGCTCTGCACCCTGTCTCATGCACCCAACCCATCCTCAACTTTACTTATCTCCTGCCTCCACCGCATGTCCCACTGCATGCTGTAGATAGGTCCTTTGCCACTTGCACAGAGCCGGCAGCAATGCGTAACTCCCACGTAAGCAGCGCAAGGAACACTCATCTACTACACATCACAACTTGAACGTTCATTGGGGCTGAGGATACTCTGTGCCACATGCTGTCAAGGACTTCACTGGGAGTTACAGATAACTAAACAATTAATCTAGAAAAGCAGACTGTGAGTAGTCTCGAATTGCCATAATGCCCTGACTGCTAGATAGTTTTTCCCCTCTGACACCTAAAATCCACTGCAACCCACTGGAAACTTCCTGTACCTGCCATAAATAACCACTGCTCATATTAAGGCATGGTGATTTTCCTTTTCTCTTTATCTGTGGCAGCAGCCTGCTGAGGCTAGGTCACCCTGGCAGCAAAGCATCTGCAAATTAATGAGGTTACAGGGGTTATTACAAACGGATGCTAGCTGTGACCAGCCCTACTGGAATGATGCCTTCCTCTATCTCTTTAGCAAAGCTGAGCCAGTAGTCCTTAGTGTTTTTAAAAAAACCCAACAAAATAAACAACTTCAGCTTTTGCACTGAAATGCGAAGCTACCTCTCTCAACACGCAGATATTTGCTGCTCTTAGGCTTTGTCTCATGTCTTCTCACACCTTGTCACTCAACTGTACAAGCCAAAGCCTCTGCAGTTCCGTCTAACACCCCTGAACCCCAGCCAAACAGCTCTGATAAAAGGGAGAGCGAACAGCCAGATAAAATTGGCCGCGTACGTGTCTGCTGGCCTCACTGTACCCCGAAGCAGAGGCTCCTGCCAGTGATTACATCCTATGTGCATCCTCATTAGCAATAAACTTCGGAAACTGGAAGAGCTGTCTCTGGATGGATTATACTTACAGTATCCTCTCCAAGAATGACAGACTGATATTGTCTGGGAAAAACTGAACATGCCCTGTGTCATATAGGGAAGTGCTGTGATGTGTTACCAATAAAGCAGTAACATACACATTTGTTTCGCTAAGCTTGGAAAGGCTTGTTAGATACAGGGTTGTTTAGGAAGGCAAAAAGAAATAGTTGCAGTAAGCTGAGACAAACCACTAAAAATACTCTTATTTGATTTGAATTAAAAAAAAACAAACAAAACAAAGCAAAAAAACCAACTCACAATCCCTAACCCCCAAAAAAACAGGTGATTCAATGAGTTAGGGGTTATTATATGATGCACATATAGGTGAAGATGCCACATGGCACCACTGGTCTCAGTGGACTCTCATGGGAGTGCACACTCCAAGCAGTACCAGCTGAGGACCACCCGGAGCTCAGGGGAACATTTGCCTCACCAGAGGGGCACAGATGGGGGCGAAGGGGCTCTCGGCTCTTCCCACCCCGCTGCCCTGACCACTGATGCCTTACCAAGTGTTCGGTGCTAATGGTGATAATAACAGCAGTAACAGCCGTGCTACGATGGAGCATTCTTCCAGCCTGTGTTTGTATTAAAGTTTTGCCTTCATCACTCAGTCACGAGAGCTTTCTCAAATCATCCTTGATGTTCTGAAGTTTTAAATTCTAAAATCTAATTTTTTTGGACTAAAATTTGCCATATTAATACAAGTCCTGATCCAGACATATTTTCCTTCATTTCTACAGAAGTGACATGGAAAGCACTTGGTTTGGAGGAATGTGCATTTAAAGGTAATTCCCATCTCAAATTTTCTCTTATGCCCTCTAGGAAACTGAGATAATACCTTAAAATTGAATTTAGGAAAGCATAAATCACTGTTCCAAATTCTGAATTCTTTTCACAAAACTGCACTAGAATCAATGAGAATAGAAGCATCCCAGTAATTGGTATTCAGGTTTCAGTTTACCAGCACACTCAGGACAAACTGGCACACTCTTTTTCTTCACGAGGGAGCATTGTGAGAAGGACACTACCCTTGGACTTAGATGACATTACAGACGCCTCCTCAGCATTATCGTAGCTAAACGATTACAGAATTATACAGCAATTTATCTCTTCATCAAGGAGCAGAGGTGAATGGAGAATCTATTTTTCTTCCAGGGAAGTGGGAGGTATTTTTTTTACAACTGCATCATTTCAGTTCAGAGCACCCCTATTGTATCAGCTGAATCTCATGAGAGAGCACGCAGCTACTTTCCTGCAGAGAAGGAACTGAACAGAGGACAGAAACGTCTTAAATGAGAGCTGCCACTGAAGGATGAAGGAGTGGAAAGGCAATAGGATTTATGTCTATACACACAAATCTTAAAGAGGAATTCAGCGGTCAAAACTATCAGGCACATGACAAGGTGGCATTCTGGCAAGTCTCAGACCATCAGCCACGCACACCACGAATTTTCACAGTAGTAGTTAGGATGCCAGGCAGGCTTCATACAGACACTTCTGAATTTCCCTTCTGAGCACAGTATGAAGTTTTATAAACATATGCTCCAAGAAGGCATTGTGGCCAACGGCTGGGGGAAGAGAGGAGGGCATTAATTAAAGGCTGGATTGACTTACTGCAAATAATAATGAGGTAATAAATATACTGCCCTGTTAACACCTGGGCTGTAACCTGCAGGCTGATGACGGACGGATTGCCTCCATATAGCTTCTGGGACTGCTTGGTTCACTCTTTGTTTTTGTTGCGGATGATTTATTACCTGCCATCCTACTGCATATTCATTCCGAAACTCACCCCCGCCTAGAAGTGTGCCTCAGCCCCGGCTGCAGCTACTGCCGACGGAGAAGCACGGCTTTGGCAGGATGCTGCACCCCAGGAACATCCCGCAGCTTGCTACCGATGGGACAGCCGTGTCGTACGAGCCTGTTCCTAAACCCTAACCAAGGTCAAGGGAAGGAGGGAGGTTATGTATAACAAAGGTGGGGCTGCTCTTGCTTCTTTCAAACCATCGATACTCTGCAAACAGCTGGCCAAATAAGTGGAGAACTGTCAGTATCAACACCCAGACGTGGCAGCAGGAGAGATGGTCTGTCAATCACAAATCAAGAGATGGGGGTTGCTTAGATACGAGGCATGAGCTCCACATATTAGAGGAGAGAGCAGCAGGAGAAATGCTTGCTACAGGCTGTGTGTCATTTATTTCTGAGCCACTGTGTTTATTTCCACCACTCTGGAAGCTGAGTTATGTTGAGAGAGCTGCAGCAAGACCTTGGTGTTGTGGGAGGGCTGCTGCACTACCTCAGCCATAGCGGTCAAGTGGTGCAGGGTAGTGGTTGCAAAACAATTGTACTCCTTTGGAGACAGAGCCTGCAAGATGAAGGATTGACTTCCGAGATGGCTACGCTTCCACCTGGCCGCAGGAGAGGACAGCATTGGAGGGACAGCACTGTGAGAACACATCGGGAACCAGAAAGCAAGGACCGGGATGTACCACAAGGTCTGAGGAATGGTGTAATTGCATGCTCAGGAGATGAGCAATAGGACTGTGTTAACGTACTAAGACATGGGTCATGGCAATGTGGAGAAACAGCATTTTCCAGTGGGCTACAAGCTTGTTTGGGCTTGGTCTGTTCACCCCAAGAGCCTTAGCAGAGGCTAAGAGCAGCTCTCTACCCAAGCAGCAAATGGTGCTTAAGATGCTGTGGTCAAAGAAAGATTTCTTACGGCTTTTCTTTAAACTCCCCCCCTTAACTCTAACGTGTTTGTTTATTTTTTTTTTTAAATGACAGAAAGAAGGTTCTATATTTCCAGGCTGATAATTGAAACCAAATCTGCTGGCTTCAGAGCTCATTGAAGAAAATAAATGTGAAACTGGGAAAGAACTTCACTTCTCACTACCAAAGACATATCTGAGACAAAGTACATTTTGTAACATCAACAATCTGTCTCTTTCACAGACTGTTCTACGATAGCAATAATTCTTGGATATAATCTCTCCACTTATTTATATTTAGAGGCCATGAAATGATGAACTCAGCTTCTATCTACAGCTTTCCATTTTCCAAATAGCACTGGTTGCGTAGGGACCTCTTGCTGATCAGCACTCTTCTTTTCAACCCTACTGCTAAATTCTTCCCTTTAGCTACACCAAAGTCACCGTCACTGGAACTCACAGGGCAAGTTTGACACTGGATGAACATACTCACTATCCCTCTTAAATGCTAAGATGGACTTCACCCTAAAAGTGTCAAAATCCCACACAGGTGTGGTTTTGCAAACATCAGTCAAAAAGATTTAATAGTACATTGTACACCTGTCTATTGGGACAACTTGCTTTGGACTTACTACCAAATTCAAAAAGCAAAGCAAAGCAGAATGCTTTTGTCCTTCCTCCAAGCTTACAGGATGCTAAAGTCAGAGTGAGTGCTGAGGGGGGCATGGATTTCCCCCCCCCCCCCCCCGCAATGGACTACCTCTTTGTGGGCTGATTCCATTTGGTTTACATGTAACCCTGGGGTAAGGATTTTAGTTTGTTAGTTTAAGAGGGGCGGCCAATCTCTTCGCACTGGAACCATTTGAATTCTCCTCATGCCTTTGCTCTCTATCAGAGCAATCTCCTAAATTAGTTCCAGTATGTTGACATTCCTTCCATCTGGTGTCTTTCCATTCAGCGGTATTTTTATTACTCTCCTAACAGCCGCAGACAGAAGTACCTTTCCACTGCTACAAAATGCTCTTTTATTAAAGGTCAGCCAAATCAAAAGAACAAGCAAGTTTGTTTTTAATTTTGGAGATGCAGACTAGAATAACCTTTTCATTCAGAAAAGTCATGTATGACCCAATTACCTCACTTGTGTAATAAGGCTCGAATTATTCTTCAAAAAGACATGTGAGTATTGAAAAGTGTTTTTTACCTTAGAAATTCAGCCCGATGCGTCTTCTGTGTTCTTGACTGCTTTGAAAGTTTTACAGTCCCTTGGCCTATTTTTTATTTTGGTTTTTGTATTTATATTATTATTATTTTATGACTGTTTTTTAATAGAGCATACAGCAGACATGAAATATCCAAGGGCCAATGTAGAAAACCACGTGTATGCATATGCATAAATTTATGCATATGCTTAATTATAATTGAAGATAGAGAGATATAAAATATGTGTTTTAAAGCTAAGCTTGTCTTAAATTGTTTTCCTAAATTATGGCCTTATTCAGCCTAACTGCACCTCTTCTTAGATTAAAGGAATGATTAAGATCGTGCAATAATCATTTTAAATCAGACAGCATGCTAGAATTTACTCCCCAGTGAGGAGGTTAAATCAGAACAAGAACCATTATCCTTGCTGAGGTTGTTTCTCAGAGAATGAGACTGAGGATACGCAGGTTTTGATGGTCTACTCTTTAAAAAGGAAGGAAAAATGAGAGTTGCTAATTCAGCCACAATACCATGTTACACTAATTGTCTTTTGTTTCAGCAAAGAATACAAGAGCTAATTCCCCTTTTTTTTTTCAGTTGTGATTACAAACTGCTGTGGAACTTCAGACAAGCAAACATTTACATTGCAGTGGGAGGACTGTGTAAATGGAAGATAGAAATAAATTTCATCATTGCTTGCAATCATTTTGACATCTCAGTTGGACCTGCCAGTGATCTCACACATTTGAGTTATGTCACATCCAACAAAGTGTTGTTTAGGCGATCACCCTGAATGACAGGAAATTCATAAAGGTGGTCTATGGTAACTAAAGAGTTAAGTTTGTTTATACTTGTTTCATTACTATCTCCAGACTCTTGAAATATTACTTGATGTTCTTGGACATTATCAACTGAAAACAATGGGAATAAAGCACTCAAAGGTCAAAAGCCTACATAATGAGAGGAAATCTATTGGAAATGTGGTTAAGGAGTGTCACTGCTGAAGTACTTTCTCTCAGCTAAATAAAAAAAAAGAATCATTCCAGCTTTCCAACTTTCATCATTCTTGTTTAAAGCCCAGTCGTCCACGTGATGTTTTGAGGGACTTTTGACCTTTTCAGGTGTTTTGCACACAGAAGGGATGAAGTCATTAGGCACCAAAGTTTGTTTTGATTACGTCTGAAAACCAGGAGATAGCAGAGGCTTGGGATTGCCTCCCCAGCGCTGTCAGCCTGAGACACGTAACTCTGTTGTGCCCACGCACAAACCCGCCGACGGTGGGAGCTGCCACCTTGGTCCCCGGCTGCCTGCCCCATCCGGGGGTGCGCATCGCAGCCGATGGGGGGGACACTTGCCTGAGCTGGTGCTGCTGGGCGGGGGGACGAAGTTTGTCAGCAACGGCTTGCATCCGTGCACCTTGCCAGCTACCACCCAGGCATGTTTTTGGCAACGTGGCTGCTTTTGCTGACCACACGGTGGCTTGAATGACACAGCTCAAGGAGCCCTGCATTGGAGACAGGCCTGCATGTGTCTGAAACACCGAGCGTGCATTTGCTTTTTGTTGCATCAAGTCTGGCACAAAGTGTGAGATTGAACACGTATTTGGCAAGTAAGATGAGTGTGCTGGAACACCATACCACCACCGTTACACACTGTCAGATCTTCTTCCGTTGCCTTTGGGATTTGAAAGTACAGAAGGGCTGAACCAGTTTCCTGATTAATCAAAGCATGCAACCTAGCTCAAGTCATTGTGGACTGGTAGATACATGACAGAGAATCTCTGTGCTTTTTCTTAAGAGTACCAAAAATGCAACCTAAAAAAGAAGAAGTCCCTCTTACATGGGAAATCCATTTGTTGTGCCTTGTTGCTGTGAAGGGTCCAGCATTGTTCTAAGCATCCTGGCCTCAATCCAACAAAGCACTTCAGCACATGCTTTCCTTCAGTTACTTGTTCACGTTAATGCCATCGTGTTCCATGGGCACCAAATTGTGATCCTAGTATTTATTCATTCTTCAGGGAATATCTTCATTAAACTATTTCTACAAACATGTTAGCTAATAATCTGTTCATTTTTAAGAGCATTTTGCAAATGGGCAGACTTTTCTGTATGGTTATGCTGACCAAGAACAACTCTTCCTGCACAGAAACACTCAACATAGGCACTATATTTCACACTACAAAGACTCAAGAGCTCACTCCTGAATGTACCAAGCATAACTTCACTCTCATGATTGGTCCAACACATGTTTAAATGTTTGCAGAATCAAGCCCGATGCTCTTTCCCTGGTTTAACTTTTATAAAGTATTGCCAGATGAGATAGATTTTGCACTCAGGCTACCCCTGGAAAAATATGTTAGCTCTCAAAGGCTTTATTATCAAATCCTGGAGTTTTCAAGGCAAAAAAAGAAATAGGGCAGGGGAAGGGCGGAGGGGAGACAGACAGATGAATGGACAGAGGCATTATTCTATAAATTAAAATTTATGTGCTGAAATCAGAACACTGCTAGCAAAGCCAGCTTCATTTATCCAGTCCCTTTCAAGGAGTTTAAAGTCACTTGAAAGAGCACTTCCCTCACAGCCGCACTCGACAGATTGCCAATTACAGCCCTGCTGAGAGGATGGAATTTCTCTGGAGTCACAACTGTATGTCTGCCCTCACAGTAACGGGCAAGGTATGTGCCTTTTGATTAGGTTACAAAAAAATATCTCTAAACTGGAAAGCTTTGTTTCCACACATCTAGATTTTCTCAGTATCAAAAAAAAAGATAAGCTTGTGTTTACATCAAGTTGACAAATTCAGAGGTTAATTGCTTTTAAGCAGGCAGGTCAAAAGGATACGTAAACAAGGATCCTACTTAAGGAAAACACATGTTTGCAAATGCAATACAAAGAGCTTTCAAAGATACTACAGGGAGATACAGGATTGTCCATGCTAGGTAGATCTGTGCAACCTGGCACCTACAGAAAGCGCTGTCAGACATGCAGTGGCAGTCTGAAAACTTACAGTAAAAATTAGTGAGAAAGGAGAAAAATATCTGTGGGGTAGCTTCAGTTTAAAAGTTAAGCATCTGATCTAAGTTAGTCAGCTAGACTCTTTCTATAGCCAACAGGAGCCTCCAGTAAGTCATTTATCCCACCTATCTGAAAAAATGTCTCCCAGGAGGGAGCAAACCACCCTGTGTAGATGCTGATCTCTCTTGAGTAGAGAGGGAAACTAGACTTCTAGCGTACACCAACTGTCTAAATGTTGGATGGCTTAAATTTGGTGAGATTAAGCCCATCCCTGAGGACTGAATAACTTCAACATTTTTTGTCAGAGGATAGCAATATTATCACTCTTTATGCATCACTCAAGAGGAATAGCCATGTGTTTAAAATCCGACTTCAAGAGGATACAAATACTTCAGTCCTAGATGTAGTCCCTTAACTTCACTACAAGTACTCTTCAGCTTAAAATGAAGCACACGCTTAAGGATCCCTGAGCTCACATCCTCATCTCTGGGCAGTATGTAACTGCTCCTCTGAATTCAGCTGCACAACCACACGTCTTCCCACTGCTACAATATCTAAGTTAGAGCATTGGCTGCTAAAGGCCAAATACTGACTCTGCTTGGAAAGGTTGGATGAGCTGTATAGCTGCTATAGCTCTGCTCGACGTAACTCCTTCCAATGAACTACAGTCCAACCAAGAAGCTGACTTCCACTGCCCATCCCTTCAGGCCAGGAATTAAACATCAGAAGCCATAAAAGGCTGCTCTGCTTTCTAGAAAAAGAAAAGGAAACAAACCAGTAACAGACCGGAAAATTTCCCAGAAATGAGAGAAAAACTGCCTCCAGGTTTGTCACTGCAAAGTGCTGCTGCTGGCTGACGGACAACAAGGGGACCATAAGATCACCTGCCATAGGTGCTTGCCCTCCTGCAGACAGGACGAACCCTCCATCGTGGAGCTGGACTGGCTCTGCTGCAGAAGCACTGCTCCTCCCTCCATGGGGCCAGAGGGCAAAGTTTTGCTCCCACGGGACTTTATTGTCTGCTTCTTAAAAATGCTGTAATCTTTTTAACTTTTACGAATGTTTTAACTCAGTAAAAACTATTTAAAGTAAGGACGAGAAGGGCAATTGGTCAAAGGACCGCAGCATGCTTAATCTTTTTTCTTTCCGAGTTCCCGTGCACATTTGAAATAACTTTTGTTCCATTTGCAACCCACATGCTGACACAGCATCCCTCCCCTTTTCTGTTCCCAGATCCTGTTATGAGTTTATTCAATAAAAAGACAGATATTCATCTCTTTTCAAGTACAAGAACATGCTTTTGAATAACTCAATATGCGATACTGTAACAGTACGCCAAGCCAGCCCTTGTTTTAATCAGTCATATCAACTCTCAGAGCGAAGCTGCCATATACATATCATCACCTTGCACATTTACCTCACAGGTATGTAAATACGTAGGGCTAAATTCGGGCTGCCTGTTCTGCACATAAGGAAAGAGGTGATCCCCGGGGACAAGGCTGCCCGACCCAAGTCCCTCCAAACCTCTGGAATCCACATCCCAGGTCCACCATGCCACCGCAGGAACAGACCTCTTGGCCGGTGTCTTTTAGCACGTACCCGGCCTGAACATCCCAGCTCTAGCTCTAGCTGGGATGTTCCTTGAGGAAGGAAGGAAGGAGGAGGAGATTTTACTAGAGTGACACTCTATAAATATATAAACAAACAGGCAAATCAGGGAGGAATGCCCCTGGCTTCCTGCTCCTTGCTGTAGGACCAGGGAGCAGCTCCCAGAGGCAGGAATTAGCAGGCTTCCCAGCTGTGTCCCAGGAAGAAAGGAGTTAGAGAAGGAAGACAGGATAAGGAAACAGGAACAGGATAAGGAAACAGGAACGATAAGCCAGCGACAGACTGACAGGAAAGCGTGCAGAGGTGGATAGGAAGCAGATGCTGGGATTCAGGGGGAAAACAGCAATGGCAGAACCAACAAGACTAACTGGCAGGTAAGGGAGGACCAAAGGCCTAAAAAGCAGACAAGACTGGTCTTGTACAGTCCAGGGAAAATAAAGCATAAAAGGACTGGTTTAGAGGCTGGGGTCATAAACGGACATCAGGCTGGTGCGTGAGTGAGGGTGAAATTAAACTGAACTGTCCAACGGGAGCAAGGAGATGAGGTGATATGTGCAATGATTTCCCACCTGCCATGGACAAAGCACATAACTCACACATGAAGAAGCTCCTCCAGGCAAAGGGTTATACATCCACGAAACATTGGTGCTTCAGAGGGAAGGTAGTGCTCAAAACAATCTCTTTGGTAAGGGATCGGTTACACTAGGAGTAGGGGCTTGTTTGGTGCATGATCTCAAGAAACATGAATATCAGGTCTGCAAGAACGTAACAGAGCAGTCAGGGAAGAGAATCGCATTCACTAACCTTCATATATGGTGATGATATGAGGGTGGCTGAGGGATGACATGATCTCAATCTCCCGTCTGATGTGAACCATATCTTGTTCATCCTTAATTTTGTCCTTACGAATGGATTTTATTGCAACCTATAAATTCAGGAAATCAAGCATTATTCTTGGAACTGAACAGATGCACATAATCCATTAAGGAGAGTTCAAAAAATAAATACAGATGTTAGATGTTGGCAGGACATGGAATGACCAAAACAAAGCTTTAAAATACAATCCTCCATGCCCCAGCTCCTACATTTTATAGCAATAAATACACTCTCATTACAGTAATGGGTGACATGAAGTTTTAGGGTCTTCAGGTCTTAGGACTTCACTGAGAGGGAACACAGCATCTTTTGGAAGGATCTCTGTGTTAGCCTAAGTACTCTCCATCTGAGGCAAATGGCAAAACTCCCAAAAGATTTCGATGGCAAGTACATTTGCTTAGACATGATTGCATCTGACAATTTCAAATAGAAGCTTTGGAGACAATTTCTCTGAAATACGGTTGAGATCTCTGATAGGGAATCCAGGGTGCTGATTACCACATTTATATTTGCCCACATTAATACACAGAGTATCACATTAACACGGGTTGTTCCACAGTTCTCTAAAGCAGGCAAATTGCTCAGGAGTTAGGACTTATTTAAAAATCAGAAGAAATAAATCTTTGAAATTCACATCTAAACTCGTCCTCATATAAACCCAAGGCTTTCAGGCCCTACACGGCACTTATGCAATCACTGCAAAACCATATCCTTCCTGCATCCTTCCTCAATCAGCAACCTTTTTTCAAGCACATCGTGTGACTGGGTATCTTTCCAAAAGGCAGGGTGGGAACAGAGGAAGTGATAGCTGAACTTGCAATATAAATTCAAATTATAGCAGCCCTTGTGAGTGTGTGTATGTGTGTTGCCTGTGAAAAAAGGGCTTATCTGAACAACGCCATAAATAATCACCGAGGTCAGCTCATGCCCTAGGAGAAATGCAGAAGCCAACAATGGAGAGAAGCTGGTGGGAGAGGGAAGGTGAGGGCATTGTGCATACTGAATGGCAGCACAGCCTTTATTATACTCAATATTTACCCTGCTTTATTTTTGTAAGTCAGAGTTCAAGGAATAAATTACCAGCTACTTTAAAATCAACAATACGTCTTTGAAAAACATCACTGACCTGCTGAGATGACCACCCTTTTATGGGTAAACAAAACTTTTGTCATTCTATGCAGCCAACTACTGGGGGCCTCTCCTGGGAAAACATTTGTAAATCTGTGATTTATGTGATTTCCCTAGTTCCTTCAGAAAAAAATAATTTCACTGCCTACTTCAGTAATTGCAAGTGGCATGACCAGTATTGTTTTCATTATATGATGTAGCATCAAGGATATTGAAGAAAGAAGGGAAAAACTTACAATATTATAAAATTGAAATGTACCTAAACAGGAGCTAGTTTAAAGGATCAGGTTTCCTACAAAGCCTTCAACTCTGAAAAGCAACATTGTTCAAAAAAGCATTAAGCACATGCCCCATCCCCTCGAATTCCCAAAGATTTCAACACATGCTTAAAATTAAGCTCACGCTCAAGTGCTACCCTACTTTGGGACAGCAGAACAAAAAGCAAAACTCAAGGGACAAACTGATTTCCATGTTAAAACCAAAACAGTTCTTTTCTTCCTCTTGACCCAGACATTTGGGATAGAGATTTTAAAAGCAACAATGTAACTATGGTCTTATCTACAGGGCACCTATTTCTAGAAAAGGTAATACAACAGATCTTAATTGAATGAGTGATCAAGATAATGTCCAAGTAATTCTAGAGATGGAGAAAGCAACTAACACTAAAGATGAGGTTGGATCTGTCCCCCTTCCCATGTTTGCACTGGGACAGCCTGCAAATGCAAATACACCATGTATACAAGAAGGATGTGGGTGGCTCTTGGAGCAGCATGTGCATTCCTGCAAGAAATAAATATAGACATGGGTAAAAACACATTTTTTATTAAAAGACAGTCTTGTACTTGGCTCTGAGGAAGAATTTAAGAAGGGTTTCATTGTCAAATATACAACGGGGAGCAAATTCTTCACCATTCTTGGCTGGTAAAGTAATAACGGCACCCCAGAGGGCATGCCAATCTCCTACTAACTTGACTCTGTGCTTCACAGACAGGACTTTTGTACGTCTATACATAATTACTGCAAATGGCCTCCATGGAATAACTGCATATATGAAAACATATATTTTTAGATACAAAAATGCAAATGTGATTGAAAAGCGGGGCGGCACTCTGTAAATTAATGTTTGGATTAATCTTCAAATGCAAACAGATGTGTTGCCTGGGAACATATTTTTCAACAGGACCAGAGAGTTTACAGTCTCACAACCCGCGTTGAAAAGTGGTTAAGGCATCTAGGAGCCTTAATTTATAAAGGCTATTCCTAAAAGTTTAACCAAATTCTGAAGATAGTACTCAAGCTCTCCTGAAAACATCACTTCCCAGTTGCAGGGGTAGAATTCAGCAGCCCAGCCGAAGTACTTGGGATTTTGTCAGTGACATCCAGGCTGCGAGATCTCATCCCAACATAAGGAAAGAACGCATGCTGAACGCATCTCTCGGATTTTAACATTAACGACTTTCTCTTCCCTCCCTCAGCTACTTCAGATCACAGTGACCGGCACCTGGAAACAAGGAAAGACAATCGGCAGGTGTGAACTACCTTAAGTTCAGCAAATGTCGATGGAGCCAGGGCAGCTGGCTCCTGCGAAGCTTCCACCTGCCCACGCTCAGACCATCCCCTGCAACCCTGACAAACAGCAAAAGTGCTGTGGAAGAGGCAATACCCCTTAACCAGGGCACAGTACATTACCAGTACTAGCCCTTCATATTGGAGCAAGGCTTCAGACGCTCACACATACTAATGAAATAATATCACTGTCTATTTGCATAGCACACGAGCACGCTCAAAGCAGAGTGCAGCCATTTATTAATTAAACCTTGGGAGGCAAGTGGTGAAGCAGCACTATTCATCCACTTTTAGGAGATGAGGAAATCGAAACGGAAAGCTGACATGACTCCTAAAGGAAACAAGGACAGTAGCATCTCAGAAATCGCTGCCTGCCTCTCCCTCACAAACTGTGCAACCCACCACAGGACTGCCTTGCTCAACAAACCATCTGATTATTGAAGGCTGATTTCTGATACCCTTCCCCATGTTCAACTGCTATTTTTCCCCTCAAAAAGAACCTTGGGGAAGTGAAAGGTTCGAAGGCATCTCAACAAATACTTTTTACCCCACGCTGTCTGCCTGGCAGCCTGCACAATCCCCAAGTGGATAGGCTCCACATCTCAAAGGCTATCAAGAGTGCACAGCCTTGCTGGTGACCTGGTCCGAAAGGCCAAAGAGCAAGCGATCGCTGTCAGCGGACTGTCACCGTCAGATGTGGCATCCCAAAGCAGGATTAGCAGAGCAGCGGGACAGCATTCGTTCCAGCTCTTCTCTCCCCCAAGAAAGGGATTTCTGCCAGTCAAGCGTCTTTCACCTGCATCAGTCTGCTCAGACCATGTCAGCAAGGGCACTTGGGCTTAAATCTACTGATGTGAAAAAAACAACACAAACAAGAAAGCAGTCCAGTTTTGGGGTTTTTTTTAGTATTTCATGGAAACGTTACAAGTTATGATCACATTTTAGGTATTTATTATATATTTTATTGTTTTCATCTCTCTGAGCAAAATAAGATCCCTCGCTGTTCAGGCTCTAAATAAAGTCTCTCTTCCAGGTATTCTAAAATATCAATAATGGAATTTCTTTCATGAAATGTATTTTACTCGGAAATATATTCCAGAAAATACATTTTCAAAGCGTGCTTATGCTTTTAACACCAGACAGAGCTGGCTCCATTTTTCAAAACTGCACTTATAGGACTGCTGCCAGATACAGTACATGATGAACCTGAAGAACTTAAGCCTAATAAAGAAATAATCTCAATTGAGAAATACCTTATGAAAGAACTTGTTTGTTCATTCTTTAGGTCCTTTTCTTTCTTGTTTGCCTGCCTCCTTACTTTCCTTGCTTTCTCTGAAAGCAACAGCTTGACTGTGTACAACATCAATATTTATTAAGGGTCACAGCCTATGAATCAAGAGTAGGGCAAACGCAACATGCTTTTTTACATCAGCCACATTAACTACTCCAAATATTCCAGCTCAAGATCTGCAGAGAAAGTGCTGTTAGTCCCTTCGGTACTCTCAGAAACACTGTACTTATACCTCTACCACACTTTCTCAATATATTTTACTGGTTTTAAGACTTAGATAATTTAATTATAGTATTTTTAGTAACTTTACTAGTGGAGGAATTTGTATTTTTCCTAGCTTCTTGTCTTAATGACAATTTCAGATAACTCCAAGACCTTCCACTCAGACAGAGTAACATATCAGATTCTTAATAATGAAATCTAAAGCCTCTCACCCCAACAAAACAGGTTCAAGTTCACCCAAAGCCCCTATAGACACGGTATCCAACCTGGCAAAACACTTTAGCACATGCTTGACTTCACACATGTGAGCAGGCCACTGACTTTTGTGGGATAGCTCACACATATAAAGTTAAATATATGCATAAGCACCAAGGTCACAGCTCAAAACTAGGCCATGTGATGGTCCCTCTGGGGATCAATGCTGGCTGTACGCACCAGGAACACCCTCGGTATCTCTTCAGTAGCTCTGATGGCAACATGGTCCCCTACGCAGGGTTAGAGGGGGAGAAAAGAGCACCAGAGATGGACTGAAACCAGTTCTGGTACCAGCCTCTGCTCAGAAGCAGGCGGAGAGAATACCCTCTCCAAAACGTATGGCACAGGGGAGAGAAAGCAGGGGGTTGTGTACCTCCAATATTGCCAGGCATTCCCAAACAGCTCTACAGGAGCACAGTCCCTGCTCCACCGCTGCTCTGCCTTCCAGAAGCAGATAGGAAAGAGGGAGCAGAGCTTTTGGCTTCCCATCCCTCCGTGAGTCAGCTTGCAGAGTTTGCTGGGCAGGACACACGGAGAAGTAAGCCGCTCTCTTCAAGGCTGCAATAAATTACCTGTCTCCATTAGCTGCAAAGAGGATTTATACTCACTCTCTGAACTGGTGTAGAGGGATTATTAAATATTTTGCAACACAGTATGCTTCTTTGCTTTTGTTTGGTACAAATAACTTGAATTGAACTATAAATACTTCAAAAAGATGACGGTTGCAAAGGTTTCTGTACATTCAGTCCTATCTGTAAGAGAAAATTCTCTCCTCCTTTACAAGCTTCTTGGCTGCTGGGCAGAGCAAAACGGGTGGAATTTTCTTTTTACAGAGGCAGATCAAGACCATCACATACAGAAAAACATCTCAAAGTCTAAACATCTGGCAAAGGGCATGGCAGGCAGTAGGTGCCCATTTCCCTATCAAATCTCCATGTCTGCTGAGTCACTTCTAGCATCATTTATGGGATAAGCAACAAAGCTTTACTTTCATCAAAGAATAAAGCTATTTCTTTTGATTTCAGGAAGTCGGCTCATGTGTTTGTTTTCATCTAATGAACCTACATTTGCCTCATTTCCAGCCAAAATGTATGAATATAAACAAAGGTAGAATTAGTCACAGTGCAGAAAGTCACAGATTTTTAAGTCGGCTAGTGCTGTCGCCAAGGCTGACCACCTGAATGCCACAAACCACTGAACCTTCCCCAGCAATTTCTGCATGCAGTACATTCAGTCCCATTGAAAACAATCTTCCACTCTTTATTATCTATCAAGGCTATTTTTAGGACCGTGGTGAGATACGAACAAACTGCTTTTTTCCACCGTGGGGGCTGTGACTTTTAAGCTGGTTCCAGCACTTGTGCATACCACCCGTGCTCGAGCAAATTCCAATGGGCTCTTGCAATACTATTGTGGAGAGTCATAAAAATGACATCAGGACAGAGAGCGCAGTCCTCCGAGAAAGGGAAACCAGCTTGCTGCCACCGAGAGGTACGTTCGAAATGCAGCTTAGAGAAAATTATTATTAAAAACTATTTTCTTTGGGTGGAGAGGGAGGGGAGGGTTAAACACACATAAACCTCTCCTTTCCAAAAGCTGTGAACTGAGGCCATCCCCACCCAGCAACGGGAAGTGGGTGAGCCCAGTCGGTTTCACAGCTCTGCTTCCTTTCTTTGAGACTCCGAGGTGGGAATTGCAACGCACCAAGTGCCAACAGGGGCGGGGAGGTAAAGAATAGGTGGATCAACCAGGGGGGAAGAGAAAGGGAGAGCAGAGGATGTTTGGGGGTGTGGAGAGAAAAGGCACATTGTTCTTTCTCCAGCTCCACAGAGCTGAGCAAGAAAGAATAAAGTCTGGCACCATATTATGTTTTTTTTCCAGGGGAGTCTCTGCCTATGGCTCTTGGCCCAGACACCACCAACACAAGAGGAAGAGAAACAAAGCTATGAAATTGGGTGGTCCCTGAGGTTGCTGCAATCAAATGATAAGGAGGGGGATGCTGATAATGCAGTTGCATTGAAATGGCACTTCCAGAGGTTACACAAAGGAGAGAAAGGAAAGGCAGGGGACAGGCTGAATAACTGTCTATCTGGCCTCTGAACCTTCCAGGTGGGAAGAAAGAGCCATGGACGGATATCCCTACAGGGAAGCCAAGCATCCAAAGGGTTCTACAAAGGCATTCTCATGCAGACTTCTTCTTGTAAGCCTCTTCCCACATGAGTATATCTTTGCTGTGTCCATTTGGTGGAAAAAAAAAAAGCTTTCTGGAGACTCCAATCCCAGGCCAAATGCAGTAATAAAGAGCATCATGCAGGACGTGCAATTCCAAGAAGCAGCTTCTGCACGGTCACAGAAAACACTTCATGCACTCACTGAAAAGTTGGACAAAAGGCCACTGTGAGTTGAAGCAAAATTAGTGCCTGGCGTGGTGCATTTTGCTAACACATCTCCGAGAGCTCTCTGTTTCAGAGAAAGAGTAAGGTTGACACAATGCCATTGTTCTGGAGATTGTTACTTTTCAGATCCTAAAAGCCAGATCATCTCCATGGTGACACTGCCTGGGAGACAAGCATGCAACAGAATCCTCATTAATTATTTATCAACGGCCCAACTCTATCGTTTGATATGTTGGCAAACTCTGCAGTAATCAGGAGAGTTGCCTGAAGCGGTAACCGGTGCCATCTGCACGCAGTGAGACTCTGCTGATTTAAATCTCAGGGCTTCTGCCCATTACTCTGTTCCATTGCATGTTTGTTCGTGTCATGGACTTTACCAAAGACAAAACGCTGTTATTGTTGTCGCGAGCCAGCAGCTGCACACATAAAGGGCGAGGATGCACGTGCCACGATGCACCTTTCAAGTTCATTTGCTTTTAAGAGGCGAGGGTATTTTTTACAGCTGCCTCGCTCTGTATGGTAAAAGCATACAGCAAACATCTGTGCCTCTCTGCTTCATTCCCCTCTTCCCAATGCATCACATAAAAAAGATTATATTTCTAAAAACCAAAGCTGATTTACTGCCACCCTATCACTCACTACCTGTAGAGAAACTCACTCCTACACCAAGGCAGTAGAAGTCCCCAGTCAGTGTAATAAATGTTATATCAAAATTCTATTTGCATAAGCTGAGACACAATGTGCCAGTGCCTCTTGGAGAACCAGGGTACGGCTACCTCAGGTTTAATATTCCTTTTCTGATTCTGCTGGACGTAGTTGCTCTTATCATATCATAAATGATGATTCATCAAGTGAAGAGGAATTAACTAATCACAAACACTAGGCAAGGGGGTTATATCTTCCTTCTAGTTCCCCCTTTATTCACAGAGAAAAATGCCTGTGGAACAAAGTTTTAATGAGCAGTAGAAGGCACCAGATGAACACATTTATGCTGTACATATACAAAGTGGGTGCCAGGAGGAACACGTACAACACCCTTCCTCCACTTCTTTCCTCACCCCCGCATACGGTGCCTGTTAACAGGATTTGTGAGTGCATTTCCTGAGTAACCAGTGCCTTACTGGAAAATTTACATCCCTTCATTGTCTGGTACCCGCTATCCTCAGCTATGTATATGAAGCCTGGCATATTTACACTGTGCATCTTCTGACAAATTTACCTAGCAGACCTCTCTTCATTTAATGCTGAGAATCCTGGCTTCAAGTCATCCTTAGCACCAGATGGATCTTACATCTCTGTATTAATCATTTCAGGACTGATTTACCACTAGGAATAAAAAAAAAAAAAGTATTCATCTGGTTTAGCATAGATCTGATTTCCAATAGCATTTAAAAACACAAGCTAGCAACCTGGTTATTGATTTTTCATAGTGAGGTAGTGAATCTTGAAAACAAGAGGGAAGAAGGGAGGGCTGCAGAATTCAGAAATGGGCAGTCCACTGCTATATGTCAGAAACCTACCAAAAACCTTCTCCCTTCCCAAAATAAAAGGTTTTCATACAGCATTACTGAAGTTCCAAGTCATAGGACTGTTCAGTTTTAGAAGATCCTACAAGTAATCACCATCCCTAGCAATAACAAAGTGTTTCCCATAGTGCTGCCTCAAGTTGCCCCTTCTCACCCCTCCCCGCTGTCCCAATAGCATGCTACCGCAGATCTGCATCCACTTCAATCCTCCCTGATCCACAGTGAATCGAATTTGCCCTGGTAGCAGCAGAGGTTGCAAAGGATTTGCTGAACAACGGAGATCTGACAAGATGAGGTTTAGTAAAGATGTTTGTAGCCATGGCCTGCCAGGATTGGAGTCCAAGGCTGGCAACCTGGGAGAGACCCTGTCACGTGCAGACGTCACCTTCCGTAAGAGTGGGACTGCTTACGTTTTTCCTAATTCACTTCTAAATGTAACTCCATATCCTTCTGAATATCCAAAAATATAATATCTAATACTTTAAAATGTTTGTAACTCAGCCTGCAAAAAAAAGAGGCTTATGATCAAATTCTGAAGGAATTAAAAAAAGACCAAAAAAAATGGCCGAGTTGAAGTTTTGGGGCTGTCATGCACAGATCGATGGAAGACCATCTCTCTTCCAAAGTCTAATAACTCATAAATATCCCATCCAACTACCTTCAAGCTTTCAAGGGAAGTTCATGTTTTGGCACATAAGAAATTATATCTGGAAAGAAACTGGGGTAGGGGATTTCCCCAAGGCAATGGAGGTTCATAACTGTAATTAAAAGAAAAAAAAATGCTTTATAACCTCAACTATGGATCGTTCCTCCTTAATAGATGTTAACCAGCACTGAATGCCACATTTACTGAAAAGATGAAAACTGCATTTACAGTTAACTTCTGGTGAAGTTGCCAAGCAGATGTTTATTTTTGGCTTCCACATTTACTAAAGCCAAATGCTACACTGAATTGGGATTTCACAAAGTCTAACTGCTTTTCTTCCAGGTTACAATTTTGTTGGAACCAAAAGGGAAAAAAAAAAGGAGGGGAAGAAAAGGCAGGGAAAAAAAGCTGACTTCACTTTTAAGTAGGAAAAAACCTGGTAGCATCCGTTTCTATCATGTCTGTTTATATCATAGTTTAAATAAGGTTAGAATTGTGCAATCATTATTGATCAACTTCCAAAGGCAGCACAGCTCCATCCAGCACATGTGCAAAAGAGGAAAAGTCACTGGAAGCGAATCCTGT
Organism: Haliaeetus albicilla; assembly: GCF_947461875.1. Classification (NCBI taxonomy): domain Eukaryota; kingdom Metazoa; phylum Chordata; class Aves; order Accipitriformes; family Accipitridae; genus Haliaeetus; species Haliaeetus albicilla. Next base: position 5,438,309 of record NC_091501.1, on the reverse strand, counting down.
GTCAGTCACTCTTTTAACTTCTGCAAGTCTGTGCGCAGACTGTTTAGCACTAATTAAATTACTGGCAAGTCAGGTTAAAGAGGAGTGAAAGAATTCACAAGCCCCAAGTTTACTGTTCTCAGTGTTACATGGGTATTACAGATTCCCCCTCCAAAAACTGGAAGATAGATTTCACATTAATTTTGAGGCCTGATCTCACAGCTACCACAGCTGCTGATGTAATGCAAAATGCTAACCTGGGGCAGCAGAGAGGGACTTTAATTCAATGTTGTTTTTTCATTGTGAATAAGCAGTGAACCACACTGAAGTAATCCTCCGAAGCAGGAGTGCACACTGTTCAAGGCACCAATTTGGGGATGAAATGCAAAACCAAGATCCTGGCTACTTCATTAGAAAAAGCCCTTTATGACTTTCTTAAGAAGAGAGGTATAAAGCCCTGGTGCCTGGATCTAGTTCCAGTTTGAATATGACACAGTCTCCTGTAATTCCTCCCAGTAATTTAAATTGGAAATGCAGTTATTCACACCCTCTAAGCAACTGCTGCAAACTATTGCAATGTGCTGTTAAATAATTGCTAAATAATGGTAACCTCAGCAGTTACCAGAGTCTCTAAAGTGATTTTGCACATGTTTAGGTGAAAGGTGCTATATCAGTGCAAGGCTGTAATTCACATTAAACAAGGAAGGGGGTGGGACATTGTTTAAACTCTTTCTTAGAACTAGTTTTTTCCAAGAAGCCAACTGACAGCACATTTTCATTCATTGGTACGTTCTGCTTGAGGAAGTTGTGGGTAAATAAACATAACTTGGATTATTGTCTCTCTTTAACTAAAGTTTCTGTGAGTTCAGGGAAGCCTTGGAACCACTGAGAACTTTGCACATCTTTACAATGCCTCTTCTCCCACAAATGTGAAGTCACCTGGTATTGTGTGGATCCTTTAATTTTGCTCTCCTGGTTCTGCAGTCCTTCAAAGAAAAAAGGAAGTGCTATTTCACCATGAGAATCACAATAGTACAAGGAAAACTTGGGAAGAGTCTTTCTTCTTTTGAAGAAATGTCAGGCACCGTGACGCTCATTAACACCCAACACCATACTGCTTGACCCCTCAAATTCCTAATTAACCCAGTGGAATTTTGAAGTGTGGAGAGATTTTAAGTTGAGTTTATACAGTTTAGGCTTTTGATTTGTCCTGGTTTTGGCTGGGATAGAGAATTTTCTTTCTAGTAACTGGTATAGTGTTATGTTTTGGATTTAGTATGAGAATAATGTTGGTAACACACTGATGTTTGCTAAGTAGTTTTTATACTAAGTCAAGGATTTTTCAGCTTCTCATGCCCAGCCAGCAAGAAGGCTGGAGGGGCACAAGGAGTTGGGAGGGGACACAGCCAGGGCAGCTGACCCAAACTGGCCAAAGGGGTATTCCGTACCATGGGACATCATGTCCAGTATCTAAACTGGGGGGAGTTGGCTGGGGGGGGAGGGGGGGGGAGTTGGATCACTGCTTGGGAACTAACTGGGCATCGGTCGGTGAGTGGTGAGCAACTGCACTGCGCATCACTTGTTTTGTATATTGTAATTCTTTTATTATTCTTATTGTTATTACTATTTTCTTCCTTTCTGTCCTATTAAACTCTCTTTATCTCAACCCACAAGTTTTGCTTGGTTTTTTGGTTGTTTTTTTTTTTATTCTCTCCCCCATCCCACTGGGTAGGGGAGAGCGAGCAAGCGGCTGCATGGTGCTTAGTTGCTGGCTGGGGTTAAGTCATGACAGGATTAACATCAATGAGCAGGGATTCATTGCACAAGGATGGTGGGCCACAGAGATTATATTGTGGAAGGCACACAGATGTGTGTAAACGACACAGTTGGAAGGGTTAACGACACAGAACTGTCAGAAGCACCTATATCTAGTATATTTTTCTAAATTGATCTAAGGTGGATCAAAATATAAATGCACTTCCTGGTGGGAATCTAGTGAAGCATAAACCCACATCCTATCTAGAAAAATACTCTTGGAAAACAAAAAGATTGGCAATCGTGTGTATCAAAGCCTCACCCAGGTTATTTTGCTCCAGGGCTTGCAGATCACTTTGCAATATTAAATTTGTTTTTGTAAAAGCACTGCTTCAGTATTACATTGTTCTGCCTGGACATTACCTATTTAATGGTCCCTTTTTGGAAGGGACCGTCCTAGAATTTATGAGGGAACGTGGTGGAATTGCTACAGAGGGAGGAAAGGAGTTTGCTAACATTTCTTCCCCATCCGTCTCTGATTTCGGAGAAATATTTATACCCCTGAAGGTAGGGGAACCTCCTGTTGTTCCCTTCTATTTATTGAAAGTAAATTACCAGGGCCACCCTAATGGCTCAGTGGAGAGACTAACACAGGAACAGGAACACTCTTGCTCCCCGTGGCCAGCTGGGCTTCGAATAGACGTGAGAGGGTAAGGAGTGAATTACGCTTTCCTACAATTAAGTGGCTGGTGATCAAGCAATTTTGCAGCCTTAAACGCATAATTCTAGCTTTCCCTGCTAGAAGAGGAGTTCACAACTGCAGACAGTTGTTACAAGTAGTTATGAGGAGGGTTAACTTTGGAGGGGAGAAACAGCAAAGCAATTTTTTTCTAGATGGAAAGCTTTTGGCAAAGAACTGCCCCAGACCCTGTGATCTCCAGGACTGTTGCCCCCTTCTTCAACACGCACAAACACCTTTTTTGGCATGTGTTTTGGCCAGTCAGTTGAACAAGGGAGAGTTAGCACTCAGATTTCTGGGATCCCCTTGCCAAAAGCTAAGCTGTTAGGTAGTGCAACAGCAGCAGCGCAGGCTTCCCACTTCACCCTGCCAGTGACCTTCACACAGACTTGGACATACCACCTTCCTCAGAGTGAGGAGCAATTCCCTCTCATGCTGCTCGGTCCAGAAATTCATCTCAGCAAATACCACAAATCATGTCAGACCGAGCAGGACTATTAAAGCAGTGCTGCGCAATGTGAATTGCTGTCCACAAGGGACTGGAGCAAGAGACTGCCTAACCCACTTTGTTTAACTTTTTACTTAAACAATCCTGAAAGGGGAAGCTGCATTGCTACTCTGGAAATTACAACTTTAATCTCATTTGAGCCACACATTCCTCAGTTAAACTGCAGAAATAATTTAAGAACCGACTCCCAAATAAGACATTTTTCAACATTTCCTACATTTCCTGGAAATATATTACCTCTGATGCTGTGAAGTAAAAGCAGGCTTATTAATTTAACCAGGTTAAAGTTCTTCCGGTAGCCCCAATAAACTCTAATGTCAGGCTAATTACATGCATTTCACCAGTTTTGCGTTTTCACATTCCTCAAAGCAGCAACATGCAACACCACTGTAACACTGATCATTTCCAACTCAATCCCACAAAACATTTGCACATATTGCATTCATCGCTCACTCGCGCTGCATTGCCTGTGGCAGGAATCAATAGTGCTTCATTGAAAATAAAGCAAGCTTCGTTTCCCCTTAACAGTAACGGCTTCCTCAAGTTTGCTTTAATGCGCATGCCACAGCTCAGAGGTGCCAACATTTTCTGGGTTGTTTAAACATCGTTTAGAGTTTTGCTGGGCAGATAAGAAGAATAACTTGAGTGTACAGTAAAACAAAGAGATAGCTGTTTGTGCCAAACATTCAGTTTATGGCAATACTTCATAGGAATTACTCCCCATAACAACTGAACTGTCATATCCTACAACTACATCCCAGGCAACCTCCCAGCTGAGCTCACTACGGCTGCTGTCTGATGTGCTCTACATACAAACACCCAGAACTACCCAGATGTTCTCTATGTAAAACATTTGGTTTGAAACATGCAGCGCTTCTTTCCAAAAAGCCATTACATTTGTTTAATGGACTCACACAGTTCAACTAAAATATCCTGGAGCAGACATTTGACTGCAACTCTACTCTACAAGCCCCATCTGCAAAAAGAAAAGAAAGAAAGAAAAAGTAAATGAGAATGCTTTACATGATTTACGCTGTCTTTATGATCAGCCAGTTCATAAAATACAAGCTCTGCTCTACAGACAATAACACAAATCACTTTCAAGTGTACTGTTTAGTCCTTGCCTGTGTTAAACAAATATTTCAATTGAAACAAAGGGCCGAACTCTACTCTTCAGTTTACAACACTGTTAATGTAACTGAGAGCAGCATTTTACCCACGGACATCACAGGGGATGCAATTTTTTTGTTTTACGCTTGGAGTGAGTGAGTAATGACATCCAATAATGATAGCCAGTTACATTCACTGCTGCAGAGTTTTCCTTTCATCCAAGAAAAGCTGGAAGGAGGTTAAAGTACAGCATGAAATCCTTCTCCCTGATGAATTCCTCGCGAGCAGTGAGCAACCCACAATGAGGCATTTCACAGGTCCCATTAGACCACATTTTCATCATGAAACGCCAGACAGGATGGGAGAATACATTTGTTTTATCAAAACAGAGAGGCGGGTAGAAAACTCTCCAACTGTACACAGAAAAAAACCCTGTTGTTGAAAAAGACAGCTAGTTCCTGGCCTGGATGTAAATGCACTGCACGGTCTAGCTGAAGGCCCTTGTTCCTCCCAGGTTGTGAGGACACAACGGTGACCAAGTGGTACCAACTGGTCATCAGCAGCGGTACGCAGTAGCGACCAGGCTCCAAGACACAAGAGCTAGCAGGCTTTTGACAAATTGGCACCATCCCTTCAAAGTTTGCCTACAGCCATGAAAGAGGACATTCACTTCACGAACGACCTTCTTGAGATGGTTACACCCATCGGCCCAGCGCTGGAGCTGTGGTCGACCTCAGCTCTCCCCACGGCTCTGCCACAGACTTTCCCAATGAACCTCGGGGAAACCCCTCACCCCCTGGGTGCCCGAAACAGAGCCGTGACAACCGGCTCCTACAGGGCACGGAGCTTAAACCCACAGATCATCCTTTCGTTATTTCACCTCATTTCGGCACCCCGAAGAGAATAAACGTGACAAGGAAAGGAGCGTGAAGGACGCTACGCCTCACATATAGGCCTGCTTAAAAATGTGCCTTCCCGAGAGGGCAATGTGGACGCCTCTCAGTTGTATCCCCACACAGGTCAGCTAAGCCCGTATCGCCTCCAGCAGGTATTTTACTGCCATTTTCATCTTGCGCCGGAGCACAGCTTTCTCACGCTCCAGGCCACACGGCATTAGAACGTGCACCAGCTGGGAAGGTTGCGGGCTCCCCTCTTCTCCTCCCAAAGGCTTTTCTTTCCCCCATGCCAAAACAACGACCCGCAGCATGGCCCTGCTGAAACCGCCGCCGAGCACGGCGCTGCACCGGCCACCTCAGGGACTGGCTGGCCTTTGCTTCTCCTTCCTGAGCCAAACTCCACTGGGGAAGCGATGAGATTTGATTTGCACAGAGTGCGATGGCAAAAAGATGCAAATAAATGACAGCTCTAAACACGTGCCTCGGGAGCTGTTTTTTTAAAAAAAAAAAGCTTCTCTGTCTTCCCGTCAAACGTGTGTGCAAAAGACTTAATCTTTTTGCATCAATGACAAAAACTGCAACAAAATACCGTTTAAGAAAAAGGAACATTTGTTTAGTTACCCCATGGCTCAAACAGGTATTTTTATCCAACCCTCATCGCTACCTTTTGTGATCAAAAAAATATTCACACTCTCTTTTAAATAACACTTGTACCTCAAAAAGAAGGAGATACCATTCACCATCAGGCATTCCGTGGAGATTAGAAATTGTAGCAGAGATGAAATGCCTTTCTGTGTACAGGAAACATGATACGGAGGCTTTGAGATCTCCACCGACAGCAGGACCCGAATCTTTCTGATCTACCCATGAATGGCTAAATTTAGTCTCCAAACTTGGCATGGTATTTTTTCACAGGAACAATGGATTTCTTTTTTTTTTTTAAGCCTAATATCCCTTAACTAGTGTCTTTATTCCAAGGCAGTAGTGCTCAAGCCCAAATACGCTGATTCAGCTCCTCGGCACAGCAAGACATTAGGATAATTGCAAGTCCCTCAAGCCGCCAGACCTCAGAACAAAGACACTCGGCTCCTCCAGCCTCTCTGCTTAAGTCGTCCCACATGCCGGCCGCTGGGCCAGGGCAGCCGAGGGGCTCTGGGATTACCACAGGCCGACGTCCCCGGGGAAGGCGAGGCATCAGGGACGGAGCAGCCCGCCCAGCACCGATGCTTCCTCACAGAGGCAGCCAGCCCCACACGAGGCATAAAAGACAACCGCCCCCCTTCACCAGGGCGGCATTCCTGGGGACCCAAGGGCAAAGGGCCTTGGGCGCCATGTTGGAGGTGTGGCGGAGGTGAGGCGGGAAACGCCAGCAGGGAAAGGGGAAGGCCAAGGAGGCACCCAGAAATTAACAGTTACATTGGCCATATGCTAACCTAAGCAACCTCAGCTATCTTCTTAATACTTACAAACCACAAGACCTGCGTTTATTTTGTGATTTTGCATTCACCTACAACCGGCCGGGATGGTTTCGAACATGCCAGCCATGCCAACCCCTTTTCCCATAGCTGCTGTGTGGCTGTTTGTGGGGTTTTTTTTTAAATGAAGGGAACCACCCATTTAAGTATTTTATTATTTTCCTCCATCGGTAAGAACAGAGCCTTAAAAAATTCACACTTGAGCAAGACCCAGGACTTGCATCCTGTCATGGGCCAGTGGCAGCTTTTAAGGACTGATGTCCTGTAAGCCACCAGAGCTAGAAGAAAATCCCATCTGCCTTTGGAGAGTTAGGGAACACTAAGCATTTATACCACGCAATAGTTTAACAGACCGAATTGAGGGCTGGTCCATAGTCTTTAGTTCAAAATATAAAAAATACTGAGCTCAGATGAGAGTACTAAAACAGCGCAAGAGGAAGGGACGGCTACAATCCTCCACCCTCCCCTCTTTGCAACATGCAGCAAAGGTTACGGGAGGGCCTCTGCATCTATTGAACATCTGGCATTTTTGGTGTGGGTCCAGGATGTTTGATGGGTATGGCCAGACACCGTGCGCTCACGGAGTATCTCACCCAGCCCCCTAGTGTTCAAAGGTCTAGGATCCCCTAATTTATACAACATACTATGTTGCCTGTGAAGACATGGTGATAAATATATTCTGTTTAAAAGCAGATACTTCTCAAATCATAACTTGCAGATGCTCAAAGTCTTTCATGTGGGTAAGACAAATGAGAGCCATAGAGACTGATTTTGTAGCCAGGGAGTACAGGAAGCAACAGCAGGAGAACACTATTGAAAGCCTGGATACACTTATGGCTTTAATGAATTGGTCATCAAATATAACAACGCACATGTGCAGTTTTTACCTTGCTTTGTAGTTCGCTCCCCACCCCCCACCAGCTATTCCCCATATATCTAGCAAAGTGGAAATTATTTTGAGTTTAGTTTATTAAATGGACGCACATGGTACTCGCATCTGCTGGAAGATATTTGAGGGAAACACTGACAAACATCATTTGCATATTTAGTCAGAAACCTTTTCATCTGAGACATTTCCTCTGACATACCAACTATCCCAAGTACATCAACCCATCAGGGCTAACGACAAGAGTTTTTTCTCTAGGTGTCCAGTGCATGCCTGAGCGATTTATGGACAAATCCTGACTTAAGCAGCAGGCAAGAAGAGGCAGGATCTATACTCTCTGTAGGTCAGAGATTCCCACACCAACACACCCATCACCGGTGGCATGCAAACCATCAAAACCGTATGCCAGAGCTGGGCACTGGCAGCAGCCTCCACCCCTGCCCAGGTGAGGAGCAGGGTTCTGCCGAGGCTCTGGCCACTCTGCGCAGAGGAGGAGTTGGCAGTTGCCATCGTCGCTTCTTGCCATCTATGCTGCAAGGCCCTATCCCACCCCAAGCCCAGAGGCAAACCTGTGCTTCTGGCTTCAGAGCATCGTCCAGGGCTGCGGCAGAAAACATATGGTTTGGTCCCACTTTACGCAGGAAGAACACGCAAGACTACAGTGAGAACCACAGTGTCCTGCTGAGAGGAGCATGATCATACAGTAAGAGGAGATGCTTTGGCATCAGCATCCTGGTTCGCGTAGACAGAGGGTACAAAAGCGTGGTACAGGAGGCGGAGACCCAAACGAGGAAGATGCCCACATCAAAGCAAAGGTCAGCAGCCAATTTCCGACTCCCTGGTATGTGGGCTTTGGAAACACATCCCACATGCTTTGCATTTGGATTACCATGGCTGTACACACACTGACCTGCCAGTGTTCAAGGCTGATATACCTGGAACTGGTTTTCAGCCCACATTCGGCGTTCTTCCTTGGCACTGTCATGACCACCACGTGCCTCCTTCCAATTCCTCATTCCAGCAAAGACTCTCCAGTTATTTATTTACCAGACAAAACACAGACTAACTACAATTACAGTTCTGCAAAGAATAAACAATTGCTCACAAGAACTGCACATACCACACAGTTTTATTCAACATGTATGACCCCAAACTACAATATATACAATAATTGCCTCCACATGGCAAATCCACATTGCGGTTCTTAAAAAATAATAATAATTTTTAGAACACATGCCACCAAAAAACACAGTATATTTTAGCCATATCTAATGAAAGACTTTGTACAAGCAATTTCCATTCTGTTGTGTTCTCTAGCATATGGTGCTGTGAAACCATTTGTAATAACGCTTAGGCATTTTATAGTGTTTTTAGCTGAAAGCTGCATTATAAACATTGGCTCAAATTCTGTTGTGAATTTCACATTTAGAGGGATCACACTAGGTATGTATGAGGCCAAAATGCGCCCCATTAATTAGTCTAACTTCCTTATATTAAGTAGTATCCCTTCAGAAAGGGATACACTGAGACACAGAAAAGTTAATTGACCTGCTCAAAATTGTTCAATCCAACACGGGGGGCTGGGGAAAGAAGCAACAGTCTCAATAGTCTCTCAGACACTTTTCATTTCTTCACCTGGAAGAGAGTCCAACATCATCGAAGGAATATCACTTGATGTCCACTCAAAGCTCAGAAAGAACATGCTGTTCTTTAATTTGGTAAAAGATTTGACAAGCTAACATATTCAGACAACCCCTTACTGGCTAGTCATTAATTCAGACTTTCATATCACTGAACCATACTCCCCTGAACAAATCTGCTTCTCCAACAAGAATTCTCAGTGCAGAAAATAAGTATTTTGTACTAGTGCCTTTCCCCTAATGACCTGCACGCTGTAATCAGTTATTTCTGTCTGCAGCCCCTGACGTTCAGGTCTTCTTTGGCATTTCAGTTATAGAAGTGTTTATGTGAAGACTGTAGTAATTTATACAACCAGGTAGTAACTCCTATTCTAATAAGTCCACAATATTGACTGTGAATTACATTAGGTTAAATCCAGTGGGTTTTTTTTCTTTTTCCTTTTTTTAAACCAGAGTCTCAGAACACATCTAATAATTACGGGTGGAACAAATAACAAATTAACAGCAAAACTATTTTCAAGCCCACATACTCTTTCCAACTTCTATTCATTTGAGATCTAGAATTTCTATGTGTGCTTTGGTACAATTTTTACAGAGAATGACCTGAGTTTCACTAACACGCCTTCAGCACCATGAAAACATTGTCCAGATCTAGTCACATTCTGAGTCCCTAAAAGAACGCAGTTTGCAAATCTTAAATAAATAAATAAGGTTTTGGTCATACATTTTGCAAGAATCCCTCTTCCACTGAGGAACCTCTGGCCCCACGTAAGTGTTGCATGGCAGAAGAGGTGTACGCAGCACGCACCACAGGCTGCACAGATCCTGCCTGCAGCTACCAGCTTGGAAGCAGGGAGCAAGGCAGCGCTCTCTGAGCGGGTCACAGCACTGGCACACAGAACAAAGCGAGAGGCAGCAGCGCGAGCGGAGTACAAAAGGGCCAGGAATGGAGACCGAAGCTGAACGTCACACACGGACAAAAGCCTAGGGTAAAGAGAGAGCCCAGGAGGAAGGAGAGACCGAGCTCTGCAGAAGGCTGTCATCCATAGGACCCTGATGTTACGTACTCCATATGTCTGGAAAAATCAGGTATTACGTGGTGCACTCAAAACTTCTGATGATTTTGGCTTTAATGGCAAGTTTTTCTTTCTCATGTATAAAACGGGGTAGTGATACAAGCCATTGTTACTATTATTCAAGTGTATTATCATAGCTGTGGAAGCCACATTCACAAATCGGGATCCTGCTGTGCAAAGGACTGTACAAGCACTTCACATCACAGCAGTGTTGTGTAGATACTTCCACCGGTGTCTGCAATAAAGGAAGATATCTTAACAAGGACACCAAGGAACTAAAAAAAAAAAAACCAAAAAAACCCAACCCAGTTCTGCAACAGATTTGGACATTATCCTGCTGAAGATGCACACTGAGCGATCAAGATAAAAATCAATACTAAGTATTGACCCAGGTGCTAACTGAAGCAGAAGTTCTCAGGAAAAAAATGGAAATATAACAAGTCATTAAAGATAAGAGAATTCACATGCATAAGAGGGAAGAGAGGGATACCGATGTTTTCTACGATATCAGCAATGCAGACGAGAATTGGGACAAACATCCCACCTGGCTTTCACTGTCCTCAGTGACCCACAAGCATGCTTTTATCTTGTTATTTGGAACCCTTAAAAACCACACCGCAAACAAACGCTTGTGTGGCCAACAAGGCCTTAATTACTGACATGACAGAGTTGTCATTGCTGGTATTCATGTTTTGGTTTTGTCACGATACAGAGAAATACAATCAGCAAAGCAAAGGTCCTCCTTTCATATAATCTGTTGCTGTTTCAGGGTTTCAAAAACCCTCTGCGAGTCTCCAAAAGCATCATGAAGCAGAGCTGTTTCAAAGTGAAGATTTTCACTGGAGTTGCAACTAAAAATATTTCTGTTGCTCTAAAGTTTGGGGGGGGGGGGGGGGGGGGGGTGTTACAAGATTTTAATTCGGAAACCAATTTCATTTGGCAACATCCTTCTACCTGCACT